>NC_043976.1:18054838-18381098 GCF_902148855.1 Sphaeramia orbicularis | reverse complement strand
TTTATTTTATTTAACAGTTGCCACAGAGACAGTGAGAGCTTCAAAGGTTCAGTGTGAAAGACTTACGGTCTGTAGAATGATCATATATCTGTGTTTGCATTAGAGTCTCTCTCCTGAAATTATAATGATTGTATGGTTGTTTCCTTATAGTGACCCATTTATATCCAGAGAGGGAAATGTTTAATAACCTTTGAACCGTGAAACCTATCGATGAATTGAAATCTATATTATAAAAGCCAAGTGGCCTCTGTGTGTGGTGTGTGTATTGTCTAAAGATTCGCACAAAATCCGAAGGTGTTGACTGCTGTAGTTTGGTATACTTATGTATTTTTGGTCAAGGAACAGACTAGTGAAAACAGCAAGTTGATAGGACCAGTATTTTGGGAGATATTAGTAATTTTGGAATACAATAGCCTTACAATCATGTTGCTATACCCAGAAGGCTTTGGCGGTGACTGCTGGACAAATACAGTACAACATGCACGATTACACTACAGCATTAAAACTACCACATCTAGAACCCATTGATCCCCATGGATCAACATGCTAGTTCAAATAAATCATCATCAGAAATTTGGAAAATACCTGATTTTTGCAGAAAAATGTAAAATGCAGAGAATAATTGGTAAGAAATAAATAAGGTGTTAAATGAACATAAAATGCATTTAAAAATCACCACAAATCTAGCTCTATGTCTTTTAGGGTTAAAAATGAGGTCAATGCTAAAATGAATCTATGATATCTATAATATTGAATATAGATAGATAATATAGATTACAATAGCATCTTTTACTCAGCGAGAAAGAAATTGCTGATTTAGATTTTGTGTTTCTTTCACATTTACCCAGTAACAGTATCATAGCATGGTAAGGTATTTAAAGTAACATCAGAATAAGGGCGTTTTCACACTGGGTATCTGAGTCCATATCCAAGTACCTTGGACTCTGAAGTCCACTTCATTTTATCAGTGTGAATGCAAACGTTCCATATGCAAGTACCATACCCGAGTCCAGCTGAGAAGGTAGTCCTGGGTACGGACTGAGTGGATTCCAATATGGAATGTTGCCGTGTGAAAGCGATCTGTACCCAAGACCGATGTGACCTGATCACCACTCCGACAACGGAAGTGATCTAATCACCACGAGACCATAGACACCGCTGGTGTTGTCTGCTGAAAAAGCCTCAGATCCACACAGAACGGGCTCGCCTTATCGACCAACCCATGTGATATATCAGGGACAAGAAGGTTGCTCTTCTTCTCTTTTTGCCTCAAATAGGCTAACAGATAGAAAAGTATTGCCTGCGGATAGAAGGGTCGCTTGGTTGATGACGTAAGGGTTTGTCATTTCTTTCTGCGTTTGCTGGATAGCTACAGAATTCCTTTCACACTGTCACTTACTGTTTCAGCCCTGTAACACCCATACGGGCCGCGGTACGTGCTTGTGAATGCATATCATCAGGAAAGGTGTGACTGTACCCAGGTACAGCACAGATCCACATACCCAGTCTGAAAACACCCTAAGGGCCTGTGGGGCCCAGGGCTTTTTTGGGCCACTTCCAGCAGCCGTTTGTGGTATTACAACTTTCAGATACCACCACACTGGCTTCATTTTGGAGTTGACATCCTTGCCTTTTGGTAAAAACATAAAAAAAAAAAACAATTTTGATCCATTCCCGTTGTTTGTTTTTATTAAAATCTTTAAAAACCTTTACACTTGTAGTCTTTAATACAAATGCCACATTCTGGAACTTTACCTCTAGATATCACTGAATATCAGACATAGAACATGTACATATAGAGCACAAACTATTTTCATGGGACAGCTCAAACTAACATTTGCCAATGTTTGCAAAATGCCTTAAACGCTTTAAAAATATGAAGTGCAATATGCAAATTCAGTTCTGTATATGAAAGGCTGCTATAAATACAATATTTCACCTGGCTCACATCACACAACCAACAGCAAATCCACTGCCATCCTATTTCCAGCTCATGACATATTCCTATGTTTTCATGCTAAGATTATCTACATGCATTGAGCAGGTGTTCAAGTCTGTTTCAGGTTTATACATTTTCACATTTTACCTCAACACATTTCTTTCAGAGACAAGATGAAATGCCTCATACAGAATCTAAATGATTCACCAACACATCAAAATTATCTTGTTCAAATAAATACTTACTAGATACATTCTAAACAAAGAAAACCATTTATATCAAAACAGGAGATGAGATTAACTGAATCATAACAACTAATGTACGAAGAATACACTCCGTCAGTTAAGAGAGAAATAGATTTTTTTGAAGAATTAGCAGGTTAGTATCAGTTTGAGACATTATTAAAAGAAATGAAGCAGAGTCCTATGATTCTACTTTGTTAAATTTGACATTTTTAATTCTATTTTGAGACTATTTCCATTCCTTTTTCACTGACAGTAAAATAAATATTATCAGTTTGTGGACCAAACAAAATATTTAAACGTTTGGCAACACAGATTTAAATTAAAAAATATAATCAGACAATTAAAATTGATCATTTTTAATTTATTTTATTGTGACCATGTATTGTATTGATTATAAAATACACTTGTCTACATGTTATGGAAATTTCCATCCTGCAGTTTCCTACTTCATAAATTGTTAAAGTTAGATGGAAAACATATGACAAAATGCAATGTTTGGTTATTATTTTCAACATATATGATGAAGTGTCATTATACTGTATATTTATGTACATTTATACAATAGATTTATAAAAGGGACCTGGAAGGTAAGTGATGTTGGCTCAGAGTATTCTAACCCATTCTCTCATTTATTTATTTATTTGTTGTTTGTTTGTTTGTTTGTTTGTTGTTTTTTTTAACTTGTCTTGTCCACCATCATAACTAATATTTGCCTTTTGGTGCTGAACAAATTTATTTTGCAAAGAGAAACTTCATAAGTATATGAGGCTCCTCTTGATATTCTACTGTCTTTATTATGAGTTTTATGAACCGCATTTCAACACCGGACCTGATCATAGAATTTAACTTTTTCACCCAATACTGTATCTTAAAACTACAGCCCAATACTTATGTTAATTTACAATAAAACAATGGTTTGATGCAGCTGTAGCAGACTAGTAAATGGACAGATTAGAAAACAAGGATACATCTGCAAAAGTAGAAAATATATTTAACAAAGGAGGAAATCAGGTTCACTCTCAAGAAGCTATACTTTGTTAGACTGCAGTGAGGAGAATGTCACTGTTTTTCTTGATGCCCTTATGGTTGAATAGTTTGTTATTGTGTTTTATTGCTCATTGGAAATCATGTATGTGTTTTATTATTATTATTATTATTATTTATTATTATGTGTTTTTGTTTTTTGGACTTTGTATGCCTGCTATCTTGGCCAGGTCTCCCTTGTAAAGAGATTCGTAATCTCAATGGACTTCCTGGGTAACAATGGTAAATAATATAATTAGGAAGTCCTAAAATACATACATTCATTTCACAGTATAACCCTGGTGATAAAAGTCTTAAATGGTGTCTTAAATGTGAAGTAAGCATTCAATCATACAATTATAGGTTGTGCTGTCAGTCCAAGTGACAAAAAAAAAAAAAGAAAAAAGCCACACAGTCACAGCCCAATGATGCCCACCATGAATGTATATGCTTTTGTCAATGATAGCCTAATGACTTTCTATCAACTGCACAATCCTAATACTCATTTAAGTGGTTCATGATCTACTATACACCACAGCTGGGAAGACACGGCCCAGTGCTTCGCCACAATGGCAGCCAGTCATCGACGCCAGCCTCGTCCTGTCAGGCATTCACCACGTACCACCCCAATAGCCTCATCAGTGGCTTTATTCAATCAGTCTTCACAGACGGAGTCGACTCAGGCCTGCAGACCGGCCCGCTGATCTGCATCACAGAGGCATCGACAATCAACGCATCCCTCCTTAAATCTCCTTGAAGTGATCTCTGATTTCTCCTGATTGTGTCGCCACTGCGCCATTTATTCCACCTGGGTTTTATCTTTTATTGTTTGTTTTTTTAAAGTGTGACCATGTTTAGCACAAGAATGGGACAATGGCGTACTGCAGGACTGTTTTGTATGGATTATTATTTTAACAGCAGTGTACAAAAGGAAAGGCATTTGAGTCAAGGGGGATGATTAACAGTCAGCAATTTGTAGCCCATTCTGAATGAAAGCACATTACAGAGGCTGTAATAAGGAAAATGAAACGCCTAAATATGGCCTCAGTGGAGTCCTTCTGCCTGGAATTAACCTTGTCATGGCAGAGCAGGGTCTGGTTGGCAGGTTGTTGATGTGTCAGAGGCTGTTATTGATTCCCACATAAAGAAAAAGATTGTGTTAATCATACCCTTATCAATCGATTAATCAGTCAACCTTCATGTGTGGCTACTTGTCCCTTCACACCATCGTTTTGGCCTTAAGGGCTACAGGAAACGTTGTCCTGCAGAATATGAATCTTTTCAACTCAGAAATACATATCCATCTTTTTCTCCGCAAAGTGAAATGAAAGACTTTTTCACAAGGGTTTTATCAAGAAAATCGACCCCTACATTTGTTCTTGCCGGTTTTAGTGCAAGTATTGATCAAACTGTAAATGGCCATTCTCTGTGTAACGCAATTACATAACCCAGGTTTAGTTATGGTTTCATAAGGAATGTCATTTTCTCTGACTAAAGCTGAGAAAATGCACTTAAAGCCTACGAAACGGGCAGAAATTTTCATAATAACACAGGCAGGGTGTAATGAGTGGGCTAAAGGAACAGGGCTGAATGACTTGCTTGTCATTTCAGTGCCACTTCATTTTCAACCATAATTATGCTCAAGCTCTTATATTGTTCTGAATCTCTGAACTCTTTTCACAAATCACCTGTCGGCGGAGTGGGTACACATGTCTGAAAACGTTATCTTCAATTTCAGGTAAGATCATTTGTTCATTGCATTTAAGCGACTAATTTTACATGTAAGAGTCAAAGCTTTTTGTTTAAAGTGGCTTTAGTTGCTATAAAATGAAACTTCGTGATGTTTGCGCTGCTTGGATTTCGACATCATCTATTACTTCAAAAAGAAAAAAAGTTACAGAGATCAGGGAAAATGAGTTTCAGAAAAATGTTTTTCTAATTGTTGGTGGCATATACTATGTTTTGGTTTATTATTATTATATTATTATTATTATTTGTTGCACTGTACAATATTATTTTGCAAAGACAATACAGGTTACTCAGCTCTATTCTATTCTATTCTATTCTATTCTAATTCTTATTATGTATAGACTGATGGAGGCTTTACTCACTAAATATTTCACTTTAATAAAAAAGGTTTTCACTTGCATGTTTTTTTTCCGACACTGACAAAGCACATTAACCGCAAACTGAAATTAGACCTATAAAATTAAAGTACATGGGTGTACAGTGTACTTGCAGTGTGTGGAATTATACTTGGAAGAGATTATTATGCTCTTAATGTATGTTTTGTAAGATGAGCTATCTTGGCACACAGCGGTGTCACTGAGAGTGGATCACTCATCATGCTGTTGAGAATTACAGATAACTGGTTACTGAAAAGCTAGAAGTGTGGCAGAGCAGTATGTAGGTTACCTGTCAGGAAATTAAGCCTATTAGCACTTATGTAACATGTCAACACACACTCACACACACACATGCTCTGTGCCACTTGGTTCCTTTTCAATATTTATGCACATACGGAGAGAATTAATTGTATTCACTGTATTCATTTTGAAATTTTGGCACAAGTTTTAAATTGTTTTTTTTTCTTCTCTTTTTTTTACAATCTTTGTAAAAATTTTCATCTGCAGTTGTGACACAACAATTATTAGAATACATACACTACCAGTCAAAGTTTTAGAACACCCCAGTTTTTCCAGTTTGTATTGAAATTCAAGCAGTTCAAGTCCAATGAACAGCTTGAAATGGTACAAAGGTAAGCAGTGAACTGCCACACAGGTTAAAAATAAAGTAAGGTTAAACAAAACTGAAAAATAATGTACATTTCAGAATTATACAAAAAGGCGAACAAGAAATGGTTACAACTTAAAGGAGTTCTGCAGCAATTGAGGTTGATCAAGCCTCAAAAGTTGGTGCTACCAATTCCTCCAGGTCCCAACGTTTGTGAATTCCTTCCAACCCCCTCTGTCTGCAGAAAAGTAGTGTTGGAACACTTTGGTACATACCGTTGTGAGCATTATTTGAAGTATTGTACTGCAGAAAGTAGTGTGTTACTATAAAAATGGAAAGGAGGAAAAGGCAATTAACGATAGAAGAGAGACAGACCATCAGAACACTGAAAAATGTAGTCTGTCCTACAGAGAAATTGCCAAGAAAGTCCAGGTGTCAGTAAGTCCAGTTTCCTTCACCATCCAGAGTACTCAGAAACTGGACTGGGAAATGCTGACAGGAAGAGGTCTGGCAGAGCCAAAGACACAACAGAATCAGAAGACAAGTTTATGACAGTCAACAGCTGGAGTGAGAGGAGACTCACGGACAACAGCTTCATACACAGTGAAAATAGTGGTCATAGTAAGTAAGTCTGAGTTTCAACTGTGAACAGAAGACTTCCAGTTGCAGGTCTGATCAGTCCATAACACTGTCTTTCAGTCTTCAGTCGTCCACTGGTGGTGTTTCATGGCCCAGCCAAGCCTCTTTTTGTTATTCTGAAGTCTCAGCAATGGCTTTCTTGCTGCAACTCAACCCATCAAATTTGTTAAAGGACTGAATGACATAAATAGTAAAATAATAAAGTTTCAGGAATTACAGAACACAGCACTAGTGGCGGCTAACAATCAAAAGCATATCAAAAATCCCTAAAAATGCAAAAGCTTTGAAATAATGAACATTATTTTTCAAGTATGATGTTGCTCACATAAATGTTTTATACTAAACATGTTTCTTGGAGGTAAAATGATATTCTTTGTGTGTGTGTCCCGTCTGCACACTGTGCTGGACCTATGCCCACTCTAATCATAGCTATTATGGCCATCGTGCATCTCCATCCTTAGTTTCCAGGAGCCATTTGTAAAGCAGCAGAGCAGGAAATGAGGTTAGTTCGCTGCAGACCCCCAGCCTGGAGGATGTGCTTGAGGGAGTCACACTTAAGTTGGCACGTTGATCATTTAGGTCCCTCCCAAACAGCGCGTGGGGGCCATCGGTGGGAGTGACGGCAGAATAGGCTTCTAGTGAGTCTGTAATGGACAGAGACATCAGTGACTTTCACATTTACAGCTGGAAAAAAAACAGGGGCCCCTAAGCAAATGATGGAGGCTTTGTGACGTGGTCGAGGCACTGGACCGACTGTAGAATGACAAATCACATCATGACTTTGGCCTTTTGCGGAGTTATTAATGGTGTCTTCTTTTTTGTTGGAAATCTCCTCCCCATGTAGTTTGTCCTTTAATCTTTCCTAGTTTTTTGTGGTAAAGATAGAACTCAAGTTAGTTTCTACAGTTTCCATGATTTGAGATATCATTATGGACTAGATAGTCTAGAATCTAATTATACAAACTAGTGAGTCCTCATCTGGACCCAAATTCAGTGCCAGTATATATATATATATATATATATATATTATTATATATATATATATATATATAATATATATATATATATATATGCATTAAACAGTAATGCTAGGACTGGAAAACAACACTTGCCAATGAAAACATTCTGTTCTGTTTTTCAGAACAGTGAAGACGCATCAGCTATCAGACAGCAAACATCACTGTATTAGTCAAGGTTAAAAGAGGAAAGATTGATCCCTTTGTCAAACAATTCATATTTTAATCACTACCATATCATGATCTTTCAGTCGAAGCATTAGTTCATTGTGTCCATGTCTTAATTGTCATGTTTTAATTGTTAAAAAAATGTGCCTTCACTTATGAAGGTTCATATTTTGATGGTTTATAACATGGAAATGGTAAGAGATATCAATATAGTTTTATAGTTTTTCCTGATCAATGATAGGAAGTCATATATGGACTTTCATTTCATTAGTTGAGTTCTCCTCCAGTGAAAGTACCACCCACTTCTATTGGGAGATTGATCTCCTGTATCAAGACCACAGGACTCAAACATAAAACAGAACCTGACAACGTCAAAAACTCAACTTGTTATTGATTCTTGATAGAACATACCGCTGAGACAAAGGGCCATTGTTTTTTTTTGTTTTGTTTTTTTTTAGCTTTCCAGACATCTCATGTGGGAAAGACAAGTACAGTATTAACAGCTACAGAATATTTTTCATTGTGAGCTTTGAGTCATTTCAGGCTTTATGCTTTCTAACTTAAGTGGGGTCATGTAGAAATGAGGTCGACCTCAGACTGACCCTGGATGGATCCTAAAATTACACCTTTTAGTTAAAGGAGAACATTTACATTGTTAAAGCAACATGAGATAACCCTAGCACGTCTAATGCTTTAATAACTACTGTTAACAAGAAGAAATGTGGACACTTTGTCTTGTTAGTGACAGACAGAATAGTCGCTTCAAGCACCAAAATGAAGCTTTCACATTTGTTCAGTACTTAAGGCTTTGTTGCTCCGCGTCTTCTTGCAGAATTAGATGAATACACCAATCTCACAGTGTTTCCCGCTTAGTTAAATAACATGATATTACGTGAGAGTTTGCTCTTGGATGGATGCGTACTTTTGAATGTTTAGAGGAAACAACCACCGTGCCATCTGTTGGTTTGTATGATAATGAATAGCTTTACTGCAAAAGCAATTAGTTGGTGACAGTTCAAGCAGAATCAATAATTTGCGATCGTAGCTGCAGGAAATTTCACTTTTACACTGCAATGAAAGGGTTGTTTAAGGATGTAACTGAACAAGAATTAAAGCAAAGGTATCAGTCTATACACAAATGCATGACAAATACCATGTCACATAGCATTGGGGTGTACACTACCAGTCAAAAATTTGAACTCACCTTCTCATTTAAATGGAATGAGATGGACCACAAATGGTAAACCAGTGCTCATCATCACTGTGAAATCCTTCAAGACTGTTGGAAAACATTTCAGGTGACTACCTCATGAAGCTCATCGAGAGAATGCCAAGAATGTGCAAAGCAGTAATAAAAGCAAAATGTGTCTATTTTGAAGAATGTAAAATATAAAACATGCTTTGAATTATGTCACACTTTTTTAAACTACATAATTCCATATGTGTTCATTCATGTCCAAGCTTGAAAGAGTTTAAAAGGTGGTACAAAGACGCAATTTTTCAGAGGTATAGGGATGAGGGAGGTGATTACCTATATGTGTTATTGTATTATGTGTTTATGTAAATCATATTATAATTGTTCATAATAATATAAAGCCAGAAACCAAATTATTTAATAATTACTATCAGTCATATTGTAGTATATAGATAGAGATTAGACTAGGAAGGGTATTATTACCTCTGCCAAGGAGGTTATGTTTTTGTCAGCATTGGTTTGTCTGTTTGTCTGTGTGCAAGATAACTCTAAGTTATAGATGGATTTGGATGAAAATTTCAGGAAATGTTGATACTGGCACAAGGAAACAAATGATAAAAATTTGGTGGTGATGGGGGGGGGGGCTCTCCCAGTGCTTTTCTAGAAAAGACAGATCTCCGCCAAGGCAGATCAGTGGGCCCCCGTGGCCCCCCCCACACCCCCGATCACCACCAAAATTTAATCATTGTTCCTTGTGCCAGTATCAACATTTCCTGAAATTTTCATCCAAATCCGGGGCACTGATCTGCCTTGGTGGAGGTCTGCACTCTCTGAGTGCTTCTAGTTGTTATTAATTATATAAGGAGAAGGGGTGGGAGTTTATACGTTATACTTCTTCTCACTCTTTTTCGAATATGGATTATTTGTCTTATGTTTAAGTGTTTTGTTTATTTATTTTCTTCTGTTCTGACATTCATATTCGAAATAAATACATCAATCAATCATTCAATGAATCAATCATTGTTTTGATGCCTTCAGTGAGAATCTACAATGTAAATAGTCATGAAAATAAAGAAAAACCAGGTGAGTCCAAACTTTTGATTGGTAGTGTATGTGGACTAGGTTGAAGGTCTCCTGGTTCCCTGAGTTGCAGCTCTTTGCCCAACAGTACCTGTGTAATGGGACACTCCTAAACGATGCTGAGAGCGCTCCAGTGCAGTCATGGCCTGTTACACCTGACTCGCCCTCCTGCCATCCACCTCTCGCCCGTTGTTACCTTGTCTTCTCCGGGCTAGTTTATGACGCTATCAGACTCATCAGCTGTCAGCTACTGGACAACCTCATGCTAAATTACTTTTACTAATTAATTAAGCCTAATATCTCCTCTGCTATATAGTGTTTCTTATTCTCCATGTATAATACGAAACAGAAGAGGCTGAGGTGCACAGGGACTGCATCCTGCTCTGCTAAACCAATACATCAACCTCACCTGACCCACAAGCATGTAAACACATCTAAGACAGAGTAAGTATGACAAGACTTCTGGATTTTAAACACTCGCTTTTCCACTAATGCTTAAACCTACTTTATACGACTAGAAACCTACATGTGAGTTTGTCTGGTGTATTATATGTGCATCTGTTGTACTGCCTGTAAACAGAGCTGCTTCATTTGGATGTCTTATTTGCAAACTTTGGGAGTGACTCAGCAAAGATGTGGATGTGCATGCATGTGTGTGTGTGTGTGTGTGTGTGGTGTTGTGTAAGTCTAGGTGTGTTTGTGTGCAAATCTTTGGTGGAAGGTGAACGCAGACACATGGATGGTAAGGCTTTACTATCCATCATGTGTCTGCGTTGTCTTTGTATCTTCCCATCAGCTATCGAAGGTCAGTATAATAAGTATTGAAATTGTTGAGAATTGTTGCTTTTCTCAGTTTGTAAGGAGGTGCTTGTGCTTTATGTTCTCAGCATAGAGTGTGAAGTTACACTGAAATGCTGAGCACTAAAAGCCTTCTACAAATACAATGGACTTATTTTGTTTTTCACTGTGTTGGACCTGCATCCTGGACGAATAATGCTTTCAATGTGATGTGCAGACTCTTATTGCTGTTTTTCAGCTGGTAAACAAAGTAGAAATAGATGGATTTTTTCCCCCCTGCTTGGAACGTGAAGATCGTTATCTATCTGTTCACTAAAAAAAAAACTGCTTTGTAAGTGAAAGTTTTGTGCGTTTTGACTTTGATGTGCTCCGTGAAGCAGATTATCTTGGCTTGTAGACCAGTAGTCTTCTTGTGCCAAGGTTAAGCTGAAACTTTAACCCACTCATCAGCCACACAGATTAGTCCAGGTCAGTGTCCTCTTTTGCCAAATGGATCTTCTATTTCCTCTAAGAGCTTCAAGTAGCCAAACCTCTTCTGCTTTGACTCGGCTCGGATCAAAGAGTACATTTCCACTTGTGTGACTTTTTCAATGTAATTTATCTCCACTCTATTGTGACCTGTGTGATTTTCAACATCTGAAACGTTCAACAGTTTTTAAAGAATGTTTGTTCCTTTAAAGCTTCAGGAGTGTATTCGTGCATATGTGCTCAGTATATTATTTGTGCACTTGTGCAGATTGTGTTAATGCCACATCCCTATACAACTAACTAACAGTGACAGGCAGCCAGCGCTCCAAGGCAGACAAGGTTAGATAACCCCATGCACAAACAGACATACACAAACTCACCACCACACACACACACACACACACACACCACACACACACACGTCTCCTCTGAAGGGGTTATTTCCTTGCAGCCTCTGCTCCTATTAGAGGTGTCCAGTGTGAGTCCTTAGGTTTCGCCCCTGTCTCATGTGTCACAGTGTGTTGTCACATATAGAGCAGGGATGTATTATTAAAGAAGTTTGCAGGTTACTTAGGGTCTGTACATTAGATTTACACGAACGCAATTACCTGGTAGAGGGACCATGTATAGGAGTCTAATTACTGTACTGTGACAGTGACAGTAAATTATGCCGGCAGAGTTTCGCATGTAGTTTATCTTGCCGTTGTCTGATTATTCACTGTCAATCAGTCAAAGGATTTAATGATCATACGAACTTTAAATAAATCATTCCCTGTGTCTGCTTTTTGCCAACTTTAGGCTCGGGACCCAAAATTGGTCACAGATCCGTTTTTGTTGTGTCAAAACATATGACAACGTTAATATATGAATTCATTTTCCTAATTAAAATAGAGGCGAGAATAGAGTGTTTTAACGGTAAAGAAAGTAACTTATCCTTGTGTGTTTTTGTACTGTCTAATTTGTATATCTGTTAGTTGGGGACGTGTGTTACTAGTTTGCTAGTATTATTTCTTTGAATCAGCATATGAACTGTTTGATTGTGGTCTTTCATTAGATAACGTTATTTAGTTGGTGACCGTGTGTTGCTAGCTCGCTAACATATCTTGTCAGGGTGTAAAGTAGCTAACTGTCCATGTATGCTTAGTGGATGGAGGAGGTGGTGTGCCAGTAGTTTTATTTATTTATTTATCTATTTATTTATTTATTTTTGGAGTTGGACGTGACCATATTTGGACAGAAAAGGTTCATATGAGAGCCAAGGGGTCAAACGTGAGCTAATGCTAAATGCTAGCGTACTGGTTCAGTAAAATGATAAACATTAAGCTTTTTTTCACAAAGTGATTCTGTCCAACCAGTTAGTAACTCATCCTTGTGTGTTTTGTACAGTTAATCTGTATATCTGTTAGTTGGGGACATGTGTTACTAGTTTAGTATTATTTCTTTGAATCAGCATATGAACTGTCTGATTGTGGTCTTTCATTAGATAATGTTATTTAGTCAGTGATTTGTGTTGCTAGCTAGCTAACATATCTTGTCAGGGTGTAAAGTAGCTAACTGTCCGTGTACGCTGACTGGATGGAAGAACTGTGGCTAATGGTATTTTTTTATTTATTCATTCACTTATTCATTTATTTTTTTTTGAGTTGGAAGTGACCATATTTGGACTGAAAAGGTTCAACGATGAGACCCAAGGGTCAAAGGTGAGTTAATGCTAAATGCTAGCGTACTGGTTCAGTAAATGATAAACATTTAGCTTTGTTTCACAAGTGATTCTTTCCAACCAGTTAGTAAGTCATCCTTGTGTGTTTTTGTATGGTTTAATCTGTATATCTGTTAGTTGGGGACACGTGTGTTACTAGTTTGCTAGTACTATTTCCTTGAATCAGCATATGAACTGTTTGTGGTCCTTCATTAGATAATGCTATTTAGTCGGTGACTGTGTGTTGCTAGCTAGCTAACATATCTTGTCAGGGTGTAAAGTAGCTAACTGTCAATGTATGCTTATGGATGGAAGAACTGTGGCCAATAGTATTTTTATTTATTTATTTTTGGAGTTGGACGTGACCATATTTGGACAGAAGAGGTTAAACTATAAGAGCCAAGGGGTCAAATATGAGCTAATGCTAAATGCTAGCTTACTGGTTCAGTAAATGATAAACATCAAGCTTTGTTTCACAAAGTGATTCAGTCCAACCAGTTACTTACAACCATCCAGAACCATTTGATAATTGGACATTCGAACAATATATCAGAGTACCATTATCATTTTGACATTTCCAGCACAATGAGTTATTCATCAGGCCTAATCTAGTCAGTCTTACAGGAGCCCAATAATATCTTTGTACTATCTTATATTGTGTAAATTTGCCTTTACCTTCCCTTAAGAATTTTCCACATTGTGAATTTATTTTCATCCGTTCCTCATTCCCTAAAACAACCCCAATGTCTTTTTCCTATAAAACTTTTAAATTGTTCAGATCAGAACTGAGTGCGTAGTTCACTTTTCTATAAAATATTGAGGCTCGCGATGGTGAGGTGGTAAAACCAAATACTCCAAAATATGGCTGTCTAATAATGTTTTATTTAATAATAATAATAAAAAAAAGTCCAAGTCCAGATGAGTAAAGACACAATAAGCCTTTGTTTGATGAAAGATCTTATTGATGGATGAAAAAATAAAGATGGACCAGCAGCACTTTTTAGAGAGTCCAAATAAAATGAATGAAGCAGGAATGACTCCTGGAAAAATGTATTTACCAAATGACTGTAGAGAGCAGCTCAGTGTAAGTCTGTAGGACCAGAGCATTTTGGATATGGGTGTAAAAAAAAAAAAAAAATCGATTCTGCAATATATTGTGATATTTCATTTCACAATACTGTATCGATATTAAAAAGTACTGTATCGATATTTTTATGTAGATATTGTGGAGGTTCATTAATGTTTTTTTTTCTTTTTTTTTATATTTGATCATAGTTTCATAACATTTATTAATAATGGTTATTTGAAGCATCCTAAAAGCACTTTTTACTATCTGAGAAGCAGATGGTAGTTCCTTTGTTAGGACTGCACAAAAATACTGTTATGATGTTAGTTCTGAACTAATAGAATATGAACATTTGAACAGCATCTTAAACTGTAATGTCTGTAAAACAGAATTTCAGTTTGAACACAGGAGCATTTTGTGATATAGCATTAGAGCCTGTTGTGATCAAATAAAAATGTGTTTAGTATTTGTGCATATTTGCTGTAATTCAATTCTTCAAGGAAATAATCATTTAAAAAAAAAAAAAATTAAAAAATTGCCTTTTTTTTAACAGTATCATGATACATCGTGATATATCGTATCCAGATCCTAGTATTGTGGTTTGTATGGTATCGCCAGATTATTGTCAATACACAGCCCTAATTTTGGAGCCAACCCCAGTGGTCATAAATGGTATTACACCTTGAAGCTGTTGATGTTTTGCTCACTGTGATTTGCATTGCATTGTCAGTTCACAGGCTTGTTCTGAATGTGGATTAGACAGGAAATTACATTTATTGAATATTTTTTTTAATGGTTGAAGAGTCAGTAAAAATGCTTAGTTTAAGGGGAGACTTTTCAAGCCGTAAAAGACACCTTGTTTTAGGTGCTGGATGAAAACTAACACCTTCACACAGTCATAAGCATGTATGAATATTCCAAAATTGACCACTCATAACAAAAAAGAAGATAGCCCTTTGGAGTGCTGTGCTCTTAAGGCCTAACCAGCTTTCCTTTGTGTATGAATGGGCGTCTATATGGGGAAAGGCTCACACTGCAGCAGCGGCTAAATCCTGCTAATCCCAGCGTTTCTCCTACCACTTAGAGACAGTTTCCAATGGCAGCCCAGGAGAATTGCTCGTGAGATTAGCTGGAGTTAGCTCCTCCTCTGTGGTTTACACTCACAGCCAGGCTAGCCTGTGTTTTTCATGCTAACCTTTTGCACAGAAATGGATTTATTGCATTTCAAAATGCCCCTCGCCTTATTTAGAGAACAATGTAAGTTTTTTCTGCTTTTAGTATGTGTGTAGATGATCACTTTTTGACAGATTTTGATAACAAAGTGTAAGTGCAGAAAGAGATCTAGTCTTTGGGGTGTATGACAGCTGTGTTTAGAGGAGTTTGACTAGAGTTTAATGTTGATTTCTTTTGTGTCATTGTAACTGTCATTACAATCTAAACAATACTATAACCAAACATGCAAAAAGAGAAGCTCCTGCCAATGAAGTAATTAATATGAACATAATCAACAAATATAATAATGTAACTGTATGGTTTGCTGTGACTTTATTTATTTTAAAGCAAAGGGATGTTGTGTTTCTTCCTCCTGTTGAATACACTATAACCTGTTTTTAGCTTTGTTTTTGTAGTGACTGAATGAATGTCATTGCAGTAGTCAAAATGCCAGCACAGGAGACTGATGTTGGATTTTAGATTAATATACAGTAAAAACACTCCATCTTTCATTTGATTTAGTCAGTAATACTGCAGTGTTTTCCAACAACTGTACAAACGTTAAATGCTAAATGGTTCCTAAACATGTGTAGCTCCTTGACATGTGAGCATTTTATTGTAGATGATTGATTTGATACATACTTAGTTTGATAGTTAATAAGAAAGCTCATCTCATCATCACATGTTTCTGATTTTGAGTGGAATGTTATTGCTATTTACAGTATTTAAAAGTGTATACTTAGTTTGTTTCGTGTCACTGTATAATACTGTCAAAAAAGGTGTTTGACTAATGCCTATATATTGTGTAGATTTGTAATTATTTTGATGAAACTGATGAAATATGTTTTTTTTTACAAAGTTAAAGCTACAAATGTGCAAAAAAAAAAGTATACATCACAGGGATAAACTAGGGTGAACTGAACAACATTAAACTGTAGATTGAAGTAGTTTAGTTTACTCCAATACCCATTAGCTGCAGCTTTTCCACAAATATAGCACTTGAGGTCTACAAATATATTCATTCATTCATCTTCTGGACCCGCTTTCCTCCAAGGGTCACAGGGACAAAATATTTACCCATCAAAAACATTACAAAATACACAGGACAATGACATTATAAAATAAAAAACAATACCATGACAAAACAACACAAACTCTTGCCAATGTAATGATTTACATCTGTTTTAGTTTCAGTTTATTTAAAATATGCAACAAAATG
This sequence comes from Sphaeramia orbicularis, assembly GCF_902148855.1. Taxonomy (NCBI): domain Eukaryota; kingdom Metazoa; phylum Chordata; class Actinopteri; order Kurtiformes; family Apogonidae; genus Sphaeramia; species Sphaeramia orbicularis. The sequence goes on along the minus strand of NC_043976.1, from coordinate 18,364,598 downwards.
AAGTAATGCTACTTCAGTTCTTAGAAATAAACAGATTGTAAGAAAACATGAAAAACTTATACATAGATGAAAAGAAATGTCTTTATTTGTATATTTCAAAAGTGGGAGGAAGTATAAGTTTTAATCTCACCCCTTCTCCTATGAGCATAAGACTAATGTAATCATCAGTGATTTGTTGTGACGTTATGTATTTTATGTCTCAAAGCAAAGGTAGTTGTTTTTCTTCCTCTTGTTGCATACACCCTATTACCAACTTTTTAGTTGTGTTTTTATGGTGATTGAATGAATGTCTTTGCAATAGTCAAAATGCCAACATAGAAGACTGATGCTGGGTTTAGGCAAAGTACACAGTGCAAAACACTCCATCCTTCACTTTATTTATTCAGTAATACTGCCTTTTTATAGATGACTACCTCCATTATGCACACATGTACTAATGCCATCATTTTAACTGAAAAATGATCCTCAAACTGCAAAATAAAGCCATTATGCATGCATCTTATTACAAATGGATGCACTTACTCATTTAATTTTGGCACTTATTTCATGGAGGTTCAGTATTATACTTAATATTACAAGCATATCTTCATCAGAGTTTTTCAGATTAAGCTTTTCAGTTCCTGACTAATAATAGCCTCGATTTCAGCATCACATCCTGCTCTAAAAAAGTCACAATATACAGTGTAATCCCCCTGGTATCATCTATCTGTATACAGCTAAACAGAGCGTATTAGCAGCAACATGATCGGAGGTACTAAAAATAACTACATACCTTTGTCAACTATTTATGTTGTTTTGAAATATTTATGAGCCCTTGTAGAAAAACACTGTGTTAAACGCACTGGATTGAGTATGTTACTACTCCCTCTTGTGTACTTATACCTGGTACTCAGCGTAAACATGCTGTAAAGACTGCAAGGCATGGATCCAACACATCACACGTTTTTATTTGATAATCTTTGTAGTCTCCATAAGCTTAACAGTGACTAAGACATTTATTAAGTTCTCACAGTGATTAATAACAGCATAAGAAGCACACTGACCTGTGTACAATGCAGCTCATGTACACAATGTTTTCACCTTGATGACCCGTGTGTTCTTTCCTCTCAGGAGATCTCTCCTGAAGATGTTTCCACAATCAGGGAAATCGATTGTCTTTGACAACTTTCCGGATCCCACTGACACCTGGGAAATCATCGAGACAATCGGAAAAGGCACCTACGGTAAAGTCTACAAGGTGCTCAACAAACTAGATGGAAGCAAAGCAGCTGTGAAAATCTTGGATCCCATTCATGTAAGTTATGTTTCCTCTATGGAATATCCATATGCATTGAAAGTAGAGCTGCAGCTATTGATTATTTTTCTAATCGATTAATCTATCGATTATTTCTTTGATTCAATTCCATTTTATGAAACGATTATTTGAATGGGCAAAAAAATTATAAAAAATGTGGAAAAAAGACATGTCTGAAAGTGACGACAAAGTATACAAGTAAAAGGATATATATATATATATATATATATTATATATATATATATATATATATATATATATATATAATATAAATATTATATAGAAATAAAACAACAGTATAAAGGTATATGTAAAAATATCATTATAGATCAACAACAAACAAGTCAAATGACACCTACAAACAACATGTGCACTGCAGTCTTCAAACATTTGATACAACTTAAGATGGAACTAACATACAACGGAAAAAAATAAATTCTAATGATTGTGTGAAAGCTTAAAAGTTTAAAGCATAAGTGATGGTTCCAATGCACAGAGAAGCACAGAGAGCGCAGACCTACACCAAGGCAGATTAGTCCCCCCCCCCCCATCACACATCAAAATTTTTATTATTTGTTCCATCTGCGAGTATCAACATTTCCTGAAAATTTCATCCAAATCCATCCATAACTTTTTGAGTTATCTTGCAAACAAACAGACAGACAGACAGATAAACCCTGAAGAAAACATCATATATCTTTCTCTCTCTCTCTCTCTCTCTCTCTCTCTACATATATATATATATATATATTATATATATTATATATATTATATATATTATATATATATATATATCAGTGGCAGCTGCTCGTCTTTCAGAGAGGGGAAGCTCACTGTCGGCTTACATAATAAAAAAGTCAAGTTATTTAAACATAAATTCGCCCTCCGTTCCTTTTTAAGAAAATGGTCAGTGACCTTATCGTACCAAGTAAACAAGAAAACGTTGAAATTATCTTAAATTGAAACAAGGAAGTACAATGAGTGTGTTTTATTTACAGTGCAAGAAATGAACAAGTCATTTCGTAGTGGTTTCTCTCTTGATTTCACAGCAGAATGCGCGACGGTATTAACTGAACTCTGTCAAGTGAAGTAGTATATCTCAAAATAGCTGTCAATCAAACGGGATTAAGCCTTTCAACTGATCCTCCAATCAGCACGTGGAAGCCCGGCATCCAGCCAGCCGAGGTCCGCCCACAGCTCCATTCACCCCCAGAGACACCGAGCGTCCGGGGGCGGGACAAGATCGTGGCATTTATCCAATTACTGACCAGTTTTGAGGCAATGAAAAAAAACGGTTCCACTCAGTCCCATTGAAGTGCATGGATGCTGAGCGTCTACGAGTAAATGCACTGAGCAGAGATCATATGAGAAAACAGTGCAACGGGAATGTATGAGAAGTGAACAACAACAAGTTCGTTGATTTGTGATAAAGCTGATTCTGAACGAACTCGTCTGTGAGATGAACTGTTCTAACACATTTGTAGTCAATGAAAAGTCAACACAACCGTACATATTTAACCATTTAATTTTCGTAATTTTAGGGGAAGCCGAGCTTCCCTTGCAGTCTACCAGAGGCCTGGGAGCCTGAGGGTTCTGCACAGGATCCTAGCTGTTCCTAGGATTGCGCTCTTTTGGACAGAGATCTCTGATGTTGTTCCTGGTATCTGATGGTTCCGTCCTCTCAGCTTGGGGGTCACTGCCCCTAGTGCCCCAATCACTACTGGTATCACTGTTGCCTTCACACCCCACATTTCTATTTCCTCTTTCAGCCCTTGGTATTTCTCGAGCTTCTCCTGCTCTTTCTTTCTGATGTTGCTATCACTTGGGATTGCTACATCTATCACTACCACTGTCTTCCGATGTTTATCCACCACCACTATTCTATTCTATTCTATTCTATTCTATTCTATTCTATTCTATTCTATTCTATTCTATTCTGCCTTTTTGCCCTCATCTCTTCTGTCTATGCTCCATGATTTTGTATTGATGGCATCATGTGCATCACAATAAGTGTCCATGTGAAACACAACAGTGGAACCAATGTTTAGCGGCAGCAAAATTAAGAAAATAAAGCCTCAATTCAGAAAAATTATAATTTTATTTGATTTTTAATTGACTTGAGTTGATTAAACAATTAATCGTTTCGGCTCTAATTAAAAGTTTGCAATAAAAGTTGGTATGTTTTTACTTTAGCTCTCACTCAGTGCCATATAGAAGCTGTAGTCTGTGCTTGTTAAAGCAGCTGAAGGCCTGTGGGGTGTTTATGCTCCTGGCATAAGGATGACATGAGTCCCCTGACTCATGGTCCTAAACCTGTCACATTTAAAACCTCTATTTAAGAGTTCAAGACTCCTCCCAGATTATATTAGACAAAACATTTTTTATGTAGCATGTACCTTCATCTCTACACCTGATGATTTGCTCTCTGTGTTTTAGTGTTTCTGTAAATTTCCCCTTCCACTCAAGCCTGTCTTTACTAAAAGGATGGGCCAACATATTTTTACCAACAAATCTTCTGACTGCAACACCCTTATTCTACAGGCTGAGATGACCTGGCGTATATATATATATGAAAATGTTTGATAGATAGATAGATAGATAGATAGATAGATAGATAGATAGATAGATAGATAGATAGATAGATAGATAGATAGATAGATAGATAGATAGATAGATAGATAGATAGATAGATAGATAGATGATTCGTTCATTGTCAGTAGAATCTGTCAGGTCACTATAGATCCTTGACGTGGCTTTAGACCTGAACTTTGACATGCTAATGGATTGTTACTCTGGGCACTGCTCATCCTTTAAGGACGCAGTGACAGAAATATACTAGAGGTGTGTGTCTTCACAGGCTTCACAATTCAAAGTGATTACAAGTCACCCTGCACAACAATTCTTTGTACATCACAATTTCATCACATGGTTACTTCTCCATTCAGACAGTCAGATAAATGTGAACTCAGTTTTATTTAGTGACAAATTTTCAAATATTATAGTGTAATGGTTTCATATTTTAATACCAGTATGTGTGTATCTGCCTATTTTACAAAAACAAAACATAAATCAAACAGTCAATTAGACAGATAGCATGTTTCTGCCATTTATTGTCCACTATTGTTACTGATTTTTGATATAACTATAAAAGAAGTTAAAAATAAATCTTTATAGTTTCTGTTTCTCTCTTGATTCTGTTTTAAACTAAAGAACTGTAATGAAACACGTACATTAGTTTCATTTGTTCTATCTGTGTGTCCTGCACAGACTGATCAGCTAATACTTGTTGTCTGTTTTGAAGGTATATAATGAACTCTATGGCTTATTTAGCAGCTATAATGAAGACCATTTTCATCTATTAAATCAAGTCTTTGTGTTAATAAAAGTCTCATTAGTCTTTTCTGAGTGTTACTGTTTCTCATTATTGAGAAATTATCTACAGACCACTAGTCTGCGAGGACCATCATCAGCATCATTTTAATCAGCGGCTGATGACTTAATGTGTACCTACATACTCTAGAAGTCCAGAGAAAAGATGTATTCAAGGAGAACACACAAGATGGTTCCTTTAAGTCACTTGAATTGTATAAATATTTCTGCTTCAGACATGAAAACCAGACCACCCTGGGGGTCAGGGTCCCACATGGGCATTGCAGAAGAACTCTGAGGGTCAACATATTCTTTAAAGCTTCAATGTTACTGTTGAAGTCATTACAGGATGTGATACAGCAACTGTGTAACTTTCAAATACTAAATAAACATATGTTGCTCCATGACATGCGAACTTTTTGCTGTAAATGTTTAGATATGATGCACATTTTGACGAGATAGACATTAAGAAAGCCTCTCATCTATTTTTTTATGTATTTTGAGATAAAACATCAGCAAACAACAATGTTAAACTGACAAACCTGTAAAAATGTACACATCTGTGATAAATGTTGATGAACTGAACAATATAAAACGAAGGTTTGAGGTAATTCAGTTCATTATGATATCCAGTAGCTACAGGATTGTCAGAGCTATTTGGGTGGCCATGGCTCAGGAGGTAGATCGTCCAATAACCAAAGGGTTGGCATGTGCCATTGTGTCCTTGGGCAAGACGCTTCACCCACTTTGCCTCTGTATGAATGTTCGGTGGTGGTAGGAGGGGCTGTTTGGTGCGAATTGACAGCCACGCTTCTGTCAGCCTACCCCAGGCAATGTAAAAATGTAGTTTACCACCACCAGAGTAAGAATGTGAGAGTGAATAACAATTAATAATTATCAATAATGTAAATTTGGGTGCCTTGAAAAGTGCTATAGAAATCTAATCCATTATTATTATTATTATTATTATATTATTATTTATTATTATTATTATTATTATTATATATTATTATATGTCTACAAAATATTTTACATATCAAAACCTTTAGAAAATACTCAAGACAAAGGCATTACAATCTAAAAAAAAATACCTTGACAAAACATGCAAACAAAATGAGCAAATAATGAACATGTAATAATTAGCTTCTATGTAATCCGTTTTGCAAATTACAAATGTCAAAATCTTATGTAAACTGTGTCATTGCAGCAGTTTGGCGAATGGGCTGCTGTGTTGTAGTGGTAAATTTTGGCAAATTTCTGTGATTGAGTATACATTCTGTTTAAAAAAGACAACTTATATTTCCTATATCTGATTTTTTTGTACATAACATATGACTGAATCAGTTTATCTGCTGCAAAATATGTCATTTTTGAGCACAAACTGATCTTTGCCCTTATTTTTGCAGGATATCGATGAGGAAATTGAAGCAGAATACAACATCCTCAAAGCTCTTTCAGACCACGCCAATGTAGTCAAATTCTACGGCATGTACTACAAGAAGGACGTCAAATGTGGGGATCAGTTGTGGCTTGTACTGGAGGTAAGTGTGCATGTTACAGCTGACTAGAAAACCCACTGCACTGTTATCACAGCCCACGTATTTGACTGAAACCTTAGGTAGCATTTGCCTATATGTGGTCATAACGTGCAGACAAACCAGCATGTCTCGCCAGGTAATATATACCGTGCAGACCAAATCTGTCCAGGGATTATGTAACAGTTTAAGCCACCACGGGTAGTCTAGGCGTTTACTTATAGGCCACCTGGGGGATTTGGTCTCAGGCTAGTTAGCATCATGGATGAGATGAGGGTGGGGGTTAGCTCTGGTGTCGTGGGTTGCCCTGCTGATTGAAGCAGAGCAGGGATTTCTGTTTGCGGGGGCTGTCTCAGTGATTAGTGTACACCTGGCACACTGGAGCCGCATGACATGGCCTGTACTGAAAATCTTCTGAAAGAGCTGAAAGGATTTTTGTTCTTTAATATTTTGTCTTTTCTTTTTTGTTTGTTTTTTGATGCAAAGAAGCTCGAGAAGTGCTGGTCCTTTGCAGATTTTGTATGAGGTTATACCTTTAATTTCCACTGTTGCAAATTTGAATCAAACTGTTTCCATTTCAGAATAACATATATATTCCCTCAATGCCGGTTTGGGCATTTTCAATATGTAGTTAGAATACTGAAAATAATTTTGTGGCATCAATAAAACCATCTCCATCTCCCAAGAAAGACATGGAAAATCTGTTTAGTACTTTTTTATTACTATTGACCATTATGTGTCTTGTCGCAAATTTGCATCATATCCAAATTTCTATGTATTTTACCATTTTATGTGATATAGTCAAAATTAGCATCAGCCTGAAAGCAAAAGCACTGTTTATTTGTTAATGTACTATAAATTCAGGCATTAAGGGGTTAAATACATTCAGATTAAAACTATCCTCTCAAGATAATCTGGATTTGAGTAGCTTCTTGAAGTCAATGTTCAGATGTGAATTTGTGATAATTTATATTATAAGGTTCAAGGAGACCTTGCCACTTTCTGTCTAAAAAACCTTTGCCTCAAGCTCCCCACTTCTCAGCTTTTCATATTTCATTTCTCGCTGTAACCCTTTTGAAATGTCAAGATACAGACAAACATGTAATGGAGGTCAACCTGAGAGGGTTGTTCACAGCAGCAGACCAGCTTTGCTTTGCCTTTTGACTTTGTGAGCATATAATTTGTGTTCTGGCTTTGATAGAAAGAAGTCAGAACCAGCACACATCTGGTAAATATGGTCAGTAAACTTGACAAGGTTTGAAAAGAACAAAAGCAGGTAAAGTATTTGTCGTTTTTGGTGTGTAATGACAATTTCAGAACAAGTTCCATGGCTTTTCGGATAAAAATGTATTTCATTTAGTCAGTTATTCAGTTAATCCAATTTGTCACAAACAACTACAAATATTTGATTGATTGGCATGAGATTTTTTATTTATTTGGACAGGCATTGGAGCAAAATTATAGTATCTCTTTTGCCTGAGCTGGTTTTATGAATTGGTTCTAGTCAATGTGAGTGTGCAGACATATGTAAATGGTATTCTGAGCATGTCAACATCAGTAATATGCTTTCTGGTAATAGTTAATATCAAACCACACATATTGGACATTAATTAGCCACTTGTTAGGGTAAATATTATAAACATAAGCATAAAGTACTTATTAATACATCATTATGTATGGACATATTCTACGAGTGCTAGGCCATTAACTAACCCTTAGGCCCTATTAGCATTTATTGACAGTAAATAAGGATGTTATTGTTGAATTATAGTACCTCCTAAGCCCATGCCTACGTAATCCTATTACAACTGTATTTCATGTTCCATACTTAACCGGCAGTTAGTAGGTTAGTGGGGAAAACTGTAAGCTAACACCATAAGAAGTGTTTCATAACTAATAAAGAGTCAGTATGGTAGGAAGTAGGTAGTTAATAAAACCTTTAATAAAAAGTGTTAGACTCATTTCAACACAATGTACAATCAATTTTATCCCTTCATATATCAACTAGAACCAATACAAAACCTATTAAAAGACAAATAACAAATGGAAGATAGAAAGATACAGAAAAAATACACTCAAAAGGTCAGAAATGGGAGAATTTTCCTTCTTTTAATACACTGAAATGAGTTAGTGTCTCTGTTGTCCTGGGCTGATTAAATCGAGTGTCCATATTTCTGTAATCCAAGCTCAGCGGGCATCAACAGTGTTATGCTAAGCCAGTAGATAGTTTTCACCTCTCCAGCTTGTGTTTCCTTCCCTTTTCATCACTGTCCTTCCTCATGACCTTTGTAAAGGACCCTACAATTGCTTTGCTTGGATATCAAGTACGGTCTAAGATGCTGAATAATCCGACCAAACACTGCGCTGCAGGAGAACAGAACACCTGATCAGTCGGTTCTTAGATGGTTAATGTATACTGCTTTTGGCAATCAGGTCTTGATTCATGTGAGGAAATATACAAATCTGGTTGTTAGTGGAGTTCACATATTTTAGTTACTTTGTTTACCCCTGTTTCCTGCGTGCTTTGCATTTCAATTTTGTACATTTTCCTTGCAAAACTCTGCAGTCAGGAGTCCAAATGTGGTAGCTAATCCTGAGGCTGAAATCAGTGCTGACAGTTGCTGCTGGCTGTGTGTATGTGTGTAAAGTAGATGCACACAGGGATTTAGCAGTGAAGAGACAGGAAAGCAGGCTGTGAGGTGGTCATTCACCATGGTTACTGTCCCTGCTTTCTGAACTGTAATTTTCCATCCTTTAGCTCAGCTAAGAGGAGCCTTTCTTTGCTCCTCGCTGACAGCCGACTGCTCATAATGAACTGAATTCATACAAATTGCATCCTCTACTTTGTTAGCCCGTCATTGGGGTCCGTGAGCTTTTGGCTCGCCTTCTGTAGTGTGCTCCTTTATGAGAGCAGATGTGGGCAGAGATGAGCAAGCTTTCATGTATGACATCCTAATTTTGCTCCCAGCGAGTTTAAAAATACTTCAAAGATACCGATGATGGGGCGACTGTTATTTCCTAATTCTAAATAAAAGCCTTGGTTGCGCATTTCATTTGCGAAGTCTGAAGAATGAAGGCCGATGATTTCTCCAGCCTTTAAAAGGTCATCCTTTAGAGATATATTTCAACTTCCATTATACTAAATGAAAAGTCACTGTGTCCTGCTGCTAAATTGAAATTGCATTCTTCTTTACCCACATTGCATTTTGAGTTCTAAATTAAATACGGCAGTTTTAAAGCTAATATAACTGGTACTTTTACTCCTGCTGCCACAATGTTAATAATGCTTGTATTACAGAGTAACTATACCACAGAAAGCAGCTTCCTCCATTTGGAGTCAGAACAGCTGGTTGCTTTCATATACAGCACAAAATAGTTAAAAAGTAAAAAAAAAAAAAAAAAAAAAAGAAAGGGCAATTTCGACACCATGATATCCTCCATTGTTTTTGCCAGAAGTGACCATATTTTGACAATAAGGTGGAGCTAGAGAAGAATGACAGGTCAGATGTAAAACATTTCATAGAACATACAGTAAATATAAAAAAATTATATTTGACTATCTTGTTAAACTATAGTAGAGCCTTACATCAGGAACAAATATGTTATATTTACAAAAATAAAAGCTCCAAATTCAAAGTTAGCTGTTAAATACAACTGCTAATCTACTAGACCATAATGACTCCTGGAAAAAATACTTGCTTAGTAGCCTATTTCTAGAGAGAAATTCAAAGAAATTCACTATTTTTGTAGCCAGCATTTTACACTCAAAGGCCCTCCACATTCTTTCTTAAGCTGTGACATAATTTATTGTTTCTGTGTTGAATTATTTTTATTACTCTGTATTCAGTATGCTGGAGGCCTGTGTCCCTGAGTTAGAAACAAAGATTGGCACTAGTTCATGTGAGCATGTTAGCTAACATTAGCTCCCACTGCTGTCAAGGGACAATTTGAGTCTCGGAACGATGTGAGTCATGCATCCGTAGAAGCATTTATCTCTGTCGGACATCTTTTACAACTCACCACGGCAACCTTGCTAGGACAAATCACTGTTGTATGAGTCAAATTATGAAAAAGTAGAGAGACTTTACCTTCAAGGAGTATCTGTCTAGCAATCAGAAGTGATTTCAAGAGTCAATTTCTATGCCCACTTTCGGTTTCTTTCACAGCTGAGAGCCTATTTAGCTGACAAATGTTTTGATCTAAATGTAAGAGAAACTGAGCAATGGAGGGTAATCACGGCTCTATGCCAACGATGAGACCTAGTAAGGTTGCCGTAGCGAGTCGTTTGTCCTAGCGAGGTTGCCGTAGCAAGTCGTAAAAGATAAATGTGACTACGCATGCGCGACTCACATTGTCCGGAGACTCAAATCGTCCCTTGACAGCATCTTCCAAAATAGATCTTTATGGATTCCCCAGATACCGAATATAATTACATGCTTTTACAAGATGTCTCCTTTGTTAGGCCTTTGTCTATGCTCTCCAGCTCAGAGGGAAGTTATATAACAATGACTTATGTCAATACAGACCCATTTAGGCGACGGAGACAGAGAAGCAATGCAGTACTGCAAACAGTTCAGTAAACAATAAAGAGTATTTAAGACACTTGAACACTAAAGGAATCAATGTCAATTCAACTATGTGGAAAATAATTAGACCAGAACAGATCTTTGTCATTGTACAGGGTTATTTAAAAAGAATGAACGCATTCATTACGCATTGTTTTAATAAGGAAAAGCAACAGAAAACTCCATCCAAGTCACAAGTATTCTACTCACAATCAACTTTTATTTCCTGTCTTACAAGTATTCAATGTGGCCACCACCTGCAGCACGGACAACATCAATGCAATAAGAGAATTCCTCCCGGATGCGTATCAGCATATCGTGATCCACTGAGTTGATCGCTGTTGTTATCCGATGTTTAACCCTCCAGTATCCCGTCCAGCAAGGCCCTTACTAAGCACCAAGTGTGCCATTTTGGTACACTTGTGGAATAATGTCAAAAAATTTTTCATATACTTTGTTTTTAATTCTTTTACACTTTTTTCTATTTCATTAACTTGAGCTGTAAATAAAAACACCAAATACTAAATAATTGTCAGATTTTTAAACCCTTTAAATGCCGTGTTTGTAATGTAAACAAACCATTTTTTTGGATGAAAAAAAACACAAAAAATTATTTTTTTTCAATACTACATAAAAAATGGATTACATATTATTTGATTTTTGCAGCCTGGCATATGTCAATGATTAACTCCAACACTGGTTAATTTGTATTATTACTTTTGGAGCTAGGTCAAATGTTTAAAAATACTAGCATCTGTCACCAAGTGTGCGTAAAATGCACACCTATAAATCAAACTATTAAATATTGTATATTGATTTATTTTCCCCTCTAATTTGATTTTATTTTTGTAAATCAAGGTCAGCCCTAATCATACATATCAAATGTTAGAAATAGTGCGTTTTAGGCACACGTGGGAGACAGATGCGTCTTGTAATTTTCTTTTGTTTACAATGTGCAAATTTTAGTTGGTGGCCAGAATTTCAAAGATCATGATGAATGATGAAGTTTTTTAACACGAAGTGCAAAGTGTGCCTAAAAGGCACACCCGGATACCAGAGGGTTAAGGTCATTGAGGTTAGTGGGTAGCGGTGGAACATAAACGTGATCTTTTACGTATCCCCATAAGAAAAAAACACATGGTAAATTCTGGGGATCTCACAGGCCAAGCACAAAGAGCAAGCTCTTGGGCCCCCTTCCGACCAGTCCATCGCTGGGGCACTTTTTCATTTAAAAAAGCTCAAACTTAGAAAACTCCTCTCTCAAATGGTCACTGACTCATTCTATGAAGATGCTTGAGAACTGAACCAATGCGTCATGAAATCAGTTCATTCTTTTTAAATAACCTTGTACACTGAAGTGCAGCTCATTTCAAGTCACCCATGTTTCATTTTCATTCAAAGACACTGTTGTTATAAATGACTTTCATTGGTTTTATTCAGTCATAATCCTATTGTGTCCATTTCCTGTCTCTGCAAGCCATGATCTACTGCAGGTAAAACACTAACAGTGGAACAATAGATCCTTATTAGTTAAATAAAGCAACTTAACCCCTTCTGATGGACTGGCTTTGTTTTCAAGCGGCAGTTGCTTCCCCTAGTTTAAAAGTTCAATATGTAAGATTCATGCGTATTCATGTTCAAAAGTTTTGTCATTATTTATGTTAGTCATGCTCCAATTCTAAGTGTTTTATTCCTCTTTAGGCATAAAAAAAACAATGAGATTATTATCATTATTATTATTATTATTTTTTTTTTTTTAATGAACCTATTTTTCATGGAGTTACAAAAATGTCCACTCATTTGGACACCATGTGTTTAATTTTTGAAGCAAAGAAACATGTATTTAAAATGTTATATCAGAAAGTGATAAACTGTGTGAAAACGATGAAATAAAAGCATTTTTGATGTAGCTAATCTGATGTTTTCATACCTTATATCATACATCCATTTCCTGTCTCTGCAAGCCATGATCTACTGCAGGTAAAACACTAACAGTGGAACAATAGATCCTTATTAGTTAAATAAAGCAACTTAACCCTTCTGATGGACTGGCTTTGTTTTCAAGCGGCAGTTGCTTCCCCTAGTTTAAAAGTTCAATATGTAAGATTCATGCGTATTCATGTTCAAAAGTTTCTTGTCATTATTTATGTTAGTCCATGCTCCAATTCTAAGTGTTTTTATTCCTCTTTAGGCATAAAAAAAACAATGAGATTATTATCATTATTATTATTATTATTTTTTTTTTTTAATGAACCTATTTTTCATGGAGTTACAAAAATGTCCACTCATTTGGACACCATGTGTTTAATTTTTGAAGCAAAGAAACATGTATTTAAAATGTAATATCAGAAAGTGATAAACTGTGTGAAAACGATGAAATAAAAGCATTTTGATGTAGCTAATCTGATGTTTTCATACCTTATATCATACTCTAATACTAGTTCTTACTCACTTCATGGAGATATATTAAAAAAAAACTTTTTCTTTTAGAAAACTGTTAATTACAGTCTAATCACAATTAGCAATTGGTTTACACTCAATCATGTCACTGCAGATCAGGTTTCAAGAAGTTACAGTAATGATATGAATTGCAGTATATGGGATGGCGCATAAGCGTCCACTGTTTTGGCTGATATGCAACTAAAACAACAAAACCCATGAATATACAAGAGAACAGCTGTGGAATAGCTGTCCACTGTAGTGACCAGTATGCATGAAAGGGTTAAATAATGATAAAGAAGATGTTGATTGAAGTTCAGGTTGTAGATTTTTCCAAAAATGTGGTCCACAATATTTTAGAGAATACTGACTGCCGGAAGTTCAGCAGTACGGACAATAAAATTTGCTTGAGTATCGTGTAGGATAATTATGAATAACCAAAGACAACATAAAAAAGTTCTGGAAAACTTTAGGAAGGACATGAGTTAAGGGAACATATTTGTACATGAAGACAGTCAACAACCAACCAGCTACAAGCATAAAACTGACACCAAAACAAACTATAAATAACCACGAGTGAGTGATATTATTACATATTACAGCTTTTAAAATAACCTCCCTTTATTCCCAGCCATAAATTGGTTGTAAATATTTTATCCTTTAATATGATATTTGAAAAATTAACTAAGAGACTCAACAATCAAAATCCAGAGAGATCAAGTTCCAGACTTACTGATAAAGCTCAATATGATCAACAAAGAAGTGCAGAAAGATATACGTGTACTCTGTGTATAGAATGAAAATCTGTATTTTTCTAGCAACAACTCACACATTTGTCATTTAAACCTGAATACTGACACTTTTGTTTTTCTTCTCCATTTGTATTCTTTTGTCTGACAGCTTAAGAAAGTCAAAGATGAACCTCCGCTACTTGCGTTTACCCCCCATTAGTCTCTGTTCGGCCTCGCGCTGCCCCTCACTGTCTCCTCTACAGTCATTAATTGACAATGAGGTTTAAAATGGTATTCCTTGTTCGGACTTTTCAATAAACGGCGCTGGAAAGTAGACACCGCCGCTATTGTGGCCGTGTAAACGATAAGGCCACAGTAACAAAGGGAGTGCTTTTCTCTGGAGACAGTCCAGCGTGTCACACACACCAAACACACGTGTCTATACAGTGCTTCAGACATAATTCAACCTCCTCTCTCTAATGATTGACAGTAACCAAACAATACTCATAACTGCAGGATATGGTACATTGGAGACTCCACTAAAAAGTCAGTATCTGTGCATTAACGGAGGCTGTGGTTTCTGAAGGGACAGCCTGGTCTGTTTCATCTTCATGTGTGTTTCATCCACTTCTTTGACCTGTCTTTGATCAACTCCTTTCATTAACATGACTAAACAAGCACCTGACCTCATTTGTAATGGAGAGTATCCTCCTCAATAGTCAATAGATTCCATTTATTCTTTGAAAATGTAGAGTCCGATGGAAATGATGTATGTATGATGTACATGCAGTTGTTGTTTTTTCATCTTAAGGCTTGTGTTCTGGTCAGTGTCTCTACTCCTAAAATAACATATAAGCCGTATTATTATTATTTTATCAAAAGTAATTTCGAATTGTTTGAAATATCAGTGAGAAAATTTATGGTGCAGCTTTTCTGTAAGTGTCTCTACGTCGTTTCATTTATTTATTTTTTATTGAAAACTTGAAAACTAAAGGAGTTCCAAAGGCTTCTGCTTTGTTTGTCATACATCATATATTATGATATGATAATATCCTTTACAATCAAGGACACCATTTGAAACAAAGGCTGTGTTCTCTAGCGTGCTTTAATTTTATCTTTACAAATTTCCAGACTGTCAGGACCAACTTGTCACTTTTTATCTGGAATATTAAATGATCTTCTTTGACATTCAGTTCTATCATACTATAACTGCAGCGCTGTAATACTACAGTCATTATTGGAAGAAGTTTTCTTTAAAAATGTTGTACACAACACAAACACAAACCTCAAGCAGTAAATCTGGTTGTTCCTTTTATGGTTTTCATCCTGTAGATCTTTCATTCTTCATCTCAAATAATTAATGTTGATGTCGAGCATCGCTTTCAGGAAGCTGGATCTGTGGCTAAGGTGAGAGTGCTAACTTTAAGCCCAGTTAAATCTAGGGCACCGGACTTCTCATTAATATGGATTTGACTGTCTGCCCTGTGTAATTTAATGATGACAGGTGATATGGCAGCAGTGATATGCGCTGACATCAGGCACGGCTCATTGTCAGCGAGTGCTGTGTGCTGTCTGTGAAAAAGCCTCCATGGTATTCTCTGCTTAACTGCAGTTTGTCTGCACGTTTGATAGCAGAGCGAAGGAGCTTCAGCGCAGTGATTAAGCTCCCCAGTGGCAGCTGAGATACATGCCATCCATCCATGCAACAGCCCTTTGGGCTCCTGATGGATAGGTAGATTGATAGGCAGACAGAAAACAGAGCTTGGCACCGCACTGAAAGCTTATGCCATCACTTAGTCAAGGTCAAAAACCAGCTTCTCTCTTCAGCACCTGCTGGGTAACATTTCAAATCTTTTCCTGAATTTAAAGTGAGTCAGCAATCGCAATAACAGAACAGTAGAAGGGCTGTAGCATTTTTAAAACATATACTTTTACTCTATTTAGGTCTCAAATGGAAACACACCCTTTATAGCTTCCTGTGGTTTGTTCAGTTAGTTCTGGTTTGTAGCAGAAAAACATCTGGTGATCAAACCCTGTGGAAATATGGTGAGATGACAAAACGCAGGACACAACTAAATACCATAAGTCTGTTATAATGCTGCTCACCTGCCAGTCAGCAGTTTTTTATTTGAATAGCGCTGAAAACGGCAATATTTCTTCTTCCTTGCCTCTCTGTAATGTATTACATCATATGTACAGCTGTTGACTGTTGTACTTTCAAATACAAGCAGCTCCATCACCTTCATGTGTCTTGTTGATTCTAGGAAATTACAAAAACATTAAATGTTAAACATCTAATGTTTTTGTATTAACATACCTACAAATGTTATAGTTTTAACTGGCTAGTGGTCTTGCATTATTTAAAAGCTTCTAATCACAAGCTAAAAAGCCATGAGTAATGTATACTGTATATTGAAGTAATCTTAATAGCTACTTTACCATAATATATTTACTCAACTAATCTTTAAGCTTTGAAGATTTACACATGCTTCAGTACTTTGGAGTTGGTTTTTGAGTCTGTTTTGCGCTCAGAGTTGGTTATTACTATGCTAATGTCTGTTTCAGTTGCTTACATTCATAAAGGTACAGGTTTTTTTCCCATGAAAGCCCATGTCTTGAGTTCTTCATTCCATCTGCTTCTGTGAAGTGTAACTGTGTGTAATCTAAGTTACCATTAACTTAAAAATGTTGGGTCATATCAATAAATAATGTATTCCTGGCAGAAAAAAAGCCTCCCAAAGAAAACACACAAGCTTGCACAAATTTTCCACCCTGAACTTATTTTCAGTTATAATTGTCATATTTTGAATGTTGGGCAAAAGGGAAAAATGAGCCCGTTAATATTTTTGAATTAGGCTCCAACAGATACTTCACAGAGCTCCTTTAAGTTACTATTTAACTTTGTAAGCTAATATCACATCAGGCTCCATTAGAATCAAATAAAATGGCTTAAGTATATGTGACTAAATGTATTTATGCATAAACTCATTTGTAAACGTAATTTCTGTCACATCAGGCAGATTTTAACTGACAATTGTGGTGAAAATCCCATTGTGTACATTCTAATGCTATCAAATGTGCCTTACATTATTTTTTGTGATTAATGCTGCCTTCATGTACTGTCAGTAAGATTATCCTTTCCACTTGTGAATTCAAAATTACAAGTGTGTGCGTTCAAGTGCTTTTGTTGGTATAGCGAAATGAAAAATGGCTGACACACAAGTCATTGTGACGTGTTAATTCATCTGCTACAGCATTTTTTTCTGTAAATTTTTTTTGCACATTGTGTATGCTATAAATGTGCAAAATCATCAGTTAACAGCAGCAGACCACTGATAAAACCATTGTTTATCATTCGTGATGAATCCCTCATTACTCTCCGCCATGTTGAAAAGGTCAAAGGTTATTTTCATCTCGGTAGCTCATGTATCAGCATTTTTTCACAGTTCTCCAGAGGAAAATACGACGTGCAAATTTTGAGTTCGTAACTATATCTATATTATAATACTGGAAGGTCTCAGAGCATGTGTGTGTGTGTGTGTGTGTGTGTGTGTGTCTGCATAGTTCTGAGAAATTGAGTCATTTTTAACTGGTCAATTTGGTACCTACAGTTCAGGAATGGTCCTGTCTCCACATTAAATATCTCGGCAAACAGCCACTGATGACCAAAACCATCTACTGAGCTAAAACATGTAATAACTTCTGATCCATTAATTCTATCAATACATGTAAAAAATTGTTGTAAAATACAGTTTGTCATCTTTTCATGGTCATCAGATATGACCCATTTGGACATTCAGAGGCTCCATAGTTACCGTGGAAACACCGTCATCTTCTAGAGCATTGATTCACCAGTAAAACCCATGCATTTGGATCAATGACAGTGGATGGAGACACTTGGTTTGTGTTAAATTAATGACATATTTTGTTGAAAAAGTCACTTTTTCTTCAGTTTTCTCTGTCTCTGTTATGATAACCATCAAATTTAATCTGAGCTTTTATGAACACCTACATGATCAGTAAATTAAATATAGGAAAATACCAGATGTTCACTGAAAAACAAACTACAGAGGATATGTCGTAATAAATTGTGGGTTAATATGACCCATGGTTCCCAACGGGTGGACGCACTAGTTCACCATAATTCCCATACCAAATGAAGGCAGGATAAGAGGCATGATATACATCATCTGTTTGCTTGATGTATCGTTACCTCCGCCAGGAGGTATTGTGATCACTTTGCTTTGTGTGTTTGTTTGTTTGCGTGTTTGTTTGTTCGCAACTTTACGGGAAAACTATTTCAACCATCTTTACCAAAATTTTACCCACAGATAGGCCTAGGCCCTGGCACAAACCCATAAAATTTTGGGCCAAGTAGGCCAAAGTTCAAGGTCACAGCAAGGTCACAAAATCTCAAATTTTCCTATCTCTCATCGTTGAGCAGTTTTCAAAAATTCATAAAAAATTCAAAACTCCGATTAGCCTCCAATTTGATACAGCCATAGCTTATAACAATATCTTGTATCTGGCACAAAATTGTCCACATCCACTGTGGAATGTGGACTCTGTGGACATTTCAATTTAACACTGAAAATCCCATTCACAACACATTTTTCATTAGAACTCAACAAATATTGATTGGAATTTAATATAATTTGACATACACATGACTGGTACCAAGCTTCAACTTTTTCTGCTGTATGGAACAACCTTGAAACTGTTTAATTTTAAAAGAAATGGTTGATCCACACATGCACACCGTTTGGGGTGCTTGGCGGTTTGCGTTCTCTGAACACTTATTATTACATGTGAGACCCTTTTTTTAAAATGGTAGAACTGAATTGATGGATTTAACTGATGTGTTACCAATGTGGTGGAAAAATCTGTCAATAGAGTACACAAAAGTCAAAGCTGGTCTTACGTGTGAGTTTTATTCACCCCTTGCAAGGAGGACCCTTCTCTAACAAAAGCACAAAGCTAAAGTGTTTGAGGAAAAGGGGTTAGGAGGAGCACAGGCAGTGAGTTTTTATACACATTAGATATGGCATGACAGACATGATTCTTACAGAAATGGGGGCAAAGTTAAAGTCAGCTGACAAGTGGTCAAAACATCATGGAGCCATTATGAGATAGACAGGAGACGCTCAGGGTCCCTCTACCTAGCATGTGCGTCAGCGAGAGACAAAACACTCCATGTCCTTCTGCTGTACGATAGTTCAAGAATGTATTGTGACGTTAGATATGGATAGTGTAGGATGCTCTGTGCCACAAGTCAGCGTATTCACAGAGAGAATAGAAGAGGTGTAAAGTAAGAGACATAAAAGTTATATAATGATGTGAATATACCTAGTCAGATAGGAATCACACAAATGTCAGAAATGAGTGGCCGAAGTGACCTGGGTTTGACAGGTACATAAGTGACATATAATTTTACCACTACACCAAACACCACAGCCTGCTTATTTCTAATTCAAGCCTCCAATTCATAAATATGGACGGTATTTGTATTTGTAAATCATGAGGAATTTAATGCAAAAAGAGTAGAGAAAATGTCTTTATGGTTTACCTTTGCATTTACCTTAGATTAGTGTTTTAATACTTTTTTTTTTTTAGATTATATCTGTCAATACAAAAATGGCAGGATCTGTGTTTACAAACAGAATTTATATTCAGATTCTGTACTCTCTTTGCTCCCCACAATGATTGACATCTCATAGCTTTTCTTCTTATATACCTCTGGCATCTCCCAAAGAAAGGCCTAAATTAGGGGTTATTATTGTTGCCAAGGCAACCTAGTGGGTAATTTTCTGTAATTTTCAAAGGGGATTGCTATTGATGGTGGAGTCCATATCTAGACACAGAACACCACAAGAAAACACCAATAAACACATAGAAATGAAATCTTTT
Source organism: Sphaeramia orbicularis (assembly GCF_902148855.1). Lineage (NCBI taxonomy): Eukaryota > Metazoa > Chordata > Actinopteri > Kurtiformes > Apogonidae > Sphaeramia > Sphaeramia orbicularis. Next base: position 18,344,758 of record NC_043976.1, on the reverse strand, counting down.
TTGCTGTGAGAAGACGGGGGACGTGCTGATTGCTGTATGTTCTGCACATAGTGTAAAATGTTCGTCTGTAAATGGTGTGTAATTTATGATAAATAAGGGGATGTACTTCATTTGAGGGTGATTTGTACGTGTTTAATATTTACCCTACTTAGTCATCACACTGCTGATTAAACACAGCACAAAAATGTACATTTTCTCCATGGGCACGATTTTCACCTCCCACTAAGCTGACTCTAGAGATTGACAGATTTGCCTTTTTTTCCACCAACTGTGAAATCTCATGATCCAAACGCTTCACTCTGTACTGTTTAAGATGCCTCTGATTTCAGCATATTGTATAGACCCGGCTGTAAGTGCTGAGTCATGGCGAGTTTTTTTGGCTCATTGTTCTCTTCCCTTTGTGTTTGTCTTTTTTGTTTGTAGCTGTGCAACGGCGGCTCGGTGACAGATCTAGCTAAAGGCATGTTGAAGAGAGGAGACAGAATGGATGAAGCCATTATTGCCTACATCTTGCATGAGGCCCTCATGGTAAGTATGTCTTCTTGAATGTGCAGGGTTGCAAAGTGAAAACAGTAGTGTCATGTGCAGCTGAATAGAGCAGCCTCTTTCCTGAATAAACCACTTGAATGAAACAGGATCATTTTTGAAGGCAGGTGCTTTTTTTTTTATTCCAGGGCCTCCAACACTTGCACATCAACAAAACCATCCATCGTGACGTCAAAGGCAATAACATCCTGTTGACAACACAAGGAGGGATCAAACTCGTGGATTTTGGTATGCAGCCTGTGCCTCTCATGTCTGTTTTTGTACCATCCTTTCCCTAATCAGTGAAAATCATGTTATGGCTCAATTTAACAGAAAACGCTATGAAGGGTCAAACCCATTACCTTCAGCAGCTTGCCAAATAAAATCTACTGGTAATTAGTTTCCTTGAGAGGTTAGAATACATTTACACAACCTGACAAGGTGGCAGACGAATGCACTTTTCCATTACACCGTATCTTTTACATTCTCCCCCAGAAAGCAGAGGACATTGTTGCTATTCACCCTGCGCTTGCACTTATTTGCTTTTGGGTTTTCTTAACCAAATGAGGCGCACAGCACAGCGTAACACACCAACCGACGCTCCTGGATTGAAGGCTCATAATAGGCAAAGTGATTCTGACTATTTCCAGGGATGACTCACCCCGTTTTCTTCAGGGCCTGAAAAAAAAAAAAAAAGAATGCCTGCCTGTTTTCATTACAAATAAAATCCCCACTGGATGTGTATGCTAATTGTGGGCTTCTCTTTAAAAGCCTTCTCTTAACCATGAAACACAAAGTGCACAGCTCTTACATAAAGACGACAGCAGGATGGGGAGGGGGGATTAATGGGATCACTTAATATGTGAATGTAAATATGAAGAGGGGCCACCATTTGTCTGTGGATCAGGTTCATTCTACTCAAGGCTGACATAGAAATGTTCAACACCAGGTTACTGAATTGTTTTTTTTTTTTTTTTTTGGTTTTTGTAAGGAAATGCTTTACAGTCTTTAAATATATAAACCATACAATGAATCCAAAAATTTTAGTCACACTTTAGTGTCAGGATGTATGTATTATACGTTGTTTCTATTCAATGCAAATAATTACATAAATAAGGCTTTGCAGGTCACATTGATCTTAGGATTGTTTACATACATTTACATAACTGAATAATATGCAACAACTTACTACACGAAAATTTATACATAGAAATACTAAAGATTCGCTTGCCATCTAAGAAGATTTTTTTTTTGTATCTTTATTTAGGCAGGACAGTACACATTAATGAACACATTTATACATTCCATTTCAGTATAAACATGTAAATATACCGGAGTTCGAGTCAGTGCTAATTTTCATCCGGAGTCCCCACTTAATAAATAAATAGCAGTGATCCGTGCAATACAAAGCTATACAGTGGAATAAGTGCAGTACAGAGCAGTGGAATACATTACAAAACAGTACAGTTCAATACACTACAATATATTTGATTTAAACTGATTTGATCTGCGTACCTCCAGCAGCTTATTGAGTATCTGCTCTTCATGAACTTAAAATAAACTAGAAGCACTCGGAGAGCGCAGACCTCCACCAAGGCTGATCAGTGGGCCCCCCCGTGGGCCCCCCCACCCCCCGATCACCACCAAAATTTAATCATTTCTTCCTTATCCCATTTCCAACAAACCCTGAAAATTTCATCCAAATCTGTCCATAACTTTTTGAGTTATGTTGCACACTAACGGACAGACAAACAAACAAACAAACCCTGGCAAAAACATAACCTCCTTGGCGGAGGTAATTATAAATTCGAGGGATGCAGTGTTCCCAAGGAAGATATAAAAACAGATGAGGTAACAAAATCAAACACATAATCACCACTTATTAAGTACATTTTAACCAATTAAGAACCAAATATCCACCGCTGACCAAAAGCGTCTTGTGATCTAAAATGTATAATAACTTTACAAGAACCACTAATCCTCTCAATACATGTAAATAATGCAGTTTCACACCTTTTCAGATATGACCCATTTGGACGTTCAGAGACTCATAATGAACTAATGAACTCATAGCATCAATTCACCAGTAAAACCCATGAAGTTGGATCAATCTCAGTGGTTGTAGGCACTTGTTTTTATGTCCAGTTAATGATATATTTGGTTGAAAAGTCACTTTTTCTGCAGATTTCTCTGTTTGATCCAATAACCTTTGAATTCCCTCAAGCTTTAATGTAGCTGCATGATCAATAAATGAAATACATGAAAATACCAGATTTTCACAGAAAAATGCAAAATGCAGGAGATAATATTATAATAAATGGTGATAAATCACTTTGAAAAGAAAAAAAAAATCATTTGGAAGTTATGACAAAAATTGTTGTGGGTCTATAAGGGTTACAGGAGATTCTAGGATTTTGATCTTTATCCATTAACCCTTTATCGGGCAAGTGACCACTTTTGGTCTTTTCTGCACACATTACAAGACAGTGACAGCAACAGTTCCAGTGAGGACAGTGAGTCAGCAATCTCAGGTCCAATGTGGTCTACAGGGTCTGTAAGGTCCACCTCTGCATGAACAGTGAGTGTACCTGCTTTGTTAGGTACCATGAAGTAATGGTACCAATGTAAGGAATGATGTTCAAAGGGACACTGTGGATGTGGACAGGGGTCTGGATCAGCACTTATGTTGGTCTAACGTTCTAAAATACATGTTCCTTTCACCTTACATGTGTTTTTCGTGTATTTTTTGGGGCTGTCAAAATTAACACATTCACGTAGATTAATCCATCATCATGATTAATCTGATTAAAAATTTTAACGCAATTAACCCATCTGCAGCACAGAATGACTCTGAACGTTTCTAGCAACATGTTTGGGGCAGTTTGTCCAAGTAGACTTACCGTCATGCATGAACAAATGGGCAGCTGATCCGATAGTGACAGGCAACAGAACCAAACCATAAAGATGGAAGTTGCTAAACAGCACGTTGGCCCTCTGGATGGAAATATGAGGACCAATAAACCAAGATGGGACATAAAGTATTATACACACTCTGCAGGAAGGAGTTTTCTTTTCACCGAAGCACTTCCATGTTAAATACCACATTAACGCAAAGTATATGTTAGTCGGGGATTCTGCTCGCACTTCACCTAAAGCGTCACCCAGCTTACGTCAAACACGTTAAGTGCATATATATTCCCTTCTTTCTTGAGTTTGCTCAAGCAAGATGAAATGTTATTAAAATAGAATATGAATTATAAGTAATCGTGATTAATCAAAATTAATCCACGGCAACCCTGTGATTAATCTGATTAAAAATTTCAATCGTTTGACAGCATGATTTTTTCTATATGTACTTCTTGATTTGTTTTTGTTTTTTTTGTTTATTTGTGGGGGGGGTTGCCACGTGCGGGTAAGGAACCAAGTATGGTAACTTCACTGACCTTGATTTTCTACATAACAATAACACATTTTTTTAAAAATTTCATAAAAATACAACATTCTTGTTATGTCCTCCAATAACATACTAATGTTGAAATTTTGAATTTCTGAGTATTTCGAGTGAACTATAAAGGGTTAAAACCAGTGAATGCCTTTTCAGATAACTGTCCTGAACACGTCATTTGGATTTCTGTTTATTTATAATATCACAATCCCAGTCTTCTAAAACCAGAACCACTCTGACACTCCGATTGGTTAGGATGTCTACATGATGGTATCCATGGCACCGACAGGAAAGGGGCAGGGTCATCAGCAGCCTCTCATTTACTTCAAAATCAACGTACGCTTACACATCCCATTTGTATCAAAGCTGAAAACCAGGATTACACAGACAAGGTAGTGATGTGTGGTGTTAGACTTCCATTAACTTGATAAAACAGAGTAGAACACATCCCCTTTAAATGTAATAACAGTCTTAAATCTTTAGTCAATTATTAATGCTCTACTTTTGTTACTTTAAAAAAGCAGTGTTAACACTACTGAACATCATTTACATGAAAGAATACATGAGGAATTGAATTAGCAAGAGTATTACTGTCTGCAATATAGAAATAGTATGAATCCATATAAACCTGCTTAAACCCTTAAACCCTGTTTAATGTTAATAAGTTATACTCAGAAAAACAACTATATACCAAATCAAATGGATTCATTGATTTCTTTTTTCATCACATTGCATAAAAATCAGGGTGTCTGTGGATTGTTAAAAAGTCTTAAATGTGTTTGTCCTAAATTAAGGCCTTAATTATCCTTAAAAATGATAATAAATCTGTAAATCTGGCACCCAAAGGTCTTAAAAATTCCCCAAACACAATAAATGATAGTCCATTAGTGTAGCATTTGATCACAACAGTGATAGGGATGAGTAGGCCTTTAGCAATTTGAACATCAGTCGCGGAAACATTAGTAGTAGACAAATGGAAATCTAACGTTAGCTGGATTGAAACATGGTTCAGACAGTAACACAGTAACTATGAGGCCTGTTAGACTGTTTTTACTGTTTTATATGAAAGTAAGATCTTAAATTTGATCAAAGACACCTTGAAAAATGTCTTAAAAAGTCACAAATTTGGCTTCGTAAAACCTGCAGATACCCTAAAACACAGGTGTCAAATCTGGCCCGCCAAAGGTTCCATTCTGGCCCGCGGGATGAAAGGGCAAAAATGAACCTGGACAGTCAAGGTTGTCAAAATCCTATTGGCTCAGGTTCCACATACAGACCAATGTGATTTCCAGTAAAAATAACAACCCTAAATAATGACAACTACAAATTTTGTTTGTGAAAAATTCTGTGGAAAAAACGTAAGTGAAAAAAATAACATTACACTGTGAAAATATTTACATTTGCAAAACTATTCTTTCACAATAAAACGCAAATAAATACATAAATAAAAACAAAGATGAACAACCCAAAATGTGCAATTCGAACAATATTCTGCCTGCTGCTAAATGTTTTGTGCATTTATGAATCCACTGTGATCTGTAGTTGTGTTAATAATAAGAGATGTAATATTGTAGAAATTTTTCAAATTTTAGTTCCAAACTCCAAAATTTTAACAATTCAGCCTGTTACCAAATGTTTATGTAACATTGTGTGTAATGTACATGTATAAATAATAAGTTGAGGCGTAATATTGTTCAAATTGCACTAATTTTTCCAATGAAATTTCTGTTTTATCAGGTTATTCAAATCTTTTTGTAAAATGTAAATATTTTCTTAATTTAATTTTTTTTTTTGTTTTTTTTTTGTACTCAAACAAAATGAAAAAGTTGGATTTGTCATTATTTATAGGTTATTAAGTCATTATTTGACTGGTCTGGCCCGCTTGAGATCAAATTGGGCTAAATATGGCCCCTGAACCAAAATGAGTTTGACACCCCTGCCCTAAAACATATTTTTCTCAAACTTTGTAAAGTTCCAAAGATGTATGTATTCAATTTTAATATTGATGTTAATTTCTAGGTTGGACAGGATGGTACAATGTTCAGAGGAAATGCTCATAGCACATCCTGAAGTCCCATGTCTGTACCGCTGCTACATTTGGAAAATATGTTGACCTTAAAGAATAGATATGTCCAGTCACCAAAAAAGTACCAAAGTAGCACGGCAGATTAGAAATAAGCATGATGTGTGTAGAAACTTGCAGAGTGACGATATGAATGCGACTTCTGCCCCCTCGTCGGCTACACGGCGTCCTATTGCGTCACGCTGGGATTAATGCTTTTTCATGTGGAGGGGCGCACGCTACACTAAGCAGCTGAAGAGATAAAACCCCCGCAGTGACTCAACACCAGCAGAGAGACCGAATAACGCGGTGACGGACCCCAAAAAGAGCAGCAGAAAGACTGAGAGAAGCGTCTCCGTTCATGGCTCTCTCATGAATATTCTAATTGACAGCGTTATCTCTGTGATGATTATTAAGTGTGGCCCACCAGGCTGCACTCCAGGCTAATGTAGTGGAAAGACAGGCTCTGTAGTGGCTAGGCGGGGGGGTAGGGGTCCTTTGTGTTTCTGTATTCTTAAACAATGACATACCTTTTATGTTGAATATTACAGTCAGTGTGTGTTTGTAAGTTTACAGCACAGAACATCGTAGGTTTAACAGGGTGGTTTAGTTTCGTTTCTCTGAGTGTTTGAGCCTGATACATGTTAAACTGTTGGTTTATCCTCATTTGGTTGCTGTGGTATTGTGTTGTAACTGCGACCCGTGTGTGTGTGGATACTGTATATCCCCTCCTTCACATGATTCTAATCCGTTTTGATGTTCACCACAGACTCGTTTCCTCTCCCTCCTCACTGCTAGCCTGAACCCCCAGCCCCATCTCAGAGCTAGTGCATTTCTGAACTGCACCGACGGTAATTGATTTGTTAAAACATAGTTAGTAAATCATCCTACACATGATGTTCTATTTTGTTGGTACATTTTTTCATTTTATCTTCTTACACTTGGACAGATTCTTCAGAAAATCCTTCGAGCTAAATTTTGCAGAAACGATCTGATTCACATTCCTATAAAAACATGATGTACAAGACAAAGGCCCCTCTCTGCAGCAGCATGTCATGCATCAGTAGATCACCTTTTGTTTTGTTGGTAGCCTTTTGTCTGGAGGCTCTGCTTTTGTCCTGGATCCGTGTGCTGGCTGCTGCTTCATTTGAACCAGCCCTGGGATACATCACAGTGAGCTGTTACACTGATTTGTCTGGACTGGACTGAAGTCAGCATAGATAGTGGGTCAGCATGTTCCTTGTCAGGCTTTTTACCCCACTGTGACACACACATACTGCATGCATGTCCTCTGTTTTTTTTTTTTTGTTTTTTTTTTTTTTTTTTCTCTCACAGTTATTTTTTTATAGCAGTAGTGCAAAAAATGTCTAAACAACAGGAATTGTTTTTATACAGAGCAGAACATATACAAAGTACACATACAATATATATATTAAAAAAAAAAAACATCACAAAGCAAGCCACCTATTGTCCTCGACAAACGTAACAGAGTTTGTGAGACGCAAATTTACTCTCAAGCGGTACAAAATAATGTCCTCTATTTTTCTCCACAGTTGCAAAATTATTCCTCTGACTTTGTTACATATAGGCACTAATATATTATTTGAAACAGGGTGAAAATCCATGTGCAGCTGCCAAAGCCTGTTCACAGCTGATGTGTATTCAAATGCCCAGAGAAATCTCCTCCAGTCACATAAGAATTTGTAATTCAAAGCGATCTATCATCTGAAGGAGAAACACCATTGTAACTTGATGTTTAATGTGCATGTGAGGGTGTGTATAGTTGTGTTTTTGTCACTATAGAGACATCTCTGTCTGTTTACAGTTTACCATTTTTATTTTCACCACAACCACAAAAACTTTAAGAACAATAAAATTAATTAATCAGACATTTCAGTTTAATATGTATGACGTCTGCGCTCATGAGCTTATGTGAAATTTGTGTTGGAATTTGTTTTTGTGCTTGGACCTGAGTATTTGTTTATATTAGCTAACGCCTTTTCCAGGCAATGAGTATCTCTGTGTAATGGATTTATTAGCACTCTGAGACAAAGAAAAACACCACACTCTGATTTGAGGGATCACAAAAATACTTCGTTATTCTTGCAGGAATCAAAGTGAGACAATTACAAGCACTCAGAGCAACCTCGTAATTCGTCTAAACTAGGCTGGCTGAAGTCCAGCTTATATACCTTTTACACAGGTTACATGTTACATGATGGTAGTAAATCTAGTTTGACCTTTACAATGAGCACGGACAGATACATTCTTCAGCATTCTTTTTCAGTCTTCAGCAGTTCAGTGATTGACAGCAAGCAGCTGTATGTTTAAAAATGAGAACTTCATCAGAAAAACAAAGACAGTGGCGTCGTCCTAAGTTGAGTGATAGCACACGTTTGCTAGTGAACTGATTTCTATGACATCTGTTTCCTACATCCATGATGACAGTCTGTCTACACATTTCCATATATAGGGTTTTTCACAAAAATTGTCTTCTTGAGTTCTACAATGTGTCTCTTCTGCTCTAGAGACAAGCTCAAGTATTTTGCAGACTTCTATGCAAACTTCATGTGGGCTCATAAATCATACATACTGAACATTTAAAACCTCCTCATCCTGTTTAACCTATACAATTTGAAGAAGCTATCAAAAACAAAAGCTAAATCTAGCCATAGCATCCTGCCAGCTACAAATGCAATGTTTTTTTTTGAGATGTGTACAAACTGTGTGCCTCCATTTGGTTTAAATAAATAACAAAGTAATGAAATAAACTGGTTATATATATGTAGATTTTTCCTCTGGGAAAGTACAACATTTTCCGAACAGTTGATTTTAGGTGGATTTTATTTGAAATGTCATGGGAGCGACTGAAACAGCGCAGATGACTCCTCTTCCCAAGGCTGAGGCTAATGTCTCAAGTGTGTGTTGTCTTCTCTGCAGGTGTTTCGGCACAGCTGACAAATACTCGTCTGCGGAGGAACACCTCTGTGGGAACTCCCTTCTGGATGGCTCCAGAGGTACAGTAAAACGGCACTATAAACCCTGGTCCAGCCTTTCCTCTTTCCACTACATTAGCCTGGAGCAGATCCCAGTGGGCCACAGTTAATAACCATCAAAGAGATAACACTGTCAGATACAATGTTCATGGGAAAAAATGAAAGGACAGTCTCCATCATTCACTTCCAGTCTAATCATGGCTCAGTGCTCAATGTACCCACTGTACAGAAGGGTTGCACTGAAACTCTTTGTAGCAACAGTAAAAGAATGTGGCATTTGAAGTAGATGCTTTCATTTATATTTCATTGACGGTAACCCACAACACCTAAGGAAATCCTAAATGAGGAGCAGCATCCGTTAACCTCCCTGCAGTCTTAACCTCACCACTAATTAACATTACATTAGATGGACGTTATCAACCTCTGCAATGATAAGATGGATAGATTTACACCAGATGCATTTTGTTAACTGCACTATTATCTGCTGGAGCAAATGCTGCCCTGTGTTGGCCTCTGTAAACCAAGCTTACATATTTGGTGGCCAAATCGAAACAGATATTTTTACATGAGGTTTGCATCCTGTGCAAATTCCGCATTAGAATACAAGCTGTGTGACGTGTTCTGCCAGGACTTGAGGATTTTAATCTGATTTGAATAAGATGTTCATCAACCAAGCTCTGAAGAAACAGCTTGTTGAAGGTATACTCCCCAAAGCCAAAAAGCATTTCGTTGAAGAGTTTATGGATGTGCACAGGCAGCGGATAAAGCTCTGCAGCCCCGTTATTTAAATCAACACAATCCAGGATCATTGAATTCATATAGATGCAGTTTTGTTTTTTGTTTTTTAAACTTCTTCAAGATTTTTTGCCTAAATCACTTTGAGTTTTTGGGTAAGTTCTTTTTAATCTATACTTTATAAAATGCATAAACAGTTTTAATATCAAAGTAAAATCTTTGTGAATAATGAAACACTGATTTTAAAATTTTCTTCAATTATTTGTGTAAAATACTGATGCATCTGCGTTCTTTTCTTCTGGTATAAATTAACAGAGCTATGGTTTTATTTTCCCAAAACAACACATGTCTTTGTGTGGTGCGTACTTTTTTCTGCTTGTCATGTTTGCGTGCATAAGTACATGCCTTTTGTGAAGTGGGAATACAAATTCTATTGACTCAAGACATCTGATGAAAATTCAGTGCATCTGTACGTCTGTGTGGGTGTTGTGTGTGTAGTGTTGTGCACACATCCCTCCCACTCAGAGATGATTCATATTGTAGATTGGGTACCGTGTTGCCCTGAGGATATTGATGATAGACTGTGGAGACTGTGTGTGTTTGTGTGTGTGTGGTGTGTGTGTGTGTGTGTGTATGTGCGCGCACTATGTTGCCACAACAGACGGCGATGAAACTGCAGCTGCACAATCTGAAAACTGTTCTTTTGATATTGGACACCTGATTAAATTACCTTTTTTCTGTTACATCTTTAGGTTTAGTGTAGTGCAGACACATTACAAAGCCCACTAACGTTAAGAAAACAGCTACAAGGTTCCATCAAGACTAGTGTACAACTCCAAAATCTTTGGACTAAATTGGCCTGGGATGCACTGGTCGATCGGCTGGTGGCTGGAATCAGTCATCGGTCGATAAGTGTCGGATATGTGATTCTGTCCTGATCAGATTTACACAAATTAACTGTACAGTGGTTTGTGTCATGTGCACAGAAACAGTAATGTCACAGCTACACACATGCACATGCTAATGGGTGCTTCTATGAAACTGGTCCCTAAAAACAGGACAGAGGGACTAGAAATTCAAACCAGATGTAAACTAATGTTATGAAGCAAGTTTGGAAGCACTTTGGGTCTGTTTTAAAAATAAATACTTACTGAAATAAAGAGAAACTACTTTTCAGATAAAACACATTTTATATTATCTTACATAATATTTAATTCAAAAATCTGCATGTAAGATGATCAAAAGGACACGAAAATTATACGCTACTATTTTTTGGAATATCTCTTTATTCTCTCACAGGTACATTTTGGAAATTGAACTAATTTCGCAAGGCAGGGTTTTCACAAAAATGACCGCTGTTGCAAAATCACTCACGATTTATTTGTGTTTAAATGGGCAGGTTCCGCATGTAACGTGGATGGACATGGTGCGTTACACACAAAACCTGGAATGAGACTGCTGATTCATGACAAACCCACACGTCTGGATTAGAGAAACCACTAGGATCATCAAATTTAACACATTGTCTTTATTTATAGCTGTATTTAAAACCATTTCAAGCCATGTTTTCCAGATCAAATGCACTGACACCTACGTAGTTTTTCATGTCCCAATTTTGGTCCTATTTTTGGCCCCAATATTTTATTAAAAAAATCATTAATTTTGGGATGGCCCAGAGCAAGAATATAATGGTTTTTTGCATTTAGGTCATCATTAGGTACATCCTAGGGGGAAATATTTCTATGTTTCTCTTTTATTATTGGGTCTAAAAAGCTGGTAAAGTGCCAGGTACCAAAATAAACCCAGTTTCATAGAAGCACCCAACTGTAAATGACAAAGGGCTGAAAACTAAAAAAAAATAAAACTTAGCTTAAAACACCTCACAGAATAAAAAATGTAAGACACATGACAGATCAAAGTCCCTTTTATGTTTGCCCTATCGGCCTGCCCGCGGGCCTAAAAAATTATATTAATATTCATCTACTATAAAATATAATAAATCAGGACAATGGATGTTTTTTTCAACTTTTGCTCAAAGTTTAGACCCTAATGTTAATAAAAGTACATCAAAATGTATTTTAGTGCAAACTTTAATGTTCAAACATGATTTTTAATCTTTGTGGGGTGAAATATACGCTATTAAAAAATCTCTGACACGAACAATTAATTTATGCATATCATCGTCAATCTAGCCGAAAAAAAACAGGCGAGGATAGAAAATTCTAATTTCTCTTTTAGTTTGTTACAGTTTACTCAGGCATAGTAATAGATACAATATTTTAGACAATGGAATAGATTGTGTGAGGTCTCTAAATGTCCATAGACACCAAGAACATCCATATGAACCTTATTATTGTGAAGTAATTCTTCATTTACTTTGGGTATGTCTTTTTAGGCATTTTCCCTGAAAATATGGTCAGGGTTTAACAGGTTAATGATATATTTTGCAAAAAAAAAAAAAAAAGTCACTTTTTCCTCAGTTTTCACAGTTTTGATCCAATAACCTTTGAATTTACTACATGGTCAGTAAATATGTCTAAATTTCTCTTTATTATAAAGTGCCAGGTACTAGTATCCTGATTACTACATCCTGTTTGTGCAGACTCTGTGATATTTACAATACAAAATAATATTTCTTATTACATTTCTGTAACTTTAAATTATTTTACTGTAGGTGTAGAAAATAGGGCCGTGTTGGTTTATAGCAGGCTTAGCACTATTAAATGCTAATATCCCATTGTGGATTTGGCCTACTCATATTCATGTCACTGCCAGAAAGGGAGATGAGAGCAACAGCCAGACATGTCCTCGACTGTGAGAGGTGTCAGTCTGTCACTGTCACTGCCATCATGTAGGACAAGGAGGAGGCATATGAGGATATACACCTGGGACTGCTGGGAGATGGTGGTCATGATGAGTTTAGTGACTGGTTATAATGTTCAGGTACACCACCAGATGGAAAAGTTCCCAAAACCAGAATGAGGACAAAGACAGACAGGTGTGCAGATATCTGGTAGTAACCAGGATGTTTAGGAGGTGAGAAAACAACCATGAAAATGTACAGAATAAGGCTTTTTCATAAAAATCCTTGTGTTTGAGTTCTACAATGTGTCTCTTCTGCTCTAGAGACAAGCTCAAGTACTTTGCAGACTTCTATTCAAACTTCATGGCAGCTCATAAATCATACATACTGAACATTTAAAACCTCATCATCCTGTTTAACCTGCACTATTTGAAGAAGTTATCAAAAACAAAGTAAACATCTATCCATAGCACCAATCCAGCTGCAAACACTTTTTTTCAGTCTGAGATTTGTACAAACTGTGCACCCGTATTAGGTTTCAATAAATAGCAAAATAATGAAATGAACCTGTTCTACATCTGAAGCTGTTTTTTTTTCTGGGAAAGTAAAACATCTTCCTAACAATTGGTTTTCAGGTGGATTTTATTTGTACCAAAGACCTTGAAAAGTGACCTTGAGCACTTGGTAATTTGTTCTAGGAAGAGAATATCATGTAACAGACAGCTTTTGAAAAAAATAAGAGACCACTGCAATTTCCTCTAAAATCAACATGTCTGCATGTATGACAGCCATTCCATTCCTGTGTCTGTTGAATTCCAACACAAGCACACTATAGTCTACTGAATAAACACCTGATCCACGTCTTATTTAAGAAGTATAAAAACCGCTACTGTGGTCATCACTATCTTCTTACAATAGGCAAAAACAGTGCTATTAGTACCGCAAAAGTAACTAGAATCCAAAATCTTTCTCGTTGGCTTTTAATCAATGAGTTTCTTTCTGTCTTTTTTTTTTTTTTTAATATATATTTCCTATGCTGTTTTTATCAGATTTTAATTTGTCTTTGTTTTTATGATGGTTGTATTTTGTTGTTCTTAGCCTGCTTTGCACCCTGTGTTATCACTGTTTTTACTTACTTACTTATCTCCGTGTTTTATCATTCATGTACGGCACTTTGGCCAGCTGTAAAGTTCTTTTTATAAATAATTTATTATGGTATTTGGTGTGGTTTTGGTAAAGTGTTATTGGTTGGTATGGTATGGTGTGGTATGGTATGGTATGGTATGGTATGGTAAAAATAGCTATTGAAAACTACTGGACTTCTGCTCTGACAATGTTCCCAAACTCTGAGGACTGGTTTTTCTATCAGGACAATGCTCCTGGCCTCAGCTAGGTCAATAAAGCTGTGGATGACAGACCACCAGATGAAGACCCTGTCATGGCCAGCCCAATCTGCAGACCTGAACCCACTTTGAAAACTTCTGAAGGAACATGGATGGTCACAAGCCATGGAACATGTCTGAGCTTCTTGAATTTCTCTGCCAGGAGCTGCATAAAGTCATCCAACAGAACGGTGGAGAGAAACATGTGAAAGCTGTCACTGAGGGTTATTCCACCAAATACTGATGTCTGAACTTTTCCTAAGTTATAACATTAGTATTGTGTTGTTTAGAAATGAATATGAACTGGTTTTCTTTGCATTATTTGAGGTCTGAAAACACTTCGTCTTTTTTTATTTTGACCATATGTCGTGTTCTGCAAATACATGCTCTAAATAACAATATTTTCATTTGGAATTTGGGAGAAATGTTGTCGTAGTTTAGAGAATAAAACAAAAATGTTCATTTTATTTAAACACATACCTATAAATGGTAGAATCAGAGAAAGTGATTATTTTGCAGTGGTCTCTTGTGGTCCAGAGATAGTACAGTTTTGGAGAAATTGTAAAAGGTATTTTATTCAGAATACACAATTACATTTTCTAACAAAGAAATGCAACAAAAATGTTTTGCAGATGGTGTCAAAAGAAAGAACCGTACATTAGTATTTATCCAATACTGGTCCATTTATTTTCATATTTTGAATGTTTATGATACAGGTAATAGCCTGTGAGCAGCAACTGGACTCAACCTATGATGCTCGTTGTGACGTCTGGTCCCTGGGCATCACCGCCATAGAACTAGGAGATGGAGACCCGCCTCTGTCCGACCTCCACCCAATGAGAGCTCTGTTCAAAATACCCAGGTGAGCCCCCGGTCCAGTCCACCATTATTCTCTTTTTTCTTTACTCCATCTCCTGTTCAGTAGGTATATAAACCATTCCCCCAAGATGTGTTTTTCACTTCATTCCTTTTGCGGCAGGCGTTTATTCACTGCACTGATGCAGACCACCAGACAGTGGTGAGCATGTTGTCATCAAATCCCTGCTCCTTTGGCAGACTGAAATGTACAGACAGGGTAATACACAGTGCTTGTACTGTATTCCAGAAAAGCCATCTTCTGCTCCCTGACGTAGTAATTTGCTTCTCTATAGACTGTCACCAGACAAAGTACAGTCTTTTCATTTCAGATGGCTTTTTTCTGCCTGCAGGGGCTAATCCATAAACCCCTCCCCTCCTGGCACTGATTCCATTCATTGTATGCTGGAGGCTGAAAGCACAGCCACCCTTCCCCTCATCTGTGTGTATTGTGGGCTGAAGGTGAAAAGTAATTGTTTATCTCCAATGTGAGAGCTGCATAAGCACTTACTGTGTCTGCCTTCTTAACAGCACAGCACTTTGTCCATCAGTGCCACACCGAGCCGGAGCAGAGCGTGCACCTCGCACACATCCACACGTTCCAGTCTTGTTTCTGAGCTGCCTGTCGTGTGCGTTTGCTCGGGGGGTCTTGCACCACGGCAGCCATCACACAGCTTTGTCACAATCTATGTGACTGCTGTAGTCAGAGCTGCAGGCTTTCTGTTCACACTCCTCACCTCCGTTCTCACTAGTGGGTTCATTGAAGCAGTGTGCAGAAAAGCTTCGCCAAAGGCATCCACTCAGCCACACCCTGTCTTACTTAATTAATGCTGCTTTAAACAGTACCACAAAAAAATCATTGCTGCACCTGCAATGTCACAATACATTAAATGGTGTGAAAGTTACTCCTAAAATTTGTTCACCAACTTGTGTCGCCCAAAAACACCACAAACTGATCACAGTTACTGTCTCCATTTGATGCCATTTTTCCAGTCTGTTATTTTGATTTCTCCCATGCTACATTTCACTTATCTCGCCCATGATTACAAGAGCCTTGGTGAAGTATGAAGATTAACATATTTAAGTGTACTTAAAGCCAGACTAATGATGAGCACGCTTCAAGTATGTTTTAGTCATAATTATGAGTTCCATGTGTATATTTGTCCATCCTTCAGCACCTATAACCCAAAATCTACAGCACGTTTCAACTCGAAATTTTTATCTTAACAATATTTCAATCCTCCTTGAAGAGAGTCCAGATTTGGATCTAGAATTTGTTAAAGGGCTTGTTACCACTGAAAGATAGGGCACTTCTTCTGTTATGATATTGGATTCAGGGACTGTACACTACGCATTCTTTTCACAACTAAGAGAATGTGTACATTTGAGCAGGATATTAAACTGTAATGTCTGTGAAAGACAATTTAAGTTTTAAGTTTTTAAAGAGGAAAGTTTGGTGATATAGCGTTAGATCCTGTTCTGCAGTATTTGTGCATATTTCTGGTGCAATTAAATTTTTCCAGGAAATAATCAACAAACCCCGCCCCTCGCACATATTGTAGCTTATTTTGGCATCGATCCAGCTAATGTCATCATGTCTATGCCTATGCTGATGTCACCATATTAATTGCCTCTATATATGTGCAAATTTGGAAGTAAATTGAAACAAAATTGATGCTTTTTATAGACATTGGAAATTTTGCCCATTATAAGTAAATGGGAGAGAAAAAAACTATTTAAAAATTCGTACAAAATTTTAACTTTTTCCAAAATGTAATCACATCTATTCTGGGTTACTGGCAATCTATAAACTCAGTTTGGTATGAATTCAACCAATAGTTTTGCTGCAACAGATATTTGTAATTTGGCCCATCATAAGTAAATGGGGGGAAAAAAAAAATTGGAAAAATTCCTAAAAAAAATTTTGAACTTTGGCCTACTTTTCCCAAAATGTAATGAGACCTATTCTGGGTCACTGGTAATCTATAAACCACATTTGGTATGAATTCAACCAATAGTTTTCCTGCCACAGTATTAACAAATAAACAAAGAAAAAAACCAACCAACAATACCACTACCACTTCGGTTAGCGGGGTAACAAACAAACAAAAAAATATTGCCTTGTTAACAGTATCGTGATTGTTACTGTCTTTGCAGATACATAAATACCCGCTTTTTTCCCCTTTTTTTGTTGAATGCATATAAACACCTATAACTTAATGGGCTCACATTAGAATCATTTTTGCCGTACAGTCTTGTTTGTGTTCCGGATAAGACAAACACTTTAATGGTCAAAACATTAGCAGAACAGAGTCCAAATAAATGTCTGATGAATCCGCTGTCTATATTGGGTGTTGTGTGATAAACAGGAGATGTATGTTCTCTCATTACCCCAATCTATCGCTGTCAGGGCCAATGTGAAGGTGCATTAGCGTGCAAGCATTTGACTTCTTCAGCAGTTGCCAGGAACCTTTTGTAAAAAGGTACTTAAAGCAGAACAAGGAATTACAGCAAATTAGCGGTACTGTCGTGCAGCTGTGGGGCCGTGTTCTGTTTGACCTGATCGTGTGCTGCCTATCTGACATCAAAACAGCTTTACAGGGGAAGCGTTGAACTTGTAAAATCAGGTTATGTATTTGAAATGTTACTGGCAAATCATCTATATCAATACCCCCCAGGTGCACAGGTAGAAGGGTTATTTTTTTATTGTCGGCCCTGAAACACCTCTGGATGTCTCAGATGACGAATAGTTCCAGTGTTCACATTTCATTCCATCGTTCCACTCTGTGCCGCTGCCTTTTGTTCTCTGCCCCGCCTGCGTAAATCCCATCTCATTTTATCTTTCCATTAATCTTTTCCATTCCTTCCTTAACAGAAACCCCCACCTACTCTCCACCAGCCGGAGCTGTGGTCAGACGACTTTAATGACTTCATCTGCAAGTGAGTGCGGTTGCTATTGTGCTTGTTTCGCCTCCGTGAGTAACAAATATTTACATCGGCGCTACAGGAGCAGATCCACTTTGAATATAAATCCTCATATTTTATCACATTCCTCCCTCTCCTCCTCCTCCTCTTTATTGTTTCCCTCTTCACAGATGTCTGATAAAGGATTTCGAGCTGAGGCCGAATGTGCTTGACCTGCTGCAGCATGTCTTCATAAAACAGATCGTCTGCAAAGAAAAAATCCTACAGAAACAACTGATTGAACTCATTGACCTCAATCAACAAATAGGACTCATTGAAAAAACAAGGTATTGCACGTGGATAGCGTTTTAGGCTCTATGTTTGTGACACATTAGAAGTCATCCATCCACAGTACTCACCATAAATCAACATAAAGCGCTTGATAGACTTTGCTATAAACCCCGCAAAACCCCTAAAAGTCCTCAACCCGTCCTGTCAGTGTGTTTAATGTGCAATGCTCCAGCTTAACTTCTGCAGACAGTATAATCCAAATTACCCTGCTAGCTGGATGCTTTACAAGGCCCCGTCAGCCTCATATAAACAACGGCTCAATCCTGCACTGGCTCCGCTCAAAAGTACCGGCGGCGCAACCCATGTCACATGAGTCAGAATGTTGGCCCAGAAAGTGCATTTCCGGTCATGAAATGTTAATCCTGTTTCTGTCATTTAAGCCATCATGGAAAGACAGACAGAAGCCAGACAGACAGTAATGACAGGTAACAAATGGCTTCATGAACTTTCTGCTGCTGTAGGAATAGATGATAATTGGCTTTTTTTTTTTAGCACAGTAAACGCTTGTTGTAGTTGTGGTTGAACATGTAATTGCTATCAACTACATGGACTAATTTTAGCCTGTTTATACACTGCCACTGTTTAACACTGTTTTCTGTGTTTTGTCATCTTACGCTGTCATTGTTTTCTGATCATTTGTTCATGTAATATGTTGTGATTTAATAGTCAGGTCATGACCCTCCAGCTGTGGCAGTTGATGAGATTCAAGTCTCATGAATGTTAACAAGATAAATAATTACTTAATAATTTTTCTGGCTTTTATTAAAATACAAAATCCACTAATACTCTCACACTGTCTTTCACAAACTTACTGGTCTTTATTGTTATGTGCAAAATTTTCTTTAAACCACGGTTCTTCACCGAAGGATTTGGAAGTTTCAAGTTTCAGTGAAGAGCTAAATGGCTGCTACATTTAACTTTAATAGGGTGGTAAAGTAATTAAAGAGGAAAGACTCAAACGCAGTGCAGAAAGTGAAACTGGCACTAAAATATTAATATATTACAGAAAATATGGTGAAAATAATAGGTTAGGTGGCAATTCTTCCTGTATTTACAATGTAAAGTTTGCTAAGTTATCACAAACTGTTGAAAATGGGAGTGTGGTTTGACCAGTAAGATAAGATAAGATAAGATAAGATAAGATATATTTATTGAAATTCAAATGTACAGCAGTACAAGACAATAAACATAAAATACAATAGAAAAATAAAGAGAAGATAAAAATATTTTTGAAAAAATGTGTTGAAGTGACTAAATGACATGTGCAGTAGGTGATAAGTGTGCAAGTGACATTGAAAGGCACAAAAGTTTGTTCAGAACAGGATGTACTTTAAGCCAGACTGCTGTTACTGAGTTGCAGTAATTTTTTTTTTTTTTTTTTTTTTTTTGCTGCATGAGGCAGAATTCAAAAGAATTTTTTTCCTCATTGCATTTACATTTTGATCTTTATTAACTTGAAGCATTATATGTACAATCTTTGGTGTTTCAGATGAACCATTTTCCTTTAACAAATACTTGTACCAGCGCTGGCCAGTACCACAGTGTGCACTCATGTTGTAATGACTTTGAATTTCAATGACTTACAGTATGTTGTAATTTACATAATATAATTACTAACGGGTCATTGCTTTGAAGAGACTTGGTTCATAATTCTGTCAATTCTAGGCATGAACGCATACACACTAAAAAAGGAAGCCACATGAAGACGCAGAGTGACGCCAATGAGGTGGATGACCTCGCCACACTCGAGGTTTTAGACGAGGTGAGCAAAGCACTCATTCTGAGGAAAGGAGGTGGAAGCAGCTGCACATTTAATCATTACTTACAACTCCACATGACATTTTGTTTTGTAATGAACCACAAAGAGCACACATTTCTAAAGCCTCTTAAATTGCACATTATGTATTACATTTAGTTTAAAATGTTTCTTAAAAACCCTAGTTAGTTAATGGAAGGGCCATTTTCCAGATATTCACTGACATACATTCATCTTCACCAGAAAATGAATGGATTGATAAATTATCATTCATTACTTTTGTGGAGCTCTGGGGGCTGAACCATTAACACACCAAATTTGAGGTCAAATTTCATGACTTCTGAGCACAAACTGACATCATTATCTTTCTTTTTTTTTTTTTTTTTTCTAATTAATGATATTAAATTAACCACAACTGCATTTGTAATAGGTTTATGTTTTTTCTTTGAGTGATAAAAAAAAGCCAGATGCTGAAGCATACAATTGAATGGCTGGATGAAAACTGTGCTATTTAAGTTTATATTTTTATCTTCTGTGACTGCTTTGAACTAATGTAAATATTCTAATGTGTAATTTTCAGTTTGTTCAAAACTTACTATAGATGATATAGATTTGTGTGCTTATGTTGTGTGAGGTTTGTTGGAATACTGTATGTGTTGTGCTTGGAGCTGGTCACTTTTTATAGAATAGAATAGAATAGAATAGAATAGAATAGAATAGAAAAACCTTTATCGTCACTGTGTGTGCAATGACAATAGGAGTGCTACTCCAGTCAGTGCAAAAATATGAATAAAAAAGCAGTATGTCATAAAATAAGAATAAAGTGAATATAAAACTACAAAAACTAAAAAGTAAAGTTAGAAAATATAATATAAAATTTTACAAAAAGTAAAACAAGAATAGAACAACAGCAGAATAAAATAAAAATAGACAAAATTATGAATAAACACAATAATAGCTGTATCTGTATCTGTGAATGAGTCTATAAAAATAGTGCATACATTATAAAGGTTAAAGGTTAAAAATTTAACTCACCTTATATTCCTCAAAGGGAAAATCAGTCTCGGCATTTTACTCATCCACACAGTACCTAGCATTAGTATTAGCATTAGGATATTAGGAGCAGTGAGCTGGCGGTGAAGGCATTCAGGGACCAACCCCAGATCTTCTTCAGCACTATGGTCAAGGGCAGTGACAGGAGAATGAACCTACATATGTGTTTGATGGAGGAGGACCTGGAGGAAACCCCCACAGCATGGAGAAAACAACCAAACCCAACACAGAAAGACACTGGTCTGACTGGGAATCAAACACAGGAGGCTACAAAGCATTGTCTGTAGTAGAGGGGGCACCAAAACAGAATTTCTAGCAACTAAGCTCCTGAGTCATGCTTATTCATCAATATATATTTTTTTTGTTTTATTAGTGAGAGTTTACATTGTGGACAGAAAAACAACAACAACAACAACACATAAACAAAAGGAAAATCAAACAAATAAACAAACAACAACAGAGTAATGACAAACAACAACAACGACAACATCATTTTGCAGTGAAAATGATAATAAATGTAAAGAGCAACTAAACAATATTGATTAGGGGCGATAGGGAAGTGTGAATGAAAGTCAGAAAAGAGAGGGGGGAGTGAGGGGAAAAAATAATAATTATTATAAGATGATAATGATAATAACAACAATACAAAATATATAATAATAATACCAATAGTCTAATTTGTAGGGGTGTGTATTGGCAAGAATCTGGCGATATGATACAAATTACAATACTAGGATCACGATACGATATATCACGATACTGTTTAAAACGGCAATTTTTTTGTTTGTTTCTTTTTTAAAAATGATTTCCTTGAAGATTTGAATTACACCAGAAATATGAACAAATATTAAACACATTTTTATTTGATCACAACAGGATCTAATGCTATGTCACAAAATTTTCCTGTTAAAATTTAAATTATGTTTTACTGACATTACAGTTTCAGATCCTGTTCAAATGTTCATATTCTATTAGTTCAGAACTAACATCAGAACATTATTTTGTGCAATCCCAACAAAGGGACTAACATTATTCAATAAAACAGTGTTGAATAATAATGAATAAATTATAACAAAAAAAAAACAAAAAAACTAAAATGAACCTCCACAATATCTGCATTTGAATAAATACCTAAAAATCGATACGGTACTTATTAATATCGATACAGTATTGTGAAATGAAATATTGCGATATATTGCAGAACCGATATTTTTTACACCCCTACTAATTTGCTAGTATTATTGTGGCAGTGGTAGCTTAACCTTTTCCCACTGTTTTGATGATGTTTTTTCTCCTGACATGGTCCTGTAGGTCTGTCACATGGTAAATGACGCCCAGCGCTAACGAGAACATTCAGTATCATTTTTTTCCCACTGATCACCCACGTCGTCCACTTGAACAAACACAGTGAGAAATGCACTTCAGCGTCTTTTGCACAAATAATATTTTGAGTCATTTATCAAATATGAACGCTGCATTGATGTGCATTGAATGATAGAAGTAGTCTCAGTCGCCAGCGGATATTTAGACCCATCCTTCACCATGGTGTGGCTGTGACTGCGCCTCCATGCTGTTGTTGATGTACCTGTCCCAACAAAGCAATGATATTAATCACCACATGACATGCAGATAATATATTGACCTAACAGGCGTCACAGGCCCTGACTTAAGGCAGGATATAAGTACTGTATGGGTGTAATAATCATGTTTTCTTGCAGTTCTATCATGTTATAGCTGTGATTTATTTAGATATTAATTTGCAAGGATTAAGAAGCATGCATATTTAATCAAGCAGCAATCATGTCTTGTTTTTTTGTTTTTTTGTTTTTTTCAGAACACAGTCATAGAGCAGCTCCAGAGTCGTTATGGAAGGGATCAGATTTATACGTACGTGGGAGACATCCTCATCGCAGTCAATCCTTTCCATAAGATGGAGATCTACACTGCTGAGGTCTGTGCGTTAAGGCCTCTTCGTGTGTTTATCTTTGCCACTGTATATATATATTTTTTTTTTCCAAACACGTTCTTCTTCTTCATTTGGCCAATAATGCAGTGAATGTAGCCCAGTGTAACTCATTATTGCTTCTGCAGTTCTTCAGTCTGCTGCGTCCCATTTAGTCTCACCTCACATTCACACACATTGACCCTGTTTACGCTGCTTCAACTGCTCACTGACTGTATTTTCCACCGTCACAATGTTTTTCTTACCACAGCTTCATTCATTTATTCATTTCTCAGCTCAGAGAAGAATAATGTGTATTTACATGCAGATACAGATTTTGGATAAGGGTATACAATGTAGTACTGTTTAATTTTCTCTATAGTAATATAACAAATTGCATACGTGCGTGATCTAAATAATCTTTCCTACATTTCTGTCTTGACAGTACACTAAGATGTACATCGGAGCTAAGCGTACAGCGAACCCACCACACATCTTTGCAGTGGCTGACATTTCCTACCAGTCTATGGTGTCATACAATGCAGACCAGGTAATGTGCTCTTCACAGTATTCACAACAACAATTTTTAAGACTTTTCATGGTGACGTTACTGCTTTACAGTTAGTTGAAGTTCGTTTTTATTTCTAAATTTGTCTTTCACTTTAGTTTTTCAAGCACATAAGTAGTTTAGGCTTTATTTGGGGAAATTGGCTATATTAAGTTTACCACATGACCTTTTCCCTTTGAAACACAGTCTAATCTTTATGCTCTCTATCAAACTATCAATGTAAGAAATGAGAATCTACTCATTGCATCTGTTAAAGAACTTGTTTATACCTTAAAGGAGTGATGTTTAGCTTTTTTAATGGAATTATGCATTTTAAAACATTTCCCTGTGGTCTACATAAACTGTAAATGCTATACTTGAGTCTGAATTCTTCATTAATTCCACTCCACAGTTCCATCTTCAACCCTATTTCTGAGTAATGACACCAGAAAGGTCGTTTTGAGCACTGGCCCTTTAAATACACATGTAAATGTACAAATTAAGAAGGAATTAAAACAGGTTGTAGAAATCCACTCAATTTTTGCCGGAATAATGTAAAGATAGCTTTGCAGAACTGGAGGGTTCAAATCCAAATTTTTAAACTATTAGGGTCCAAATACACAATAAATGTACCAAAGACTAATAAAAGTGGGTTTAACAAAATAGGACCCCTTTAAATATCTTAATTACTGTTACGTCCCCTTCCTAGGGGTTTACCAGGACATACATAATATGCCTCTGTGTCCCCTCCCAGCCCCAAGCACACAAGTCAGTCAAAACTAAAGTTCACAATATTATTTTTAAACAACCTAAAAGAGGGTTAGGGGAGGGCTCGACTAAAACAACAAACAAAAAGTCTTCCTCAAGGTTCAAAACTAAATTTCCTAATCCAAATAAATGCAAGGAATAAAATAAAGGAAACTAACCTAAACTCCTTAACCAAAAACAGGAGAAAAGGTGAATACAAAAGAGCTGTCCTCCCCTACCGACAAAAGGATCAAGTTTACAATAATGCTTTTACAACTATGTACAATTTCTGAATTAACACACACGACACACGATGACTGACAATCACACATGTAGGAAACACGCTTGGGAGCTGGCAACAGGCAAGGAGAGAGCGACTGATGGATCCAGGGCCATTTTTAAAGGGGCCGGGTAATTTTGTTCCTCCAATCAGCTTCCTGCATGAAACAGAACAGACACACAAAAAGACACCGCACACCTACAGGACTGGGGGAGAACACACACACACAATAACAGAAATATTACTAAATAGACAGAATTATGACCCAGGTCATAGCATCTACTGTTGTAATTATCCAGTGGAAGGTTCTACTGACTGTGTTTAGTTTGCTTAGTTTTTAGACGGGCAGTGAACAAAAACTATCGTTATAAAAGACTAAACTAGTGTCATCTTCATTCTGGATCCTATTAGGGCGAATGGTTTGCAACCACAATGTAAATGTATGTCAAATAAGAAATGTTTATTTGAAATGATTATTGTGTTTTAGATGGTGTTCCATTGTTTACTACAGTTTGTTTTGTTTTTTTAATAGTTGGTTCTCATATCATTTTTTTGTTTCTCATAATTAGTTCAAAAGCCTTTGTTTTAGTACATGATATGACCCTGATTCTGTGCAGGAAGTCTGAATGTGCAGCAGTTATCACTAATGTTACCAGTATAAGTCTGTTAAAGCCACACATCTGAGACAGTAGCATTGTTGTTAATATAAATGTTTTTTATGTATGGGCTATTTGTCAAAAGCTATAAATACATAAAGACTCTTTGATTTCCTGTGTGTGCAGTGCATTGTGATAAGTGGGGAAAGGGGAGCAGGAAAAACAGAGAGTGCTCATCTCCTGGTGCAGCAGCTGACCGTTCTTGGAAAGGGTGAGTCAGAGCGAGACAAAAAACCTAAGCATCTTAAACCCAGTGGAATAGTTTAGGATTGATGATGAAGGTTAAACACAGAACACAGCAAAATCTAAGCCAACAGATGTCCATTTATGCTGGAAAGTTTCTGCTTTTTTTTTTAATTAACCCTCTGGTATCTGGGTGCGCCTTTTAGGCTCACTTTGCACTTCAATTTTAAAAAACTTCATATTATTTTTCACAATTTAAATAAGGTAGAATTCAAAAGTTGTTCATTTTCCGCATGATCTTTAAAATTCTGACCACCAGCTAAAATTTGCACATTGTAAACAAAAGAAAATTACAAGATTGGCATCTGTCTCCCAAGTGTGCCTAAAATGCACTATTTCTTCCATTTCATATGTATGATTAGGGCTGACCTTGATTACAAAATAAAATCAAATTAGAGCAGAAAATTAAATCAATATTTATATTTTATATTTAATAGTTTGATTATAGGTGTGCATTTTACGCACACTTGGTGACAGATGCTAGTATTTTTGAACATTTGACCTAGCGCCAAAAATAATAATGTAAATTAACCAGTGTTGGAGTTAATCACTGACATATGCCAGGCTGCAAAAATCAAATAATATGTAATCCAATTTTTATGTAGTATTTTTTTTAAAAAGTTGGGGTTTTTTTTTGGTTTTTTTTTGCATCCAAAAAATGTTTTGTTTACATTACAAACACGCATTTAAAGGGTTAAAAAATGTGACAATTATTGAGTATTTGGTATTTTTATTTACTGCTCAAGTTGATGAAATAGAAAAAAGTGTAAAAGAATTAAAACAAACTGTATTAAAAAATTTTGACATTATTCCACAAGTGTGCAAAAAAAGGCACACTTTGTGCTTAGTAAGAGCCTTGCTGGACGGGATACCGGAGGGTTAAGATCCAATGCATCAAAAGTCACCTGGATGTGAAAGTAACGCACCGTCGATGCAAATGCAACTGAAGCTTCCTTTAACAGCTTGGCCTGAAGCTCAGCTGCTGCCACTCATCAGTTAGAACCTAATAGAAAATAAAAATCAATTTCACTCTCTTTTTTTGCATTTTTTCATGAGCAGGAGATGAAAAAAGTAATGAGGATATCACTTTGATGGAACAGGAATAGAACGGCATGTGGCAGGAGGCCAATCAGACCTTTCTTCATCCCAGACACAAACTATGAATTTCTTCTAAATAAATATTGATTTGCCAGTGACTTCAAAGGATTAATGTTTATTCAGGCCAATAATCGGACGCTCCAGGAGAAGATCCTGCTGGTCAACAGCCTTGTGGAAGCGTTCGGAAATGCCTGCAACCGTCATCAACGACAATCCAGCCGCTTTGGCAATACCTGGAGATGAAGTTCACCACTGGGGGAACGGTGGTCGGAGCGCAGATATCGGAATACATGCTGGAAAAATCCAGAGTCATCCACCAGGCAGCGTAAATATCCCTCCCCTCTGTCTGACTTTGACTTTTTTTGTGTGTATAAGCCACCTTATCACACATATTACTGCTCTGACCTTCATTTGACAATAACATTCATAGAAATTTAAGTCGCGTCTGTGGCATTTTTCCTGAAAGAACATCATAAGCAGATATTTTTCAGATGCAGGTCTGAGATCAGTGCGTAATAGACTCTCTCTCCTCCTCTCACCTCTGCTTCTCCATCTGAAACCAGTGGCATTTGTCTCCAACCTCCTATTCACTCATCTATCTTTTCTTCTTATCATGTGTCTGGGGAGCCAGCCAGGTCAAGTGGAGGGACCAGCTTATTTCCTGTTTGATCAAAGATTGTAGTCTTGCAAGTGTCCTTAGTAGAACTTCAAAGGCGGTCTGAGTATTTCAGTAGAAACAGATGCAGGGGTCAGAAAAGGTCTGATTTAGCCGGCAGTGTAGTGTGTACGCTTTCACCAGCTTGTTATTGGATACTTATTTAGGGGACAATGAAGCAATGTTCTGCCAAAAATTATGTTCCAGACATGCAAAAAGTTACTTAGAAGTGACTTAAATAATAATAAATAAATAAATAAAACTAGATATTCCTTGTGTTTTTGTGAATGCTTTCATGCAAATTGAAAAGGGTTTTTGCTATTAATACACTGGTGAGGTGTAGCTTGTCATATAATTGTAATCCACTACAAGTAAATACAGTGTTATTGAATTACAGATGTCGTTCTAAATGTTAATTGGGTGTTTCTATGAAACTAGGTTTATTTTGGTATCTTAAGGTTTACTAGTTACAGTTTCTGTATTACCATGAATTGGGGCTACATCCCTAATTACCTGTTTCTACTTAAATTCTATGTAATAATTTTATTATAATATCAGACTAACCTAACATCAGTGTTGCATTTTGCAGCCATGATCCTTCGTTATGATGCAGAAACCACAAGCGGAACAAGTCACATCATTAAACATGTTATTGTGTAGTTTTACATCAAACAAAATGGGAAATTTGTAAGTAGTAATCTAATAACCTATTGTAGTCGCCTTTAACTTATTGCATGTTAGCCATAACTCTGAATAACTTTAACATTCAGTCTATTCATGGAACCCTAACCTTAGCTAGGTTTAACTCAAGACTTACAGACGAAACAAAAAAACAGACCAATGTGCATGTGTTCGACTGGACTTTAAAGGGAACATCTTCTAGTTTCTGTGTTCAACAAGTGGCTGAAACACAACCTAAACTACCTCACTTAAAGTGCGGTCCAAATCGTAATCCTAACCCTAACTCTAACCTTAAAATGGGTCAACAGTGACGTGATGGATGTTAAGATGTTACATAACATTGAAAGTAAGAGGTTTGTGCTGCATTGGCCTTTGTTTACGCTCTACAAACACTCCAAGCCAGATCTAGATTTTATTTTTCCTGATTTATTCCTTTGCTGTTCATCTTCAGGGCATCATAACCAAACAGGATCCCAGGTTTTAACAGCAAACCTATCCTTTCTATGTCTTTACAGGGGAGAGAAAAACTTCCATGTCTTCTACTACATATACAGCAGGTCTGGCTGACAGGAAGAAACTCGCCCCACTACAAGCTCTCTGACAGCAAACACCTAAGTAGGTTTGACATCCCTTTAGACCTTCTATCAAAAACAGTTATTTTACACTTGGGTGGAAAATTCCCTCTCATCCACACACTGCTTGTCCTCATCTGTGTGTTCTTCTTTTGTTCTGCAGGTATCTGTATAATGAACACATTAATTAGGGCCTGACATAGTGAGCAACACCTTCTACAAGGAGCAGTTTGATGCAGTGGAGCAGTGTTTCAAAGTCATTGGATTCACCCTGGAGGTACGGAGCACTTCAATAATCACTGGCACAGAGCTCAGAGAGGCATGCCCACAAGGTTCAACACAGTAACCTTGATCATATTCATTTAGACAAGTATGGCCTCACAGTCTTGGATTACATATGCATGCATGTATAATTGCATACACAAATAAATCTGTCATCTGTTAATTGTTGTGTGTTTTGGCACAATGTCATATTATGATTAATCAGCGGAGTTAGGCTCTGTTGGACAACATTAGAGGTTCATTTTGTAAGATTTATGACGAACTAGCAGAAATTGAATATAATATTAATAATCACCTGAAATATAGATCATTGTGCACCATTTCCAGCTCAGAGTGGACTCCCTGTTCTTTTTTTTGTTTTATACCGAGTTGCATCATTATGTCTTACTTTGTTTCAGTGTCAACCACAATCTTATCACCTTAAAGGTGGGGTGCGAGATGTTTTCCTGGAGCATTTTTTACTATATTGCTTAAAATCCCCTTCACACCCCGATTACAACCAATTAATTAAATGCTCTAGCACAAAAATAAAAAATGTAGTCATCTGCGGAACAAACAAGACTGAAAAAACACCATCTAATCACTTTGTGCGCCCAGTCGAAATCATTGAACAGTGAAACGTCTATCAAACTCAACTGCCATTTGTCCCTCCCCCCTCTCCCCTCTGTGCATACCCCTCTTCATGCATGAATCATGCATTCTCAGAGACCTGGAGCACCTGTTCAGGAAATGAAGCCAGAGCTTTGCTATATTAGCTATATTAGGATGGAAAGTTCACTGGCAAATTGTTTTGTTACTAACATAAATCAGTAGTAAATGTAACGTTAGTCAGATAGGTATGAACTGGGGCTGTTCTGTAACAGCGGGGGTGTAGGAGGAGACTGAAAGAGGTATGCATGGATCGAGGCTGGAGCTGGGGGCCGCCGGAGCTGCCAGAGTTGGGCGAATTGTTGCTGTGCAGTACTTCGAAACCCTCGAGAGCAAGCATTGCACATGCCAGTACTCTGGAGGCTTGGCTTCCGGTGAATGTCTATAGAAAGGGGTTTGGACTTTTGAACTGAGTATTTTCAAAACGTAGCTTGCTCGAACCGTTTTTCTAAGATCTCATATCCCACCTTTAACTAAAAATCTCTGAATGGACCAAATGAATGAACATTTCTGGGGCCTTTCTGCATGCATTCTCTAAGACACAGGTGTCAAACAGGTGTCAAACATGTGGCCTGGGGGCCAAATCCGGCCCGCCAAAGGGTTCAATCCGGTCCCTGGGATGAATTTGTGAAATGCAAAAATTACACTGAAGATATTAACGATCAAGGAAGTTAAAATAATTTTAGGTCATTTTGGTCTAAAGTAGATCAGACCAGTAAAACACTATCATAATAACCTGTAAATAATGAAAACTGTACATTTGTCTGTTTGTTTTAGTGTAAAAAAAGTAAAATTACACAAAAATGTTTACATTAACAAACAAGCCTTAAACAAAAAAAAAAAAGTGAATATCTGAAATGTCTTAAGAGAGGTATGTGGAATTTTAATAATATTATCCCTGTTATTTAATGTTTTGTGTATTTGTAGATCCACTTTGATCTCTAAGTTGTGATTCACATGTATAAATGATAAACTAAGGCGTAATATTATTAACATTGCACTTAATTTACTAAAGACTTTTCAGGTTGTTCATATTTGTTCGTGTTATGTTGAAGTACAATTCGTAGATGTAAATATTTTCATTATGGAATGGGCTTTTTTCGCTCAAAAGTTTTTTTCCTATTATTTATATTATTTTACTGGTCCGCCCACTTTATATCATATTGGACTGTATGTGGCCCCTGATCTAAAATGGGTTTGTCACCTCTGCTCTAAGACATACTTTTATCCATAGGACCCCAGTGTGATTTTTGTGGCAGTTGCCAAATGAAATTTTTCTCACTATTTTACCTTTCCTAAGTGATTTATCACCATTTATTATGATATTATCGTCTGAATTTTACAGTTCTTCCAGTCAAAATTGTGTATTTTGTTATGCTTAATTGACGGATCATGTAGATGTTCATAAAAGCTCAGAGTAAAGTCAAAGAGTATTAGATCAAAACAGAAAAAAAAACTGAAAAAATAGTGACATTTTCATTAAAATCCATCATTAACTGAACACAAACCCAGTATGTCCATCCACTGTCACTGATCCAACTCCATGGGTTTACTGGTGAATCATGTTGTAGAAGATGACAGTGGTTTCCATGGTAACTACAGAGCCTCTGAACATCCAAATGGGTCATATTTGATGACCATGAAAAGATGACCAACTGCATTTGCGCCAATTATTTACATGTATTGATAGGATTAGTGGATCAACAGGTATTAAACAGTTTAGATCAGTAGATGGTTTTGGTCTTTTTGGGTTTTAAGTTCAGTGTGTAAGATTTAGTGAAATTTAGTGGTGAAGCTGCATATTGCACCAAGCTGAGTATCCCCCCTCCCCTGTAGGGGTGACGGCAAAAACTCTAAAAGCCAACATTAAAGTCAGTGATTATTCTGGACTTTGTACCTTTAGTGAAGGGATATTAACTTTGCAACATAGTAAGTAACACCTTGGCACTTTTTTTTTCCAAAAAAAAAAAAAAAAAAAATATTTGTGTTTTATCATTTTTATGTGCACAAGACTTTGTAGTGTTCTTGTATTGGTCTTGGTTTTACATGAAAAGGTGTTGTATAAATAAGTAAAAAAAAAAAAAAAAAAAAAAAAAGCTGAAGGTGAAGTTTATGTTGAATACCATCTGCTCTGAAACAAAAAGAAGAGGAAGGCAGCTGTAGAAACATGATAGCGCAACATGTTTGATGCCATAGAAGTGATGTACTCCCTCTGTAGCTATGAAGACCTCATTCTGAGGTAACAGATATACAGCATATTTCCATGCAGAAATATAACTGTGAATATTATGTCCCATTACTGCAGTTAAATCTTCCTAATTTCCCTTAAACCGTACACACTTGACCTTTAAAGAACCCAGAGCTGCTGAGGGTTAATGTTACTTTTACTATTCAAGGTCCAGCAGCGCCACATGATTTTACTCATTTATTCATGAAGTTGGAGTTCCTAAACACAGATTAGTTTTTAATTGCACCGCAGAGCTCTGGTTCATTTTAAGACTGGATTCCTACATTTGTTAAACTGTGAAGAGACATAATCTTAAATTAATTTTTGTTGGTGCAGCCCAGTCCTGGTGTTCAACTAACTGAAATTATGTAGACGATTTAAGTAATCAGCAAAGCCCCCCAAAATACATGCAAAAAGCTTCCAAGTCAGTGTAGAGGTTGTGTGACTGGTGACGGAGCATGAAGCTGCAGGGCACATGTAGGCAGTCAGCTGTTGGCATTGTGAAGGCTAATGAGGCCCAAAGAAGTGATTGCCTCTGGGATCTGCACGTCAATAACACTTATCTTGTAATCACTTGGCAGAACTGGAGGAACAGCTACTTATTCTGCATAGTGTTGTACATAAAATCACAGGCTGCATGATGTTTGAGATAACTATATCTACATCTTCATATCTATGTATCTATTTTAACTGTTCTGAGAGTATATGATAATCCTTTTTTATTGGTTTGAAATCCTGTGGCTTATATCCATACTTTTTATCTATATTTTACCCTTACTGATTTAGTATATTTATTCTGTTAGGTATTTATGTTATTTGATCAATGGATGTGTACTTGTGTGGTGCTCCCACTGTTGCACAACAATTGCCCCATTGGGGACAAATACACATACTGATTGATTGATTGATTCAGAATATGCACATACACCTTATTAGAGTAGGAGTTATTTAATTACACTACATGATATGAATTCATTGTCACAAACTTTGAAAATAATGCACATCATTAGCACTGAAAACATATCCTCTGGAGGTACAATGTAGCCTCAACAGGTGGTTTATTAGAGCAGGAAACAAGCCTTTACACCCCTGACATTTAAATTTACTGCACAATGTATTTCTTAAGTATTGATATTCAGCTGGGAAATGTACAGTGAGTACAGCTGAGTCTGCTCTCCCCAGACTCACTGAGGTGGCAGAGGTTGTCCGAAAAGCGAGAGCAGCCTTGACCCCTGGCCCCAACGGGATACCGTACAAGCTGTACAAGTACTGTCCAGGGGTCTTGAAACATCTGTGGAACCTCCTGAGAGTGGCCCGGAAGAACCAGGTCATCCCATCAGAGTGGTGGAGAGCTGTGACAGTCTTTATCCCGAAGGAGGCAAACTCTACCACCATCAGCCAGTTCAGGAGCATTGCACTCCTGAATGTGGAAGGGAAGATTTTCTTCTCCATCTGGCAAAGAGGGCTGACCACCTACCTCATTAAGCAACGGGTACACTGACACCAGCTGCCAGAAGGCAGGCATTCCAGCCTTCCCGGGTGCGTGGAACACTCAGCAGTCATATGGGAGCAGTTTCAGAGAGCAAAAGAGAGAAAAGTGACCTGCATGTGGTATGGCTGGACCTCGCCAATGCATACGGGTCAGTCCCCCACCAACTTAATGAGCATGCCCTGGACTTCTACATCCCTGTCTGCATTTGTACCCTGGTAGCTAAGTATTTTGGGGACTTCTAACTCTGTTGCACCCGTCAGAACTACACCACAGGTTGGCAACAGCTGGAGGCAGGCATTGCCTTGGGATGCTCGATCTCTCCCATCCTGTTCATAGATCATCTTCGAGATCATCCTCATAGGGGCAAGGGATATGGTCGAAGGAGTAAAGCGACCTTCAGGCAGAACTGGAGGCTTCCGCCAGTGAGAGACTATATGGATGACATCACCACCATTCTCCAGACAGCAGCATGTACAACAAGACTGCTGAAGAGAATTGACGAGCTGGTGGGGTGGACAAGGATGAAGGTCATACCACCAAATCGTGCAGTTTGTTCCTCAGAAAGGGGTCTTATTTGGCAGGAACACACTGCAACTGCAATCCATCAGCCTGGGGTACAAGCAGGAGAAGTCTCGATGGTGCTGGAGCTGAGGGAATCCACTGACCACCTGGTGAGAGCAGCTGGTGCGCAGATACAGACAGGGAGGAAGTGGAAAGCCCAGCAAGAAGTTGACGTGGCGTCAGCAGGCTGAAACACCACAAGGTAGTTGGCAGAGTCCAGGAGGGTTGAGCTGTGCTTGGCAGGAGCGAAACCCCCCTGTTCTGGTCGACGGCCTCCACGGAACAACGGAGAGCCATGGTGGTGGCAGAAGTGACAAGGGCAGAACAGGAGAGACTTTGCATCAAGGCAGTGTCTCAGAGTCGGCAAGGAGCCTGGATGTCATGGGAGTGCATCACAGACAGGTCCTTGTTGTGGTCTGACATGTGGAAGACTCCCCAAGCCAGGCTCAGCTTCCTGATCAGATCCACGTATGACACCCTTCCTTGTTCCCGAAACCTCCATCAGTGGTTCAGCACTGAAGAGACCTGCCCCCTTTGCAAGACCATCAACGCAAGCCTCCAGCATATCATGTCAGGCTGTAGGACAGTGCTGTCCCAAGGCCGCTACAGGTGGCGACATGACCTAGTGCTGAGGAAGCAGGCAGGGTTGGCAGAGTCCTGCAGAAAGGAAGCCAACAACAGACCTTCCGCTCCAACGAGACCACCCATCCTGTTTGCAAGGGCAGGAGAGAAATTCAACCTCCCTCATCAGAGAGGGCACCAGGACTCCTCTCACCCAGCAGTGAGTGGACCACGAGGGTCAATCTGGGGAGACAACTCCAGTTCCCAAGGGAAATCGTGGAAACATCACTACAGCCAGCTCTCCCTGCTCCGTGACATTGGATGCACAGGAGCAGAGCCGATAAAAGCCATTAAAGATCTGGCAGCGGAGGCAGAGAAAGGCAAGCTTCTGGTTGTGGCTCAGGAGGAAGGTTAGGAGCTGGGGGTCAAAGGACGCCTGGGGCATCAGCAGGGGGTGGCAGGGAACTATCCCTGCCATCGCTCACCAGGAGATGTACTGGGGTTAAAGGAGCGAAAACATTGAGGAATGGTGGTACTTGAGCAATAGCAAGTAACTAACAGTATGTTTGCTGAAGCAACTAGATAGATGTTAGTTGGTAACTTGGTCAATCTCTCATCTGTTCAGACTAACATATTGCTCCTTGAACCATAAACACCCTGTAAACAAACAAACAGAACTCATAGTTACTGTAACTTACTGTAACTTGTTGTTGAATGTATGTTCTGCTCTGTACAGCACATGTCAGCTGCAGCCGTTAAAGGCAGTGATGTAGAGGATGTGGGTACCTGTTAGCATCTGAGTTCTGTATATGGTTCCCTATTATGAAATAATGAATGAATTAATTTGTTATCATGAGATAGCGAACTTTGTTATCTGGAGATACCAAATTAATTAATTTGTTATCACGAGATAACGACCATAAATAATATATTAAACCACAGCCATTTT
This sequence comes from Sphaeramia orbicularis, assembly GCF_902148855.1. NCBI lineage: Eukaryota > Metazoa > Chordata > Actinopteri > Kurtiformes > Apogonidae > Sphaeramia > Sphaeramia orbicularis. Next base: position 18,309,750 of record NC_043976.1, on the reverse strand, counting down.
TGGCTTAAACAGCTAGAAATAAAGGTAGAAGATTATGCCTTGCTGTAATGAAGACATGGTGGTGCAGTAAGTACAGTCGCTTCATAACAAGAAGGTCCTGGGTTTGATTCCAACACCGGATGATGGTGAAAGGACAGATCTGAATCAACCAAACTGTCATCTACACATTTAAATTTTTAATTCAATACCTACCCTAAGAGTTCAACTAACTGACAAATCTGACAGAGGCACACACAGCAAAGGATATTTCATTCAAACAACACTCGTGTTTTTAAAGTTGAAACAACACATCATGTGTGCATTTTTATGATATTTTACTACCTTTTTTTATCCTATTTCTTGTCTTTTTGCTGGGATCTGAGTGCAGATTTCGTTCTTCATATTGAATGAATGACAATAAACGTACCTTGCACCTTGAACCTTGAACCTTGAACCTTGACCTACTTTTTACAATGAGTAAATGTAAATGAGTAACTACATTTTTAGAAACTTTTTCCTTGTGTTTTTTTTTTTCTTGACTTGAATATATTTGCATGGGTCTGCTGTTCACTCTGAAACCATGTACCTTGCTTTTCTTCATCCTGTATCTGTTTGTGTCTTTCTGCAGGAGCTGGGCAGTGTTTACAGTACTCTGGCTGCCATCCTCAACTCCGGGGATATTGAGTTTTCTCCAGTTGCCTCAGAGCATCAACGGACAAAAGCAACATCTCCAACATTTCTGTCCTGGATAATGGTGAGAGAAAAGCCAGCTACAGCTCTGACACAGCGATGACGTAAAACCGAGCATGACTCTGAATTTCATCTGCCGCACCCCCACCCTCCCCCGCCTCCATCCTCTGCTGCTCTCCATTAACTCTGTTGAGAGCTTGAGATGGAGTGGGGCTAAATATAGGAAAACAATATTTTGATGTGAATTATCTGGACTGGCTGTTATTGGGATTTGCTTTCAACAGATTTCACACAATAGGTTTTGCTCCCATGCTTTAGGAAATTAAATGTGTTTCACTGGTTACTTCTTCTTTTGGATGAAGTTAATTATATGGAGATAGAGCAGGGATGTCAAAGTCATTTTAGTTCAGAGGCCACGTTCAGCCTAATATGATCTGAAGGGGGTCAGACCAGTAAAATAATAGCATTACAATATAGGAATAATATCAACTCCAAACTTCCTCTATGTTTTAGAATGAAAAACGTAAAATTATGTTTACATTTTACAAACTCTCCTTTAAAAAAATGTGAATAACATGAACAACAATGAACAAACTGAAATTTCTTTCAAAAATAAGTGCAATTTTAATAATATTATTGCTCAGTTTATCATTTACAAATGTACATTACAACTTACAGATCACGGTGGATCTACAAATACACAAAACATTTAGTAACAAGCAGAATATTATTAAAATTGCACTTCTCTCAAGACATTTCAAGTTATTCATATTTGTTCAGGTTATTCACATTTTCTGTGAAAACATAGTTTGTAAATGTAAAGATTTTCTGTCGTTTTACTTATTTACACCAAAAGAAAGAGAAAAATTTTGTGGTTGTCAGTATTTATAGGATATTATGATATTACTAGTACATTGACCCGTGGGGAACCATGGTCATATTAATACCGATATCTAGGGACTGAAGCTAGGAATTGTGTCGTTCCTGTTTTTAACTTCATTTCCCATCATGCAGTGTGGTACTGCGCTTCCGGTCAACTGAGCAACGTGATTATAAGACAGTTGTTTTCCAAAATGACTAATATCGTCTAAAATATTAGCCCTATCACCTTGAGATATTTAATGTGGAGATGGAACTGTTCCTCAACTGTATGCACCAAATTGGCCAGTTAAAAGTGTCTCATTTTCTCAGAACTGTGCAGATGCTCTGAGACCTTCCAGTATTATGATATAGAATTTTACTTGGGATGGAAGTGGGCTGAATGTGACTTCTGAACTAAAATGATTGTTAATATTTTTAGTCTAATTTTTGCATTTCACAAATTCATACCACCAGCCAGACTGGACCCTTTGGCACATGGGCCGTATGTTTAACACCCATGGACTAGAGCAGGGGTCTCAAACATGCGGCCCGGGGGCCAAATGCAGCCCGCCAAAGGTTCCAATCCGACCCGTGTGATGAATTAGCAAAATGCAAAAACTCCACAGTCAAAGCAGTAGAGTTTATTTTCGCTCAGGTTCCACATATAGACCAATATGATCTACAGTAAATAAAAGCATAATAACCCACAGAATATAATGACTCCATATTTTCTTCTCGGTTTGATGTAAAAAATAATCTTACATTATGCCTATAAATAATGACAACTTCAATTTTTTTCTCTTTGTTTTAGTGCAAAAAATAACATTAAATTATGAAATTATTTACATTTACAAACTATCCTTTAAGAATAAAACATGAATAACCTGAACAAATATGAACAACCTGAAATGTCTAAAGAAAATTAAGCACAATTTTAACAATTTTCTGCCTGTTACTGAGTGTTTAATGTCTTTGTAGATCGGATCCTTAATGCACATGTATAAATGATAAGTTGAGGCAGAATATTGTTAAAATTGCACTTATTTTCTTAAGAAATTTCAGTTTTTTTCAGGTTATTCACATCTTTTTTTTGGATAGTTCATAAAAGTAAGTATTTTCATAATTTAATTGGGTTTTTTTGCACTAAAACAAAGACAACAATTTGAAGTTGTCATTATTTATAGATTATTATGCTATTATTTTACTGGGCCTGGAGATCAAATCAGGCTGGATGTGGCCCCTGAAAGAAAATGAGTTTGAGACCTCTGGACTAGAGCATCAGACTATGTTATTCTTTGTTGATTGTTTTATTTTTTATTCTGAATCAGCATGTTTGCATATACGTATGCTTCCTGGATGTGTAACCATGAGTTCATCCCTGTTTCTTTATGTCATCTCATGTCTCTTCAGTGGCGTCTCTGCTGTGCATCCGCTCAGATGAGCTCCAAGAAGCCCTGACCTCCCACTGCGTTGTGGCCCGGGGGGAGACGATCGTCAGGCCCAACACGGTGGAAAAGGCGGCGGAGGTGAGGGACGCCATGGGCAAGGCTCTCTACGGCCGCCTCTTCAGCTGGATTGTCAACCGCATTAACACGCTGCTGCGTCCTGACAGCCACCTAGGGTGAGATGAGGAACAGGAAATGTGCTGTGTTAACTGTCCTGATGAACCATGAGGTCAACTCACACAAAGTTTTAGTTTTATATGAAAACAATTTGCCTTTTTTCAGACATTAATTGCATGAAAAAGCAAAGAGGGCAGATCTGAACACTGTCATATTTACCTGTATCATTAGCAATAATTATTTAAGAAATCCTGGGTTTTAAGATCAGAACAATGTTTACATCTTACATTTTGGACATTTTCCTGATGAACGAAGTAAAATTAATGCTTACAGAAGCCCTAGTTGACATCAGGCAAGACCGACATTCATTACATTAACCCTCAAAGACCCAAACAGCCACTAGCAGCCAACACCATCTACTGATCTGAAATGTTTAATGACTTCTGAACCACTAAACTTACCAATATGTTTGAATAATTTAGGTAAAATACAGTTTGTCATCTTTTCATGGTCATCAGATATGACCCATTTGGACGGTCAGAGGCTCCGTAGTAAACATGGAAACACTGTCATCTTCTACAACATCGATTCACCAGTTAAACCCATGGAGTTGAATCAGTGACAGTGGTTGTGGATGCTCGTTTTTACATTCAGTTATTGATATATTTGCTGAAAAAAAATCAAATTTTCTTCATTTTTTTCTGTTTTTGATATAATAGCCTTCAACTTTAATTGGAGTTTTTTATAAACATTTACATGATCAGTGAATTAAATCTAGGAAAATGCATGATTTTCACTGAAAAAATGCAAAATACAGAGGATAATTTTATAATAAATGGTGATAAATCAATAGGGAAAAGTTCATTTAGGTATTCCGCAAAAGTAGCACTGGGTCTTTATGGGTTAAGGAAAAAACTGTTCTAATGTTGGTCTGTTTAAATCCTCCTCACAGCTCCAAAAAGAAATGAGAGAATAACTACAAATAAAAGGTGTGGTTATTTAGCCACTGAACCAGATGTTCATGTAATTGTGGGATATTTTAGGTTATTTTTTATGTATTTCTACTGTCATGCATATTATATTTAAAGGTCTAAAAGTGATGTTGTGATTTAATTAGTCTTATTTGCCTTGAATTTAATTTAATTAGAATTTAAGAACATATGTATTTGTTTATGGCAAATGACAAAAAAAGAAGATAAAGAAATGCACAGTTTTCTCAAAATTCCAAAAATCTTAGAACTCTAACGTGTTCATTTTGATAAACATCTGTAGAAACTGAAGTCTTTTTAGTCTGTAGGTGAGGGACCCCCCAAGTAGAGCTCCCATGGTAATTACAGATTCTTCAAATAATTAGAAGGAACATCACACTGCATTGAAAACTCCAATGGAATCTGTGACGATCTGTATACAAATCATGACCATATTTTTAAGAATAAAGTTACTATAGTCAGGAACTAGCATTGTGTGACTTGTTATTGCTTTTTTATCTAAATGATTTGGACGATCTGATGTTAAATGATAAATGTCAACAGAACTGACTGTTTATTCTTTTTATCTCCAGAGAGAACGACAAGAGCTTAAACATCGGTATCCTGGACATCTTCGGCTTCGAGAACTTCAAGAAGAACTCCTTTGAGCAGCTGTGCATCAACATCGCCAACGAGCAGATCCAGTTTTACTTCAACCAGCACATATTTGCTTGGGAGCAGGTAAGACTTATCGCAGAAATCCAAAGAATGCTTAGGAAACGCTTGAATACGTCCTGGGAGGCACTTTGTATGCATTTTTCACCTTGGTACTACCTCATTTCCATCTAAATGGTGATAACATGTCATCATTTGTCACTCCGCACTTTAAAAGAGATGGCAAGGGTAAAATATGCTGCTGTCTTTATTTACGGGAAAAAGAGGCCTGTGATTCTCCATTTATGTGCTCTCGTGGGTGTGTTTTGCCTTGGGGCCTTACAGAATGGTTTGCTAATGTTAAATGATTTGGTCTCACCCATGGAGAGGAGCTATAAATCATCCCAAATGAGGGTCAATTAGGAGTTGGAGACAGTTAGCATTGGACTTAAACTCACTCTTGGGTATTGTTGGCACCCAGCCCAGAAATACATTTGTCCTATACCGGACTCTATATATATATATATATATATATATATATATATATATATATATATATATATATATATATATATATATATATATATATATATATATATACAGACCATAAAGGATCTGTGCTGAGCTATGGCATCAATAAGATAAGAATCACAGGAGTTGAAATAATCCGGCTGATTGTGGCGGATAAAATGTGCAGTGTGTTGACCCTTCGTTTTTTCATGCCTGCACGAGAACACGTTACATGAAATTAAATGTGTTTCACTGGTTACTTTTTCAGATCAGGTTAATTATATGGAAATATAAAGGAGAGACAAGAGCAGGGGTGTTAAAGTCATTTTAGTTCAGGGGCCACATTCAGCCCATTATGATCTGAAATGAGCCCGACCAGTAAAATAATAACATAATATATAAATAATGTCACCTCCAAACTTTCCTCTATGTTTTAGAGTAAAAAAGTAAAATTACGTTTACATTTTACGAACTCGCCTTTAACCCATAAAGACCCAAACATCCATCACCGACCAAAAACATCTGCTGATATAAACTGTTTAATACCTGTTGATCCATTAGTCCTATCAATACATGGAAATAATTGGTGTCAAATACAGTTTGTCATCTTTTCATGGTCATCAGATATGACCCATTTGGACGTTCAGAGGCTCCGTAGTTACCGTGGAAACACCGTCATCTTCGACAACATTAATTCACCAGTAAAACCCATGGAGTTGGATCAATGACAGTCGATGGTTTATGTTCAGTTAATGATATATTTTACTGAAAAAGTTGCTTTTTCCACAGTTTTCTCTGTTTTTGATATAATAACCCTCAACTTTAATCTGATCTTTTATTAACATTATTATGATCAGTAAATTTAATATAGGAAAATACCTGATTTAAAGTGATAACATACAAAAGACAGAGGATAATATTATAATAAATGGTGATAAATCTATTAAGAAATGTTAGATATAGAGAAGTTTTCATTTGGGAACTGACACAAAAGTAGCACTGGGTCTTTATAGGTTAAAAAATGTGAATAACATGAACAACCATGAACAAACTGAAATTTCTTCAGAGAAATAAGTGCAATATTGACAATATTATGTTTGATTTATCATTTACACACGTACATTGCAACTTACAGATCCCAGTGGATCTATAAATACACAAAACATTTAGTAACAGGCAGAATACTGTTAAAATTACACTTACTTATCTTCAGACATTTCAGGTTGTTCGTATTTGTTCAGGTTATTCACATTTTTTATAAAAAATACACTTTGTAAATGTAAACATTTTCCGTAATTTTACTTCTTTTTTTTAATTCTTTACACCTAAACAGATAAAGTAGATAATATGTGCAGCATGTTGTCCCCTGTGTTTTTTATGCATGCACGAGAACACGTTACATAAAAGCAGATCAATTCGTCACTAATACATTTTCACACATGTATGTAACAGTCTGTCTCCCCCCTACAGATTTCCTGGTGTGTAGTTCATTCATTTCACAGTGAGGATTTCATGCTAGATTGAACACACTGATTTGATGTTGTTTGCTCCCGTTTTGTCCTTTTGGAGGTGTGACTCTGGTTATGTTGCTGAGTCACACTGGTAGCTCTGAGAGTTGGTTAATAAGATGTGATTGGGTTAGCGCACAAATCTGGCATATTCTCGCTTTAATTTTGTCCTGAGGTGATTCATGATGTCAATTGTCTTTGTCTGCTTTAGGATTCCAAAACACTGGTGGTGACACAGAAAAGAGCATGAGTGTTAAATGTCAGGTTTGGGAGATCAACATAAACTCGATACACACGACTTAGATCATTCCCAAAGATCGAGTTGGGTTTCAGGAGATTTTAATACATTTGCATGTAAGGAATTTCAAGAAAGTCTCAACAAGAAGCATCTGATATAAATGAATGTTGATATTGTTTTGGGGCTTTTTTTTCATTGTTTTTATTGCAATTTTTGTTTTTCATTCAACAGAACAAATAGTTATTTCAAAGAATAGACACATAACAAAACATGCACGACAGCTCGTACATGAGGAATGAAAGCATAACATAATACAGGAGATAGTAGAATACTACTAGTGAATACTATTCAAGTGCACAGCAGTCCTTTTAATAGGGTGGAGCAGAGGTCCAGTCCAATATAGTCCAAAAATGGACGCCACCCTCTGTATTGATCTTCACTTGTCATGTATAATATTGGTAAAATATTCTAAGGGGATCAGTTCTATTTTGTGCCAACCACAGACAAAAGGAGTCTTGTCACTAGTCGCTTTTCCATTGACCCTCAAATCGCGCAAATATAACTTGCGCATAAATATTTACCTAATGGAAAAACTAGTCTCATTTTCTGATTAAAAGTTTTTGCGCTGGCAGGAGGTGGTTTTTCGGGCGTAGTGCAAATGGTATATCATGCAAAACTGCAACGGAAAGACTTTTTTTTGCAACTAGAGTCAGGTGAATAAAAAAAAACGAATGTTGACATATGTTACAACAAGCGAAGAAGAAGAAGAAGAAACATGTCGCAGCATGTGTGGACACACCAGGAAACCCAGTCATTTTTTAAATTTAGTAGATAGAGCGGTAATATATAATAACAATGACTATATCTGTAAATCAACACAATATTTACGTTCGTCGCCATATTTATGGAATGACTTCTCGTGTCATCTTGCAATAATAAATAAACAAATCATTGCATTTGTGATTTAATGGAAGAACTGACATTATGCACTTCTGTTTTTTTGACATTTAGTAAATATCGGTAAACTTTTGCGCAGATGTCCAATGGAAAAGCGACTACTGACCCACTGCAAAAGAATATTTTTCCTAGCAGCAAACGTTAGAATATTATACAGTCTTTTGCCGACTGCTGTTTTCACATATTTACTTGGAAGACCCAGGACCAGGGACATGGGGAATGGTGATATCATTAATATTGGTCTAAATAGGAATAGGTTTTTATATTGTTGCTTAAACTATTTTTCATATTGTCTTTGTTTATACTGTAAATATATTTGCTTGTAAAGCCCAGCAGGGTCAGGAGTTCGGAATTAGCCAAATGCTATAAACTCTTCGTGCAGAACATCAGATGTTCTATGTGTCCATTATGTTTCACTGCATTGTCATTAGTCGCTTTTCCATTGGACATCTGCGCAAAACTTTACCGATATTTACTAAATGTCGAAAAAACAGAAGCATGTAATGCCTGTTTTTCCATTAAATCACAAATGCAATGATTTGTTTATTTATTATTATTTATTATTTATTTGTCATCGCTTTTCCATTGGACATATGTGCAAAACTTTACCAATATTTAATACATGTCAAAAAAACAGAAGTGCGTAATGTTGGTTTTTCCATTAAATCACAAATGCAATGATTTGTTTATTTATTATTATGAGATGACATGAGAATAAACATGGCAATGAATGTAAATATGGTGTTGATTTACAGATATGTTCATTATTATTATATATTACCCCTCTATCCTGTACTAAATTTAAAAAATTATGTTGTTTCCTAGATTGTCCATGTTTCTTTTAAAACTCTTCTTCTGTTTGTTGTAACATCCGTCAACATCCGTTTTTGTTTTTTTTATTCACCTGACTCTAGTTGCAGAAAAGGTCTTTCCATTGCAGTTGTGTGTGATATACCATTTGTGCTACGCCCAGAAAACCACCTCTCGCCAGCGCAAAAACTTTTAATCAAAAAACGAGAGTTTTGGTGAAATTGTTTTGTTGACATTTTGTCATTATGTAAATTTTTAGTCAAAGTCATGCAATTTGAGGGTCAATGGAAAAGCGACGACTAGCAAATAAATGAATAAATAAATACTTATAGCATTGAATCTAGTGGTATGCATTTTTAGTGTGGAAGGGGAAAAAATGAGAGTCTGTTACCTCAGCACAAATGTATTTATTCTTGCTCATATATAAACTATTCAATATGTATATGCTTTCAGTAACATGCATTTCTTTTGATGTGGTTCTTCAAAATAGTAGCATAAAGTGATGCAAAATAGACTGTAAAAAAAAAAAAGGAAATTATTGCCGAAATTTCTTCTTCTTGTGACTTATATTAAAAAAAAAATTACTCAGGGCAACCCTGACTTCCATTCAGTCCAAAGTGGTGTTTCACTGTGTCTCATTTTCATACAGGATGAGTACCTAAATGAAGAGGTTGATGCTCGAATGATTGAGTATGAAGACAACCGGCCCCTCCTGGACCTGTTTCTGCAGAAGCCCATGGGGATGCTGTCGCTGCTGGATGAAGAGAGCCGCTTCCCACAGGCCACCGACCAGACCCTCGTAGGTCAGTCCCAATGTTTTCGGGAGAATATCTTTCATTTGCTGGAAATACTGACCAAGCATGAAGGATAAAACACTACTGGAAAGAACTGAACTGAATATCTGGTAACGAAGGACTGAACATGGTCCTTATTCTCATTCATTGTCTGAAAATGTCATAAATCACAGGACTGATTTTCTCATAGTACCAGTATAATTTATTAAACCTCCATAGTTTTGAGTGTTGATGAGAATATTAACAGAGTCATTGGATATTTTAGAGAAATTTGAAGATAACCTCAAGGCCAAGAGCTTCTGGAGGCCAAAGAGAGTTGACCTTGGCTTTGGTATTCACCACTATGCAGGAAAGGTAACAAAACAAAACAAAAAAACAACACAAAACAAAACACATATTCATATATATGCACATATACGTAAACGTATACATACACATATACATAGACCTACACATATACATATACATACAGATATACCTAAACATAGACATATACATACACATATGCCTAAACATATACATACACATATACCTACACATGTACATACAGATACACCTAAACATATATATATATTAACATATACATACACATATACCTATACATATACATACCAATACACATACACATAGACATATACCTACACAAAAACATACAGATACACCTAAACATATACATATACATATTAACATATACATACACATATACCTATACATATAGATACAAATATATATGCACATATACATATACATATACATATAAGCTGCCTCATCCATTTATATTTGATTATAACACTGTGTGTCTTTCATTTTAAAGTGAACCTGCATTCACTCATGTTTTTCCTTCACTATAAAACTCTGTTAGGTTATGTACAACGCTACTGGTTTCTTGGCTAAGAACAGAGACACACTGCCTGCCGACATCGTCCTTCTACTCCGGTCATCTGAGAACGAGCTCATTCGCAAACTTGTCACTCACCCCCTCACCAAAACAGGTAAGAACGTCGGCTCTATTTCCTGGGATGAATAAAACATAATGTAAGTATTTACAAAATGTGTGTGGGGACTAAGCGGAAATTTGTTTATTACAAACCCTTAATTGCGTTTGTAATATAAACTTTTTCAAGCAAAACAACAGGCTATTGTTACCCATTTTGGCAAAGTCTTCCCCCCTGAACTGCCAGGTTTCAGTATAAGCTGGTCTTGGCAGTTTAAGTTTACCAAAACCAACAAAGCCTGTAATCACATAATCAGTGTTTAAAATAGCCTAAAAGCTCCTGCATCATGTTTTAGTGTTTGGTGAGAATGTGAAATAGTTTCTACTGATTTAATTGAGAAATAATAACACATCAAAAAGATATTAACCCTTTCAGTGCCTGATTTTTTTCTTTTTTTTTCAATATTCAATTTTGATATCAAGATTTCAAAAAGCTGTCTGTTTGATTCAATTATGTTGCTTGTCGAAATATTATGACTTTCACACTGAAAGGGTTAATTTTGAAATAAGGTGACAGGTATCAATTTCCACATGTCCAAAAAAAAAAAAAAAAAAAAAAAGATTTCCACTAAAAATAGCTTAAACAATTCAGCTTTCATATTAAAGGGGTGTTCCAAACAGCAGGGTAAATCACATACCAGAACACACTTCGGACCAAAACCACCAATGAATCAACCCTATGTGTCCACAGACTGTATCACTCACTGATTTAAGTATAAAGCTTATTGTTTACACACATCTGTATCATGGTACCATCAAGTTTTCTTCAAACTAAAACTTATTGTCGCTTCTTATGACAGTCAATCAGAATAACACTGTGTTTTATAATCTTCACATACTGCATCAGCTGATAGTTTACATTATAGCTCTGTTAGCTTATCTCTGTTTTTCGATGGAAAACAGCCACAGTAAAACCACAAATCACCTCCGTTTTCTGTACGGTGTGTATTGTCAACTGCTGAACTAAAGATCTGTTTGGAACCCAACAAACAAGGTCAGAACTGTCACGGTTTAGTCGGAATCAACGTGGATCAACAAAAACCAACTTAGCAAAGATAATAAACTCATACAAAAACTTCATACCTTCATAAGCCTCATAGTCAGATTCACCTGAAATGCTGGGAGTGCATCCTCAAACTCCATTCTTTTCATTTAGAGCTGCGTCCAGTCGTGAAAACAACAGTTGCTTTTAGCTTTTATCATGTTTTCACTTTCACTCTTGTTGTTTCATAGCGGTTCTCGTCCCATTTCGTCACTTTCAGGTGCTTAGGTCAATGGTCTCTCTACTCCCTCTAGTGATCATATAAATCCCCAGGCCCATCTTTGTGACTATATTCATATCTCTACAGTCCAATATAATGATGTCTTTGGCAGAACTTCAGAAGGATAATTTTAGGTCATTGTTTAATATTTAAAAGTAGAAATACTATTCATAACCTCTTCAAATGACACAAACATGCTCAGTGTCTATGTGACTAAGTCTCTCTTGGTCACTTTGGGCAGTTTGCTAACAGACTCTGTTCCCTTTGTTTATTTCACAGGCAACCTTGCCCACACCAAGGGTAAAGGCATAAACACATTGCGCAGCCCGCGGACCACGACACGCACCGTCACCTTCGCCAAGGTATTTACACCACTATCAGCAATATCATTGTATTATCTCTTCTACTGAGAACTTCCCCTGAATACTTGTCCAAGCTTTTGTTTCCCAGTTTTACACTAACTACCAAAGCCTGCTCTTGAATTGTAATTTCCCTCTAAGATTTGTGGTTTTAATTAATTCTCTCTGAGCCAACTGTGATTACAACATCCTCTTTTTCTGTCTTTATTTGCCTTCTCTCTGTTGTTTCTGCATTTCTATCCTAAAAGATGGGAGTGCTAACTTTGTACAGTTCTTTTTCTGTGTGTGAGGTAAATACACATTTCCAAACAGTTTGTGCTAGAGTATACTTTACCTTTGCAGACCCCCTCACTCATTTGTAGTTTTGTCGTTGTTGGTGACACTTATGACTTACTTTTCTGTGTAGTTTTGCACATTAATTTCATGCCTATCATGAGAGTGCCAGATACAAGATCCACATCATTTCATAGTCCTCCATTAGTTGCTTGTATTATGTAAATGTTGGCCCTATTCATAATCCATTTCTGTAAAGCAGGGGTGTCCAATCTTGGTCCTCAAGGGCCGGCATCCTGCATGTTTTAGATGTTTCCCTCTTCCAGCACACCAGTCGTTATCAGGCTTCCACAGAGCTTGAGGATAGGCTTATCATTTGAATCAGGTGTGTTGGAAGAGGGATACATTTAAAACATGTAGGATACCGGCCCTCGAGGACCAGGATTGGACACCCCTGCTGCAAAGGATCTGACTGTTTGTGGCATTGTAGGAAATCATTTTATTGAATTAAACATATATCAAACCCCTTCAAAATTGCTCAAAAAAGTATCAAAACTTTAAATCTATAACTCAAAGCATATCATAAATGTATTTTTCATTTCTTAGATGCAGAGTGTAACATCTTCATTCAGTGAATTACTTCAGCAAATTAGTTCAGATTGTGGCAGGATGCAGTCACAATGCTGCTAAATGTAAAGCCTGAGGCAACACACTCACCTAATAGCAATCGACAGTACCTACATTTAGATGAACTGTGTTTGATGAGTTCCTGAATCTATTTCCATTCATCTGCATATTTTAGGAAAAACCTCATCAAAGGCTCTGCTCCACAATGAGCATTTTAGATGCTACAAACAGTGTTTGGCTGATGTCTGGTTGTGAAAGTAGTGGGGTTCCCCTCATGTGTTAGTGCTAAGCATATAGAGTGTAACAGATGCGCATGAATGTACATTTGACTTGTAGATACTCATACTGTCATAATATTCTGTACATGGATGGGTTGTTCATCATAGCATCTTATACTAATAACATTTTTTAAGGAAATTGTATTTTTGCAGAAAGTTCTTACTATTTGGCACTTGTTTTTGTGCATGTATGCATCTCTTGCAGCCTTCATCGGAATTAATGGTTGCACCTGAAAAAAAATGCTTGCTTGATGTGCCGCTTGATGACAAAGTACAAATTCAAACGGTGATTGGTGATTCTTCTAAAGACACTAAAATGTTTTTAGAAGATGTAATGTGATGGAAAGATAACACTATTGTATGTTTAATACAATAGTGTTCTATATTGTATTTTTAATACAATAGTGTATGTGTGCATTTTTTTTTTATATATATATCTACAGGTGTTATTTTAGACCACGGCTTTAGTTCTTGTGTTCATGCATTTATGTTCCACATGTACCCATCAAGTTAGCAAGTTTCATGTAAAATCTTTAATAAGTAGACAGTAGTTTAAATTTACAGTGAGATGAATTATTTTGTTTTTTGACCGTATTAATGTTTCTTCAGTCTGAACGTGGAGATACTCCTTACCATCCAAGAGAAACCACCAACATGAGAACACAAACTGTGGCCTCCTACTTCAGAGTAAGACAATGCAGATGTTATTATGAAAGTCAGCATTTTAAGGTAACTTTTCTTTTAGTTTTACTGCCTTAATTCAAATGTTGCCTCTTGTGCTTTTCCTAGTACTCACTGATGGACCTGTTGTCCAAGATGGTGGCAGGGCAGCCACACTTTGTGCGCTGTATCAAACCTAATAATGACCGCCAAGCCAACAAGTTTGACCGGGAGAAGGTTCTGGTTCAGCTACGGTACACCGGGGTTCTGGAGGACCGCCAAGATCAGACGACAGGGCTACTCTCACCGCATTCTGTTTGCTAACTTTATAAAAAGGTCAGCAGGGTCTGACTTCACACTGGGTGTAATAGATAATGTAATGTAAAGGATGCAGAAGATACACTGTCACTCCTATTACAGTCACACTGATTACACTGTTTGTTACAGGTATTACATCTTGGCTTTCCATGCTCATGAGGAACCTGCTGTGACTCCAGAAACATGTGCAGCAATACTGGAGAAAGCCAAGTTGGAGAACTGGGCAATGGGAAAAACTAAGGTATGCATATTCATTACATTTTTAAAGGTTTAACATTACTAGATGTAAAATATGTAATAACAACCAACCCTGGGTGGCATTTTGTCTAACTACATTACATCAAATGTATCCAACAATGTGGAAATTCAGAAAAATTTATAATTCTGTCCATAACTGTATTCAGTTTGGTGGCAGCTGTTTAATATGCTCATTATGAGGAACCATGGAAAACACTGAACACTGCATGTGATTTTCCAATGCATGAAATTCAGGGCTAAACTAAAGTATACTGATATATTTCACTATCAGTGTAGTTTGCAACAGTATGCAACCAGTGCAGAGCAAACAATCCTCACTCATCAGCTTATCTGAATCAAACTCATCTAGTGATAGTTAGGTTTGATATTATGTTAGCCAGTGGTGTTTGCAGCTGTTTGATTATAGTGAAATGGCATGACAATGTACACAGGCTGGCGAATCATAAATCCCACATATTTCCTTGGATCACCAATAGCTGTGATTGTGGCATGAATTCTCTGTTGCTTGTATGTGTTTGATAATATTATGTAATGTCACAATATTAATTTCTATTAGTTGCTGAAACTAGACTTGACCAACTGAACCAACCCCAGATCATAGGCTTGCACTCACACATGTCTCTCTTCCCACACTGATGCATCCATCACTCTGGAACAGGGTCAATCTGGACTCATCAGACCACATCACCTTTATCCATTGAAACAGTCTTTATGTTCTCTATCAAACGGATGGTTGTTAAAGAAATGAGAGGGTACTCTGTGCATCAGTTAGAGATAAATAATTTGTTTTAGCTATTTAGTGAGTAAAATCCAGAGGAGGACTTTTTTTGGCAAGGCAATGTACGTCACTAAATGTACTATGAATAAAACAAATACATTATCTGTCAAAAATTATTGCAAAACAAAAAAAAAAAGAAAAAAATCACACACAATCCCATGTTATTGTTTTGACTGAGTGATTAAGAGACACCTAGCCGTAGAAAATTACATATTCTACCTTGCATTTAACTGATTGAATGTGCTGGTTTAGCTGCAGCTATTTTCTCTCCGTAATAGGCCAAAGAATGTAAATCCTGAATTTAATTCAGCAACTTCAATTCTAACAATGTGTTTTGACATGAAAGAGTTAAAAAAGGACTGAACTTACCAGTTAAATTAGACATGCATAATAAAGTCTCTGTGTTAATACACTTTTTATCCTTTCGCAAACAAATAGCAACAAGCACAAGTAGAGGAGGTTTATTTGTATGTTGTTTTTTTCAAATACTTTGTTGTGTCATTGATTTAAAATTGTAACTACAACAGGAGTTGCACAGAGAAAAAAATCCCATTTTCTTGTGCGATGAGTGTGATTCAACTCCTGCTTTTATGTTTCCAATTCTCATTTAGGTGTTCCTGAAGTATTATCACATTGAACATCTTAATCTGATGGTGCAACAGACCACACAACGCATCGTTCTTCTCCAGGCCTACGTTCGAGGCTGGATGGGCACCAGACGGTACCGCCGGATATTAAAAGAGCGAGAACAGAGTGCTCTGGTGCTGCAGTCAGGTTAGTAAACTGTTAATGAGTTAACAAACAAGAATATTTTCTACACCAATGCAGATTTTAACGTCTGATTAAAACTCCCAGCTTACAGAGGCCATAAAGTTCGGAAACAGGTTGCCGATGATAAAAGCAAAGTCAAGTTTCAGACATTCATTGTCCAGTTTCAGGCCGGGTAAGAATAATAAGACTTATTTTCTTTAGTTGCAGAATGCATAACCCTGTGTTTTACATATCTTGTATGATCTACATTTTCAGTTTGCAGGGGATATCTTGCAAGAAAGAAATATAAAGAGCTGGTAGATGAGAAGAACCTAGCCGCAACTAAGATCCAGGCACGATACAGAGGGCATAAGGAAAGGAAAAGCTTCAAACGAAAACGGTGGGAGGAATGTGTGGAAAAACTACTAAAATGTCTTTGTTTTGTTTATGTAAATGTAAGTAGTATCTTGGCAAGAAATGCAGAATGACATCCCTGACACTAGATTTACCCATTTTGTTTCCAGGGAGGCCAAAGAGAAAGAGAAAGCAGAACATGCTCTTAAAGAACAAGAGAAAGTAACACCTGAACCTGAAAAGAGCACCAATGAGGAAAATCCTTCCTCTCCAAATGATGATGAAGATGAAACTAAGGCTGCTGTTGTTCTTCAGAGCAACTACAGAGGCTACAAAGAGAGGAAAAAGTTTAAGGACAGAAAAAAGACGATGGCAGGGGCTGAGCTGGAGGTACCGAACACAGTGACGGAGCAAGAAGAACACGGACAAGAAGCTAATGGCAAAGGAGAAGAGGGGGTGGAAAAAGCAGCTAATGGTCAAGAGAACGATGAAGATGAAGAAAGTACTTATGAAGCTGAGGACAATGATGACAGTGATCACACACAGGTTCCAGAAGATGAAGAGAACACAGAAGTGGCAGATGAAGCAATGATTGAGGATGCCCCAGTAGGAGATGCTGAAAAGGAGGGAGAAAATGATGAGAATTTACAAGATGAGACCAAGGCAGCAACTGTTCTCCAAAGTAATTTTAGGGGGCATAAAGAGAGGAAGAGATTGCAGGAGGAGGGTAAAATCCCAGCCAAAAAAGGAAAACCTAAAAGCCCATCAAGTGAAGAGGTGCCCAAGGAAGTCAGCAGTGAAGAGGCTGAAAACGGTGCCATGAAAGCTGAAGAAGCTGAAGATCCTGACGAAGCCAAAGCAGCTGTAGTGCTTCAGAGTAACTTCCGTGGCCACAAGGAGCGCAAGCGACTTGAGGAGGAAGGAAAGATCCCTAAGAAAAAGAAGAAGGGGAAGGAAGCTCACCAGAACCTCCCCCAGCAGAAGATCAGGATGAAGCCAAAGCAGCAGTGGTGCTTCAGAGTAACTTCCGTGGCCACAGGAGCGCAAACGACTTGAGGAGGAAGGAAAGATCCCCAAGAAAAAGAAGAAAGGGAAAGAGGCTCCACCAGAACCTCCCCCAGCAGAAGATCAGGATGAAGCCAAAGCTGCTGTTGTACTTCAGAGTAACTTCCGTGGCCACAAAGAGCGCAAACCGACTTGAGGAAGAAGGAAAGATCCCCAAGAAAAAGAAAAAGGGAAAGAGGCTCCACCAGAACCTAAACCAGCAGAAGAAGAACAGGTCAATCAAATAACGAGTCGGTGCCAGATGGAGCGGATGAAGAGAAGCAGCACGGTCCTGCAGAGTAACTTCAGAGGCCATCGGGACAGGAAGAAACTGAAAGCAGAAAAAGAAGCACGGCAGAAGTAAAGGTGAGGAGGTCACGACTCCAACAGATGAAGAAGAGGAAACTAAAGAGGATGAGGAGGTGGTAAGGAAGAGGACGTGGTGCTAGAGGAGGAAGAGGAGGGCCTTAGATGTTACCGATGTGATAATAGAGCGTAAAGAGGAAATGGACGATGAACGAGAACGACATGAGGAGGAACAGGCCGCTGTGAAGATCCAGAGTAACTTCAGAGGCTACAAGGACAGGAAGAACCTGAAGGCCAACAAGCAAACAGCGCAGAACGAAGCTGGGCAACTACAGACCTTCTCCAAAGAAGTAATTATATTAACATATTTTGCTGTCAACTAATCACTAACATTGCTCCCAAGAAAAGATTTTTCTTAGTCAACTCCTTATCGTCCAAAATTTTATTTTTAAAACTTCAGTTCTGTTTAGGGGACCTAAGACAATGGCTTGAGTTCCTGGGCTGAGACAGAATGTTTGAAGTGCTGTCACTAACTAAGAAATACAAAACCATGAAAGTCTTCATAATATGAGGTAAAGCAGCTGCTAGTTATGACTCTGGTACAAACAATCGACTGTACAGGATACTTTCAACACAGTCTAACATTCACACTATCGGAATTGTCCCTATAGTGAGAAATCCACCTACAATATGTGAGATTCATGCATGCTTGCTCATATGACATTTGGCTAGGAGCCAGTTGTCCGCTGATAATAGCTAACTATATTTCCAAATTAGTGATGGTTATTGGTGTCGTACTTCCACAATAACAGTACAATGTGTACAATGATTTCTATGTAGGAGACTCAGGCATGTCTTTACTGAAAGATCTGTATGTTCAATGGTAAGTTCTTCAATTCCTCTATTCTGCTCCTCTACCGCAGCAACCGAGTACAGAACTACTGTGTAGATTACCTGCTTAGAAAGGCAGCTAATGTCAACAAATGACATGGCTCCCTGAACAACATGTACTCTAACACAAACTTAATGTAAGCTCACAAGCCTTCAAATACAGCTTCCTTTGTCCGCACAACCCATATTTGACCTGAACAACCCACATAGTTACATTTATCGGGGTAATGGCTAATGGGCTACACGGTCACATTTATGCTCTGTCACTGTCCCACTTTCTAGAAGATTCTAGTGGTTGGTCCAATGTCTATTCACCTCAAGTGAGAAGTTGACATCTTTGTATCCATTAGTTATGGTAAATACTTGACACCAGCGTTCAGTAAAAGGACATTTTTTCAGACGATCAGTGAAAAATAACTTTATTCAAGGCCTATTGTCTTGACCTGTAAAATCAGACACTACATCACTGTAAAGAAGTTAAACATATACAGCATAATAAGGTGATATGATATAATAATAATGATATATAATATTATATAATAATGATAAAATAATCTTAGTTAGCAGTAATGTACACATTTCCATTCATTCATAGGACATTCTCAATCAGTCCAACATCTGCTACAGAGACAAGAAGTGTCCCATTTCATACCACTGGCCTATATACTATCTTTGGTTAGCGTTAACATGGCTAAGTGGCTAATGAATACATGTCTCAAGCCATATTGGAGGTCAAAGCAACTGCAGAACTTCATATCACACTAACCTTTACTTCATCATTAGGGGGCAGCCTTACTGGTCACATTAAAGTTTTTTATTCCAAACATGGACTTTTGTTTCTGTTGTTCTGTCTAACAGATTGAACAGACTTCTCAGGACTTGTAGCCCTGCAGCACAAGTTGAATGAGATCATACAGGCCCATCAATCAAACCCAGAGAACAATGGCATGTTCGTGAGAGGAAAACCGATGAACGGTTATGCTTCCCAGCAACACATATCAGCAGGTAAGATAAGTGAGATTTGCATAATAAAAAAAATAGATTATAAACCAGTAAATATCATGCATAATGCGTCAATAGATTAACCTGAGGTTAATGTGTGTTTTTAGTTGTTTTTAGAGGCCCAACTTTTTTTTTCTTTTCAGATAATTTAGCAAGTTTGGAAAGTTATTTAGTTTCCTGGTTATGCATCTTTCACTTCTTTTACTTTTTGTCCACTGAGATTATCTCCTGCAGACACAGAGATAAATGGAATTCAAGTACATTCACCCAAAACAAATCAAAGGCAACTGAGTCCTTTCCTGCCAAAGGATCAGGCTTTGAGGTCTAAATGTCCAGGGTTTTGGCCATTAACTGGTCTTTCCTTCTGTGTTTTCTCTTTGTAAATGTTAAAGGTTCGGTCCTTGCGTCTGCTATTTCTAACCTCTTATTTCTGGGAGTGGAAAAAAAGGCAGAGATGTTAATGCTGTCTTTTCAGTGATGTTATCAGTGGGCTGTGTCTGCTTTTCTTTCTCATGAGGTGTGATTAGATCAGGAAACCCAGCAAGTCAAGTGCCAAAGCGGGAAGCGGCTCTCTCTAGATGTGTCATCAAAAATAAAATTTGATTCGTGATAGGTGTAATTGCTTTCGGAGGCGGTGAGAATAGGGGAAACAGATAATGAAAAGTCAGCATCTCTGGAAAAAATGATGCCAGGTAGTGAAAATGTCACCGTCATTGTGGTTTAGGTCTCATAAAAATGTAATTATTACATAGTAATAGATGAGAAGACTAATCTGGCTGCCATTTATTTGACTTTTGCTCTATTTCTTTTATTGTGTTTATACCAACAAGCACCCAAAATCCTCTACAAATAGACAATGATTTAGTAGAAAAATTAACACACTAATATGCACAATTTTCCAAATAGATCATCATTTTGGTATTAAAGTATACGTAAAACTGTATTTATTGACTATAAACCACTGTTGGATTATTGCACAGATCCAGTCTAATGCTTCGTAAGAGGTAGGACCATATAAAATGACACAGTATGTATGTTTAAAAATTCAAGAGAGATCATTTCATTAGATGGATCATAAAGCGTGTACTGGTTGAACAACAACCAAAAACAAATAAGAAAAAAAAATTGTGCCACTGAAGGAAAAACATCTGATCTTGACTAAATCAGACAAGCTGATTCCAAATCTGAATGAAGTATTTCCATGATATGTAAGAAATACACTAATTTTCAGTCTAAACTAACACCTTTTATTTGTGTTCACAATGTTGAGAAGATCAATTGTGCTCAATTGCTCAATATCTATATCAACTGCACTGAAGAATATACAGTTACTGATACACAGTATCAGAGCTCATCATTTTGTCTATTTATTCAAAAGCCAAAATTCAATATCTGGATGAAATCATTCAGTTACATCACCCAAAACTGAGGGAAAAATCAGGCTATGAGTGGAAGAAATTAATTTTGAGCCTGTCCGTTCAGGGTCATCAGTGAGTTCTCCAATCTTTGTCCAATGGATTTTTATTTCAGGTATTAAATCATTTTGAATTTTAATCACATAGAATTTATAACTAAACTGACTAATTAAAATAACTGAATAACTAAAATGCTGGGATGAAATGGTGGCTAATCGCTACATCCTCCTGAAACCCATGAAAGCAAAAGTTTTGGCTTTTGTACATGAAATATTTGTCTTGATTGGAAACAGCATAATGCAACAGTTATTTTCAGATCCTTTTTCTTCACTTTTTTATGGAGTGTCCTTTACAATGCACAGTGTTTCTAATTTTTAAGCAAAGCTGTAAAATTCCACTATAGATTAAAAAAAAAAAAACATTGCTGGGTCTCAAAAGGCTCAGAAATATCATTGGCATGCTGGAGAACACACTGCACCCAGTTTAGGTATGATTTTGCTTTTTTTTTTTTTTTTTTTTTCGCAAAATCATTGTTGACTAGTGTTGTTGCTGTTGTTTGTCATCCTATTCATATACCAACTAAAACTGATGTAAATGCAGCTGCAAGTCTTTCCTTGGCAGATCATTAGACACACCTGGTTAATGTTGATAGATGACATACAGCTGGGCTTAAAGGGGTCATATTTTGCTAAACCTACTTTTATTAGTCTTTGATACATTTATTTGTGTGTTTGGACCCTAATAGTTCATAAAGTTTGAATTTGAACCCTCCAGGTGCTGCAAACCTATCTTTATATTCATTTTGGCAAAAATCAAGTGGATTTCTGCAACCTGTTTCAATTCTGGCTTAATTTGTTACATCTATAACTAGTTACGTCACGACATTTGCACATATAAGGTCAAGAATTTCAATGAACATTTCTCAGAGTGCTACATAATTGTTTGTCAGCAGCAGCGTTTGTAGTCCATACTAAAAATATGTCCAAACTTTCGAGCCGATTACCAAAGATGTCAGTTGTTGGTTGAACGGTGGCAGAGCAGCACAGCCAACAACCTGGAGGGGGCGGGGCCTGAAGTTTCTCATTTGCATTAAAGGGCCAGCGCTTAAAATTACCTTTCTGGTGTCATTACTCAGAAATAGGGTTTAAAGATGGACCTGTGGAGTTGAATTAATGAAGAATTCAGACCCAAGCATAGCATTTACAGTTTATGTAGACCACAGGGAAATGTTTTGAAAATACATAATTCTATTTTTAAAAAGGCAGAATATCACTCCTTTTAAGAACTAGTGTCTAGATTTAGGAGGAATTGGAGGATTGGAAGTATAAAATACAGTCAAGCGAAACTGAAAACCACTTGTTTTGTTGTTACTTTCAGAATGAGCTGAAGTTCCATGTTTGAACAGTAGCTCAGAACAGACTTCCTCCTCTTCTGTTTTCTGTTTTACAGTGTTTTGCGTACAATCACCTACCATGTCCAAGTGTGGATCGGAGTTGACATCCTGGTACCTTATAGCCCATAGTGGACAAAACAAACACTGGCTCTAACATCAGCCTTTGCTTTTGGGATCCACCACTCATCAACAAATATCCCACACTGAACCATTACCATTTTAACACACATCAAACACACCCATGTTATCCACATGATGCTGCTAGTTTCTACTAGCCCATAGTCTTCCTTAAGTCTGGGCATATTTGCCCTTTACAGGCTTCTGTGAGAATAACACATTGCCTGGGTACAACAGAAATGAAATTATCTGTGTTATTTCTGAGGGCTACCACAACTCCTATAAACAAAAAAAAAAACAAAACTAGTCTCTTCTCTCCAGCTGGGTCATTTCTCCATCAATAGTTGTAAGCTGTCCTCATAAATCTCACTGTCATAATAAGCTTCATAAGAATCATTTATGACACTCACAATGAAAGCAGAGCGGATGCCGGTCACATTACTCTTCACTGGGAAAGGTCATCAAATGTTAATCTCGTTTTGTGAGCGAGCGTTTCCAACAATCATGGCAGAAATTAATAAGAGGCTGAGTGAAACTGGCTGTACTCATTTGAGTAATACACAATGACCTTTAAGATGGAGTTGTTCAATAATATTATAAACTTCGCACCACCTTTACCTGTATGATGGATTGTTTTGGTTTGGTGTTTTCCTCTACATGAACAGTATTAATCATGAGCCGTAAGCAAAGGTCATTGTGATCTGTGATTGCAATAACACACACTCGCCTCAAGAGGGATATTGTCAGATTACATGTAACGCATCAACTGCACTCCTATTAGTAACAACACCCTCTCGCTTTGCGCCTGACGTGCCAGTGGTCGACATAGATAGCCACAAAGTTATGGGGTTTTTTTGTGTCAGAGGTTATTTCAAATATCTCTGTTGGAAAATTCAAAGCAGTGAAAGGCCTTAGGGTTAAACTATAGTATAGATGGAGGGCAGCTCAATAAACACAACAAAGTCAGAGGGTCGTATGATACACAGCACACACCCCCTGTAGTCCAGCCGCTCATGTGGAATGAAACCAGCAGCTCAACCATCTGGTTACAGCGACGATGGCTGCCTAATGGTGTCCTTTGAATCCACACAAGTACTCTCTGCGTATCATATGGGTTAAGGTCACCTCAACATAAGTGGGAGGTAAAATGTTCAAATATTTGTTACTTGCTTATGCAGAGTTCCAGGTATCTGTACTTTTTAACCCTTTCCCTTGGTTTCTCAAAACCAAAATAGAACTACTTTATGGTGGACCGCTAAATTAATTTTCCTCTACATTTAACCATTTCTAAGTGTTTTATCACCATTCATTACAACATTTTCCTCTGCATTTTGTTTTTTTCAGCGAGAATCAGGTATTTTCTGATTTTTAATATATAGATCAATTAAAAGGTTATTATATGAAAACAGAGAAAACTGAAGAAAAAAAAAGACTTTTCATCAGTTAACTGAACATAAAACAAGCATCTGCCTCTACTGTTGTTTGTCAAACTCCATGGGTTTTACTAGTGAATCACTGCTGTAGAAGATGACGGTGTTTCCATGTTTACTACAGAGCCTCTGGATGTCCAAACGGGTCATATCTGAAGATGTTGAAAAGCTGAGAAACTGCATTTTACCTGAATTATTTAACTATATTGATAGGATCAGTGGTTCAGAAGTTATTAAAAATTTTAGATCAGTAGATGCTGTTGGTCATTGGCAGTGCTTAGGTCATTGAGGGTAATTTACAGGAATCACTGATTTCTGTTATTCTGCATCACTGTTCACCTTAATTACATCAAGATCTATTTCAGTCAAAATGAACAAAACCATAACATACAGATACAGCTGGTGTAAACAGTGGTGCATAGCACACAAACCAGACAGAAACTATCAAGTATACATATGTATGAAAAGATGTTTGGTTGCAAGTTTTCAACATTGCAATGAAGTTAATGTTCATTGTTACCTCCGCCAAGGAGGTTATGTTTTTGCCAGGGTTTGTTTGTCTGTTTGTTTGTCTGTCCGTTAGTGTGCACACATAACTCAAAAAGTTATGGACAGATTTTGATGAAATTTTCAGGGTTTGGTTGGAAATGGGATAAGGAGGAAATGATTAAATTTTGTGGTGATCGGGGGTGGGGGGCCCACAGGGGGGGCCACTGATCAGCCTTGGCAGAGGTCTGCGCTCTCCGAGTGCTTCTAGTTTTCAGTAGTTCTGAAATTGTTGTTAAATGTTTAATTTATCTTTAACATTATATTGACTTGACCCCAGGTCCAGTGTACATCATCATTCAGAGAGAAACGTCTTTCTTTTTCCAGGTTGAATTCCTTCCTATTTTCAGTGAAACAATCCTTGTTAACGTTTTATAAATTTTCTTAAACTTTGGTGATAAACAGACAATCCTGCCATTGTTTATAATTTTTTAAGTCACCTGGTCCAAATCATATTGTTATTTCTATGTTTTAACTCATTACTAGCCCTAAATTGCTCCTGTTACAACTTTTTTGGAACATGTTTTAGGCCTGAATATGAGGGATGGATGTTAATTTACAAATGAAATGAAGTCAGCCAGACAAAACATGTTGTGCTCATATGTCTACAGTGAAATACAAGTCAAATTATGCTTTAATATCACTGCTTTCTTTCTGAATTTGTGTTTTTTTCCATCTGGCTCCATATGTCTATATGACATATGACAATTTGAAGTTGAAGGAAAGGACTGGAACCAAAAAATGGCCAATTATGTTGCTTCTTTTATTGTATAATCAGATTTTTCTGAGAAAGCAGAAGGAAAGAAGAAAGGAAAAGAAAGAAAGAAAGAAAGAAAGAAAAAGAAAGAAAAGAAAGAAAGAAGAAAGAAGAAGAAAGAAAGAAGTTCCAAGACAGGGAAAAAAAGACAAAAGGTGAAACATGAGCAGCACCAACAAACTCAACCATGCAATGATACAGCAAGTGTTGTCTGTAGATGTGTTACTAATGCAACAAATCCGTCAGCAATTGTCACATGATGTTTTTAGATGGAACAATAAACACCCAAACTCTTAATTACAAAATTAATTACAACTGCTACGGTGAGTTGAATATTGCAAATGAATGATGTGTAAACCCGTGTTCGATGTCTGTTCCCTCTCAGTGTTCACTCATGTGCAGCCAGTAGAGCGTCACCTCCTCCTTAGTCTCAGAACAAAAACCACTTATTTCAACAACATCATACCTCTGTTTTTGTTACTTTTCAGCTGATAAGAGACTTTTCGAGGACCCCCCGCAGGACGCAGCAGCCCAAGACCCTCAACACCCCAGAGGACTCCACATATTACAACCTGATTCATGTGGAGCGATTTCAGATTGTTACGACACCAAAAACCCCAACACTGGTCCAGTACTGATGATGTACTTCTGTTTTGGAGGCAGTTTCTTTATATTCATTGTTTTCCCGATATTATTATCGGCACAGTTCACAAAGAGGACACAATAGCACAGCCGAAGGTTTTTACAGCAGAATCTGTTCACAGTGTTGTTTTTCAGTTTAATTGATTGGTTGCAACAAGTGCTACATCCAATCAATAACACAATCAAGACATGGAAAAGCCCTTTACAAAAAGTCAGAGAGACTTTTTAATCGTATGGGCATTATCATCCTCACAGAATCGGTCCTTTCGAATCCGCTACTACTGTCTGCTTCCATCTGACCCTGTCCCCTGTATGTCCTCCTTCACCACATCCATAATCTCCTCTTTCATCTTCCTCGGCCTCCTGCCTCATACCTCCATCATCATCACCATTCTTCTACCGATGCATTAACTATCCCTCCATCTCAATCTGGACTCACTCTTTCCCCCAGAACGTCCAACCTGAGCTGTCCCCCCCGATGTCCTCCTTCTAATCCTGTCAGTCCTAGTCACTTCCAAAGAAAATCTCAACATCTTTGATGTTTTAGGAGCCAGACCATGTTCATATTGTTAAACCGGGTCCCAGAGTGACTGTTTCCATGTTCACAACCCATAATATCCTCTTGAGACCCAGCAATGCATTTTTGTCCTCTGTAAGGGACAAGAGTTTCACAGCTTTTTCTTAACCCCCCCCCCCCCCCCCCAAAAAAAACCACTCTCTACTGCAAAGGGCATTTCATAAATAAATAATAAATAAATGTATCTGAAAAAAGGCTGTTGCATTCAGCTGTTTCCCGATCAAGAATATTATTTAATGTAACAAAAAAAAAGCCCTAAACTTTTACTCTCCTGGGTCTCAGGAGGATATGACACCATAGTCCCAGTCAACAGGTGGAACGAGTTGACATTACACAAGTTTATGCACTTGTTCCATGTCTTCTTGTCTGTTTTTATGTTGTATTTCTGTTACAGCGCCACTTATAGGTCAGGCTCACATTTCTTGAGATTTTTATTTAAGAAAAAAAAAAAAAAAAAGATTAAACAAAAAAGAAATAAATCATGTACCTGTCCATGTGGGAAAAGCATGATCATCCCCTCACTTAACTACTGACTGGAGAGTTTTGACCAGAAACATGTTACAGAAAGTCTTTACTCTCCACTTATCTACAAAAAACTAATGTAATGAAAGTAATAGGAGCTCTCTAATTCTGATGATGGAAAAACTATGTCTAGTATTGAAAACTGTTACAGCCAGAAAAAAGAGAATATTTTTCATTGAAAAAAAAACAAACAGAGGAATTTTACATGAACTTCCTGTACAAAAAAATTTGGAAAATGCAGAATGTTTGGTTATGTAACAGATTATCATGTGTTCAGACTCATCCTGAGGATTGTAGTTAATCTTAGAGTATTTTAGAAACATTGGAATATTGTCCGTTGTGATTTCACATTTACTTGATTCAGCTTTTAAACATAGAGCTTAAGTCTACCAATAGCTGAGGAAAATATTACGGTCTCAGACAGAGGTGGGGGCCTGAGTTATATGATTTAACCAGGCTGCCTAAATTAATGCATTACCAGATAGTCCATCATCATGATTAATCTGATTAAAATTAAATGCAGTTAACCCATCTGCAGTGCAGAATGACCCTGCCAATGCATTTGGTCAGTTTGTCCAAGTAGAGTTACCGTCGTGCTAAACAAATGGGCAGTTGATCCGGTAGTGACAGGCAGCAGAACCAACCATAAAGATGGAAGACGCTAAACAGCACGTTGGCCCTCTGGATGGAAATATGAGGACAAAAAAACCAAGACGGAATAGTTTCAAGTTTTTTGTTGAAACTATTGAGGTTTAATAAACATTTAGTGCGTATATATTCCCTCTTTCTTGAGTCTGTTTCCCTCATGCAAAATGAAACGCAATTAATATAGATTAAAATTAATGATATTTAATTTTGATTAATCGAAATTAATCCAAAACAACCTTGTGATTAATCTGATTGAAAATTTTAGTCGTTGGACAGCACTAGATTCAACTTAAGTCAGACTTAAGTCACACTTTTTAGCACCTGAGATTTGAGACTCATGTTGATGAGAGACTCGACTTGACGCAGACTTAGTGTTCAACTGACTTATGGCAGAAGATACTGTCGTGGTTCGATGTAATAATGATAATGGATTAGATTTATAGGGCTTTTCATTATTCATTCACTCACACATTAACACTCTGGTGGTGGTAAACTACATATGTCTGGGGAAGACTGATGGAAGCATGGCTGCCAATCCACAACAACAGCTGAACTAAAGCATTCATATGCGATCATACACCAGTGTGAGTAGCAGCCTGGAGGCAACAGGGGTGAAGTGTCTTACCCAAGGACACAACACATGACTAGGACAGAGCGGGATTTGAACTACATGAACTGAATACGACCCGCTCTACCTCCTGAACCATGGCCGCTCGTTTTAAAGAATACATATTAGATCAGTTATCATGTAATAACACACACTGGGAAATAAAGTGTGTGTAACAAGCTTATTTGATTAAATGTAGTCAATATACTAAGAATAATCGCCCAAATGGTGTTAAAGTATCACAAATCAAGGTGTTCATTGTGCAGTAAAATGCCTGAATACAAATTCTTAATAACATTCTGCTAATGTTAAATAATGTAAATGTTTTTGGCTGTTATTCACTTTATTTGTGTGAAGAAACACACGGATATAATAACTTCTGTTTTCACTTTGAAGCTTATACTATATACTACCTACACTAAAAACAAAAAGTTAAGGA
The DNA here is from genome assembly GCF_902148855.1 of Sphaeramia orbicularis. Taxonomy (NCBI): domain Eukaryota; kingdom Metazoa; phylum Chordata; class Actinopteri; order Kurtiformes; family Apogonidae; genus Sphaeramia; species Sphaeramia orbicularis. The sequence goes on along the minus strand of NC_043976.1, from coordinate 18,280,972 downwards.
TATTTCTTTTTTTTTTTTTTTTTTTGCCTTTTTTTTTTGTCTTTTTTGCCATTTGTAAATAAAACTATGTCTGGTCATTAATAAAATGTGTTTCAATTCGCACAAAAAAAGAAAAAAACGCTGTGCAAGAATCCCAACTGAAAAAAATAGCCCAAAAATTTCAAATATCCTTAACTTTTTGTTTGTGGTGTATGTTGTTGTGTCATCAACTCAGCAGATGTTCATAATTTTGCTGGACACTTGCTTGACCTGAGCAGTGACTTGACTTTTCTCACTGAAATCAATTTGATGTATTAGATTTTCACCACAGAAACTTGAAACTTGAAGATAAAGACTCGAAACTTGCTTGCTGCTTGTGTGACTCGGTCCCACCTCTGGTCTCAGATAACAGATGCAGTTATCTCCAATCGTAGTTCATCTCTGAATCTGTAAACGCAGGATACCAAACAGTTGTTCCTTAAACAATGTGGTCAAAACTTGTAGACTCATGAGAGATCACATGAAGTAATCTGTGCTGTTTTCTCCTCTCAGCGATCGGTCCAGGATGACAACGCAAGCCCAGGAAAGGGGGTAAGTTCATGTTTCAGCATAATTTTACTATCTATTTCCACTGTTTTAAGGCTGCTGCCTGCTTCGTGCTTCAGAGTAATGACTCTAAACCAGGAATGTCAAACTCATTTTAGTTCAGGGGCCATATATGTGCAACCCAATTTGATCTCAAACAGGCCGGACCAGTAAAATAACAGCATAATCATATAATGAGAACTCATAATTTTTCCTCTTTGTTTTAGTGCAAATAGTAACATTAGATTATGACATTGTTTATTTACAAATTATCCTCTCATAAAAACATGTAAATAACCTGAAAAACCTGGCATTTCTTAAGAAAAATAAGTGCAATTTTAACAATGTTATTCTTCAGTTCTTCAGCTTATTTTATTTTTAGATAGATAGATAGATAGATAGATAGATAGATAGATAGATAGATAGATAGATAGATAGATAGATAGATAGATAGATAGATAGATATATAGATAGATATATATAGATAGATATAGATAGATTTGCGCATCATAAACAGCAAAAAAAAAAAAGAAAAAAAACATTCAAACAAGTAACATCATTGTGCAGGAGAGGATAGAAGCCAAAAAAGGTTTATATGAATTCTGCCCCGGAAATAAACAATACACAGGAAGAAGAACAGAAAAAAGAAAGAAAAAAAAAAATTTAAATACAATACCTGAATAATAATCTAAAGTAAAACAACAAAAATACAAATCAAATTAGAAATCATCAAATACAAATCAATGATATACAGCCTTATATTTTTTCATAAATTAGAGTCCTTTTCAGATGCTTTTTAAATAATGATAGAAGATGTTAATTGAAGTTCAGGTCGTAGATTGTAGTTTATTATTTTTACAATTTACAGATAACAGTGGATCTACAAAGTAACCACAAAAATGTAGTAACAGACATAATATTGTCAAAATTTTTGAGTTTAGAACTAAAATAAGTTTGATCTCCAGTGTAATTCGTCCTGCCGGCCAGATCAGAACCTTTGGCGGCCCAGTTTTGGCCCACAGGTCTTATGTTTGACACCCCTGCTCTAAACTGTACCAACATAAGGACTGAGTCCAAGTCTAAACCTAACGATCTGCACCATTACACACACCTTCAGTGAAACTAACCAGCCTCATCTTTTACTTTACCTTACCTCCAGCCACTGAATAAAGTTTTATGTAAGGGTGAAATAAAAAAATTAGAGTGTTAGTGGGTGTGTTCATCCATATGTATGTACAGGTCACAAAGCGAGCGTTACCACCCAGCATGAGGGACGATAGGAGCAGCACAGGCTGAAAGATAGACCGATAGGGCAGGCTGAACAAGAAGGGCCAGGGTACTTTATCACAGCAGTCTGAGGAGACACACATTCACCCCGACACACACATACACAGTGCAACACAGCACTAAACATCAAGGGTAATAATTTGTTAGCAGATAAATAAAGCCAGCGATGGACAGGAGCTGTTTACATGCATCATTAAGGATGAGAAGGTCAGCAGGAAAGATAGCATCTGAGGCTGAAGCTGACAGGAGGATGGGAGAACGTAGGAGTTGAGAGAGGAGCGAAAACTTAAGCAAAGGTGGAGACCCATGCAAAGACAGACGAAAGGATACAACGAAACAATGAGAGAACAGCAGGAATATGTAAAGAATAAAGAATTCAACTTTTTACAGTGCATCAAAGTGTTTTAGTATCCATTTTAACCGTTTTATAGGTTGAGCGTTCTGGTTTTAACCCTTTAACCCCTGAGACATTATTTCAGTGAAACATTCTGCTGTGAATTGTTGTCTGTTTCAGTGTCATAAAAGCTGCTGTGAGTATGTGCTTGTGTTCCTTTTGCTTTACTCGTGTTTTAGGTCAAAACAGGGTGGAATAACAGAAAAAGACAATGAGAGGAATTGAAGATTTACATAAATATAAAGATTTATATAAATCCAATGTATTATTATTATTATTATTATTATTATTATTATTATTATTATTATTAGTATTATATTGCATGAATTTTGGCCCAGTAAGTTTAGTTTTGGGGCTCTTTTTTTTTTTTTTTCTACTTGTCTGGTCCAGCATCATAAGAGCAGAATGGTAAGGTATAGGTCTGGCTGTCTTTGGTGCTAAACAATTTGCTTTGCAAGGGGAAACCTTTGTAAAGATATGAGGTTCCCTTAATATCTACTGTTCTTTATTATGAGTTTTGTTGAAGACATTACGATGGCCATTTCAGGGGCTCTTTTTCTAAATCAGTCCAGCTGCTTTTTGGCACCTGGTTGAACCCAAAAAGCAGTTTCACACAATCAAAAACTCAGTAAAACCACCTGTAAAGAAGCAAGGGAAAGAGAAGAAAAGAAAGAAAGGAGACAGAAGAAAGAAAGAAGAAAGAAAGACAAGAAGAAACGAAGAAAGAAAGGAAAGAAGGAAAGAAAAAGAAAGAAGAAAAGAACGAAAAACGACTGAAAGAAGAACGAAGAAAGAAAGAAACTCACAATAATTCTGCAAACAACAGTCAAAACAAAAAGGAAAACTGGGGGAATAAAAACCCAAATCCTGTATTTTAATGCGAGTCGGTCTCATTCACTGCTCTGTGTTTTGCCTCCCATCACACAGACAGTGGGGGGTGCACTGAGTATGCTCAGATGTCTATGAAAAGAACAAGGTCTGTTCTATCAATGTGTTTTGAAATGTTTCCTGTTGAGCAAACGATTGAATTTTTATGAATATTTAAAATATATCATACACACAGAATGCTCACCACAGACACATCAGGGTTAAAGGGTTACTGATCTAAACTCTTTAAAAACTTCTGATCCATTAATCCTATCAATACATGTAAATAGTTGGTGTAAAATGCAGTTTGTTATCTTTTCATGGTCATCAGATATGAGCCATTTGAATGTTCAGAGGCTCCATAGTGAACATGGAAACACTGTCATCTTCTACAACATTTATTTACCTGTAAAACCCATGGAGTTGGATCAATGACAGTAGACAGAGACACTTCAGTTAATGGTATCTTCACTGAAAAAGTCACTTTTTCTTGAGTTTTCCCTGTTTTTGATATAATAACCATTAACTTTCATCTGAGTTTTTCTGAACATCTACATGATCAGTAAATTAAGTATATGAAAATACCAAATTTATATATATATATATATATATATATATATATATATATATATATATATGTTTATGCATTTGGCAGACGCTTTTTTCCAAAGCGACTTACAGGGGAAAACCAGTTAAATCACTCAATCAATCATATTTTATTTATATAATGCCAGATCACAAAAAAGTTATCTCATGACACTTTATATATAGAGTTGGTCAAAAACCAGACTCTATATACTCTATATATGTATTATTTAGAGAATAATGTTATGATAATAGGTGATAAATCACATAAGAAAAGTTAAATATAGAGAAAAAACTATTATGGAACTGCCACATAAGAAGCACTGGGTCACTGGGTTAAAGCCTCTGGGACATTCTGAAGGTGTGTAATATAATGCAAGATTATTTAAGAAAACAACATCGACAGTCAACCTAAAAGAGATGAAGATTTACTGAATCTAAAAGGAGGTCACACTGACCTCACCTGCAGAACACTGCACATATTTCCTGCATTTTTCTTGTCATAAATAAAGAGACATACACAGGACAACGCTCCAAAAACAACAAAACTGAAGACTTTTGCACAGAACTGTATAAAAAGACATTTAAAAAACAAATTTGATTTAATTTAGACTTGTGGAAGGTCATTCTGTCTTTGTTTCACTGGCATTTTGTTGGAAATAAACCCCAGCAGAGCAGCATAGTTAGCATTTACAGTGAACTAGGGAGGAACTCTGATCCAGCCTTCAGCCAACCAGCAGAGTGCAACCTGGTACCCCTGTGGTTCAACCAGAGGCTGGACAGAAGCTGAAACAGCAAAAAATAGAATTAAAAATATATATAAGCCACATCTCACAGTGTGTTACATCAGAGGTTATCTTCTGCCACAGTAGTTCCGGTCACATCGGCGTCCTACAGAACAGATAATTAATGAACATCACTGATTTCCAGTAGCTGTTATCACCATATTGTAATAATGTGTGAAAAGGTATCGATCCACATGGAATTTCTCTTTTTTTTTTCCCCTCGCTGCTGTTCATATGGAGGTCAAAGCGTGGGTTCAGCTACATAACAGCAGCATCGAGATGAGAGGGAGGCTTTATGGAACTGATGGACAATTTATACAGTCTGGTGGGCAGATAATTGCAGACTGAGGGCTTGATAATTATCCTCTCCCTCTTCTCTCCTGTGTCCAAAAAATAGAATACCAGGATATTGATTCAAATACACAGCGACAGACTCTATGTTCTCGTGTTTAAACTTGGGATTCTTTAATGGAGCGGTTGTTTTTCTTAATTTATATTCACAGAAATACCACTTATTTCAGAGATACCTTTGTCGCAGGCATTTAACCCTTTCGTTCATTAATTATAAGAACCTTAGTCAAGACAGAAGACACAAAGACAGAAAATGTCTATATGTTCACTTTTCATCATTGGAATCAGTTACTTCTTTAAACTTTTAAGCTTTAAAGGAGTGATATTTTGCTTTTTTTAATGGAATGATGCATTTTAAAAATTTCCCTGTGGTCTACATAAACTGTAAATGCTATGTTTGGGTCTGAATTCTTCATTAATTCAACTCCACAGGTCCATCTTTAACCTTATTTCTGAGTAATGACACCAGAAAGGTCATTTTGAGCGCTGGCCCTTTAAATGCACATGAGCTGCTTCAGGCCCCACCCCCTCCAGGTTGTTGACTGTGCTTTCTGTCCCATTCAGCCACTTATGTTTGTTAATACAACCAACAATTGAACATTTTAGGTAATCAGTTCAAAGTTTGGACATATTTTCAGTATGGACTACAACTGCTGCTGCTGACAATTATGTCGTACTCAGTTAAATGTTCGTCTGATGTCTTGACCTTATATGTGCAAATGTCATGATGTAACTAGTTATAGACGTAACAAATGAAGCAGGAATTAAAACAGGTTGTAGAAATCCACTCAATTTTTGCCAAAATGAATATAAAGATAGCTTTGCAGCACCTGGAGGGTTCAAATTCAAACTTCATGAACTATTAGGTTCCAAATACACAAATAAATGAACCAAATACTAATAAAAGTGGGTTTAGCAAAATATGACCCCTTTAACACAAACATTAACAGTATTTGGTTTTAGATTTTTAAATGGTACATTAGTTCCGTCTTAAGTTGTTAGTAAATTGGATCCAAGTGTGTTGAAGACGGCAGTGGACATATTGTTTGTAGATGTCATTTGACTTGTTTGTTGTTTATATATAGGTATAGTTTATACTTTCATACTGTTGTTATTGTTGTTATTTCTATATAGGTATTTTTTAATATATCCCATTACTGTCATACTTTGTGTGGTTGTTGTTTCAACTGGTTCTGGAATAAAGGACAAGTTGTTTGTCTTTTTCACATTTTTACTATTTTTTTTGCGGATTCAAATCATTGTTTAATCGAATCAAATAGAAGAAAATTGTCAATACCTACTCGACTCCAAAAATAATGAATACCTGCTGCTTTATAGTATTTTATTGACAATGGGTAAATAGTGGGAAAATGCATTAAAATTTAAGTAGTAAGAAAGGATAAGTATTTGTGTGACTGACCTCAGGTCCTGTCCACTAACATCCGTCTGTCCGTCCTTTGTGTGCCTCAGTTCTGGGAAGCTGCTGGATGTGGACGACCAGTACTACCGGGGCCTGTCCACTGGCCAGTCCTCCCCCTCTGTCTCCCGTGGCAGCACCCCCGAGAGGGATCAGTCCACCACTGAGAGGAGACCGTCCACATCCGAGAGGAGACCTTCCACGACTGAAAGAAGACCTTCCATGAGTGAGAGGAGACCTTCCATGAGTGAGAGGAGACCTTCCATGAGTGAGAGGAGACCTTCCACGAGCGAGAGGAGACCTTCCACGGACCAGAGACAGACACCAGGCCCTGGGAGCAGACCGCCAAGAGAAAGAGCTGTTACCGAACCAGAACCTCCCAGACCACCAAAGACAACAGGTCTGTCATAATAGAGTTCATCCAGATCTAATGGCTTTGTGACTGACAGGTCATAGATTTGTCCTCACAAACAGCTGGGTTATATTGATGAGCCTCTAATATAAAAATAAGAGCATCTACTCTTCTTCATGAGATGTCAAAGTAATGCAGTAATTCTTTACTGATTTGCCTCAGTTTGGTGAAAATGATGTTTGAGTTCTGGGCAAACAAAGGAGCTCTTCTATCCTCTATAATAATAACTTTATTCAGTAACATGTAGTTGTGGACAAAGTTTGGCACATACAGTTTCTCACTAAAACTGATATCACTGGAATTACTATAACAGACATGTTGTAATGTTTATGTTATAAAGGACACAACCATCGACTGTATTTAATTAAGGAACTGAAAGTGTCACCTGTAGGTTTATGAGCTGCATTTTTTAGTTTGTGATTGACCCCTCCTATGATGAGTTTGTAAAGCCTGAAGTGACCATATTTAGACAAAGCGGCAGAACTACGATAGTGCAAGAGGTCAGAGCCAACACCAAGGGGTCATGAGTGAGCTAATGCTAAACGCTAGCTTGGTGATTCAGTAAAATGGTTCATCAAGTACTGTGTAAGAAAGCAATTTTGTGTCTTGTTAGTGTAACTGAGTACTTACAGCCACAGTAGACCTCTGGCAGGTGAGTAAGATGTCAATCAGACCTGTCAATCATAGCCTGACATGGCAGACATTAAAGCAGGGGTGTCAAACTCATTTGGTTCAGGGGCCATATTTAGCCCAATTTGATCTCAAGCGGGCCAGACCAGTCAATAATGACTTAATAACCTATAATAATGACAAATCCAAGTTTTTCTTTTTGTTTTAGTACAAAAAAAGCCCAATAATATCGAAAATATTTACATTTTACAAAAAAGATATGAATAACCTGAAAAAACAGAAATTTCATTTGAAAAATTAGTGCAATTTTAACAATATTATCCTCAACTTATTATTATTACATGTACATTACACACAATGTTACATAAACATTGGTAACAGCATATGAATTGTTAAAATTTTGGAGTTTGGAACTAAAATTGAAAATTTCTACAATATACATCTCTTATTATTAACACAACTACAGATCACAGTGGATTCATAAATGCACAAAACATTTTAGCAACAAGGCAGAATATTGTTCGAATTGCAACATTTTGGGCTGTTCATCTTGTTTTTTATTTATGTATTTATTTGCGTTTTATGTAAAGAATAGTTTTGTAAATGTAAATATTTTCACAGTGTAATGTTATTTTTTTCACTACATTTTTTCCACAGAATTTTTCTCAAAGAACAATTTGTAGTTGTCATTATTTATGGGTTACTGTGTTGTTATTTTTACTGGAAATCACATTGGTCTGTATGTGGAACCTGAACCAGAAGGATTTTGACAACCCTTGACGTCCAGGTTAATTTTTTGCACTTTCATCCCGCGGGCCAGAAAGGAACCTTTGGCGGGCCAGATTTGGACCCCGGGCCGCATGTTGACACCGTGCATTAAAGCTTCTCCTTGACCTGAAATGTGATTCAGAAAAATCATTTAAAGATGAACCAGATCAGTTATTATAAGAGTAAAACCAGTGAGACCAGGATGGCTCCTAAAACAAACCCAAAAAAGATGGACTTTGTATTTTTAGGGAGGAGTTCTATGTACCTCTATAGGACCTAGGGCTTTTTGGAGCAGGACTGGTGGCTGTCAGTGGTATTACAACTTTAAGACTTTCACATCATCCTTCCCTTTTGGACACAGCATAAAATATTACAACTAAGGAGAAAACTACAAAAAGACTACAGGACGTGTGCAGTAATACCTTTTAGCTCATCGGTCAGTTGGCAGTGACGTATTGTGAGAGCGCTGTGTCATCTTCATCGTCGTCATCTTCATCTTTGTCAGTAATTCCTTCAAACATCTTATCTGAGGGAACTATTGATTGGATTCATTTAAAATTTTATATGTTGCTTCCTTGGTACATGGTCTACAAAGTTTTGTCACACTTTTGAGAAATTTTGCTTTTTTAATTTTTGACCAAATTTTTTGAAATATTAAAAATTTGCCTTTACTTATGAAGGGCCATATTTTAATGGTTTGTAACATGGAAAAGGCTAGATTTCAATATAGTTACCAATGAGCACTAACAGGAAGTCATATATGGACTTTCATTTGGGTTCATGAACTTTGACCGTAAATGACCTTGAAGGTTCAAATTCAAGTTCACAAATGTCTACATTTCAGCAATCTTCTTCTCCAAAACTGCTAGTTGGATTAATTTCAAATTTTATATGTAGCTTCCTTGGTATAATGTCTATAAAGACTGTTCACTTCGTACAAACTTTGAATTTTTGATGAAGTTTTGAAGTATTACAAATTTGCCTTTACTTATAATGGTCCATAGTTTCATGACTTATAACATGGAAATGGTTACAGATATCAATATAGTTACTACTGAGCACTGATAGGAAGTCATATATGGACTTTCATTTAATTAGCTGAGTTCTCCTCCAGTGAAAGTACCACCCACTTCTATTGATCTCCTGTATCAAGACCACAGGACTGTAACATAGCAGCAGAATCTGACAACCTCACAAATTCAACTTGGTATTGATTTATAATACAACATTAGATACAGGGACATTGGTCCAGTTTTTAAAGTTACGTTGAACTTCAAGTCCATAAAGGATGTAATGTGCTATATGAGGGTTTGATCAGTGGTGGAGAGGTACTTTTTCTTATTTATTGTACAAATTTGAGGTATTTGTAGTCAAGTACTTCCATTGTGTATTTTATTCTTCTACTCCACTACATCTGTGATACAAATATTGCACTTTTTACTTCACTGCTTTCCTTTGACAGTTTTATTCACTTTTCAGAGTACATTAATTCATGTAGCCTTCCTGTCCAGACAAAACCACATCTCAGACTGAAGTGTTCCTTTAACTTAAGAGCTAAATAAACCTTTTAAAACTTCCTTTATCACAATAGCTGAAAACTGGCCTGTTTTTCTTAGTCTTTTTAGAGATGTGTGGTTCTCAGGGGACAGTGATACTACAAATATATGATGATCTAATAGAATATGATCCATTGATGGAAATAACTACCAACAGTATATAATGTAGGTTAAATGAGCTCAACATATAAATTAAACACTTAAACCAGTACAATGAATAAAAAAACACCATAAACAGCTAAAATGTGCTTAGAGGTCTTATTTATGTCTTTGTGCATAAGAAATCAATCTAAGTGAATCCCCAAAGGAACTTTGTGTTGATAAATGCAAGTTATGCAAATTTACAGGATTTCAGTTCTGTTCAACATGTTGATGCTCATATGAACTATGTTTTCAGCTCAAAAATGTCCAATTTCATCACAATTAATGCTATATTTTCATGGCACAAGTGGCCAAGTTATATTTGAACTGAATTTACGTGAAAACAAATATTCTATTCTTTTAGATTCCCCAGTTTTTCTTACAAATGATATAATACATATCACATGTTTTATTTTTACAGGTTGCAGTATGGAGTATGGTGCTGATCCATCCTGCTTATGTTACGCCAATACATACATTAAGAATGTCACATGTCACTTTTTAAATCAACAGTTTTCTAATAATAAGCATTTTTATAAAGAAATAACAATTCTATATTGTTATTTACTCTTTAGTATGATGATAAACGATACAATAAATAATAATGATCCTAGTTTTGCACAGGGATCATTTGTGGAAACGCTGACATGGCTGCCGAGCATCAGTATGATGGGATCTGTAACAACCATGTCACATCCGTCCACTGTTCATTTTGTGTTTTTGTGTCAGCTGTTATTGTTTTAGAGCCACAATACTAACATTTAGGAATAAGAGGAGAATTAGCAATAGTAAGTATATAAGTTTATTACTAATAAAGTACTGGTACTGACCAGAGCATCATGGGTAATGTCACGTCCGTCCACCAGCAAAAGTTTTCACATACACGTGCTATTCAAAATCCAATATTTCTGAAAATATAGCTTCCACTGTCAAATAATATCAGTAGTCTGTGCACAAATGGATTAGCATTATTTCAACTCAGTTCTATGCATTTCTTACAACCTTTTTTTTGACAAAAATGGCCACTCATTGGACCCCCTAAGTAAATTTTAGCCGAATAGTAAAAGAGGATGAATACATTTCATGCGTTTATTCTATCTTTTTGATTATTCTTCCACACTTTTAATTAAGTTTTAAATCCAAAATTTGCCTCAGAATGGAGTATTTTCACAGTGTGATACTATACTAAACTATACTTTAACATATATTGAATAAACATGTATCTTAAAAAACAACAATGCAAAAACTGAGAAAATGATAGATGATGAACTCCCAATACCAGTCCATTCAATCCAACCTCTTAAAGAACAAATACGAAGGAATACATATGTGAATTTTATCAGTGTTCCTCGTCTGCCTGGCTTTTCTTGTTGACAGCCCAGGCACATGATAAATGACCACTGAAGATGAAAACCTCCTCTTGAGCATGAATCATTTCATCTTCTTTCTATGTTGTTTTTAGTTCTTTCGACACATCTCTTCTTCATCTTCTTTTTTTTTTTTCTTAAATGTGCCCTCTGCCTTTTCACACTGAATTTCACTTTTCTGCTTCGTCCTGTGTCGTGTTGACAGGCGCTCGGTTCCCAGAATGCCCTCTACGGAGAGTCGCACTGACGAAAATCCTTACGACTACAGACACCTACTGAGGAAGACCTCCCAGAGACGAAGGCTCATCAAACAGTACTGAACATGAGAGATGTAAACGTCTAAATCTAAATGCGGTTGTGTATTACATCATTAGATGGTATTTGCACACAAGGACTGCATCCATTTGAGCCTGAATGTAAATGTAAATATCAAACTGTACCTTGGAACTTGCTGTAAATTACTGTTTATTTCTGTCATTTGTAATGTAGTCCTTGGTATACTGTGTTTTTCTTTTCTGATATTTCAGTGTCCTTTCAAAAACTTTGCCATTTGCATTTTTTTTTGTTTTGTCAGATACTATGTGTGAGTTTGTCTATATGCATTTAACAGAAAAAGTAGTGTAAATAAAGCAAAATATGTTCTTATATTCAGATTCTGTAGCATCCTTTAGAAGAATTTATTCACACTAAATCTCCCCCAGGCTTTATCTGTGCTTTTATTTTTCACTGTATTCTCCAGTTTGTTATTTCAACCCCAAAAATCACAGAATTCCTGTTTTTCAAAGCCATGACTGAAGCTGCTGTGTTGTGTTGATACCAAACAGGCCCCGGTGAGTTCCTCTTCATGTTCGCATGAGCCTTTCCTTAAGATTAAACCGTCTGACCTTTATTTGACATTTTAACAGAGAAACCCCCCACAGGGATTGTTAGTGAATTCCCACTAACATGCTGACTGCACATACCAGGACATGCAACCAAAGGAATCCGAACAAAATGCAAAAAAACACAAAGGTACTGTGGTAAAATGCAACAAACATACACACACATAGGCCAGGATCAGCCTCATTCTGCACAAGACGAGGAAAAGATCAACAAATAGAAAACACTCAAAGCTATATTTATTCACTTTTCTTGCTTTTCTTTTCAGTTTTGCTTAAATCTACAAAAATCATCATTTAGACCAGGGGTGTCCAACTCATTTTAGTTCGGGGGCCATATTCAATTTGATCTCAAGTGGGACGGACCAGTAAAAGAATAAGAGTAAAATAAGTCAGATTCTATTATGATCAGGTTTACATCTACAAAGTTTCTTTAAAAATCTGAATAACATGAACAACTTGAATTGTCTTAAGAAAAACAAGTGCAATTTTAACAATATTCTACCTCGGTTTATCAGTTTATCATTTACACATGTGCATTACAATCGCATAAAACATTTAGTCACGGGCAGAATATTGGTAAAATTGCATTTACTTTTCTTAAGACATTTCCGTTTGTTCATCTTTGTTCAGGTTATTCACATTTTTTGTAAAAGTATAGTTTGGTAATGTAAATATTTTCATGTAATTTTACTTTTTTTACACCAAAAAAATAGAGAAAATTTGGGGTTTTCATTATTTATAGGTTATTATGATAATATTTTACTGCTCTGACCCATTTGAAATCTAATTGGACTGTATATGGAACCTGAATTAAAAGGATTTTGACACCATTGATTGTTAATATCTTCAATGTAACTTTTGCAGTTTTTCACAAATTCATCCCGCGGGCTGGATTGGACCCTTGGCGGGCCGGATTTGGCCCCCGGGCCTTATGTTTGACACCTGTGATTTAGACGAAGCTCAGATGTGATGTGGAGCTGTAGTTCTCATTGATTTTTTTTCAGTTGATATGGCTAACTACAGACTTGTGAGGCCTAACTATAGTTGATCCGAACTTTGCCAAAGAAGTATTTTTGTCATTGTTAGTTCATTACATTCATAAATTATATCAATGGCTAGTCCTGTTGGCCTGAAGGTCTTTTTTCTCTGATTCACAGAGACAATAAAGACAACAGCCCGCAGTGAATCTTGTTGAATTCGACTATATCTCGTGCCTCCACAGATACAGACACAGATCTGCTTTATTTATCCCCAGGAGGGAAATGAATCTTCCATCAGATCAATAAATAAATGAAAGCCCAAATAAGAATAAAATGAAACTAGTAATCATCCCTCTATCAGTCAGGAGACTAAGGTGTTGTAAGGGGTGGAGGATCGTCTGCATCTTAATGAGGATGATCGTTTTGCAGCTTCATCTCCCGTTGGTTAGGATGAACTGATTCTGGATCGTCCAAGATGTCTCCCTCCTTTCCACCACAATACCCGGTAAGTCCAGCTTTCTTTCCAAAAACCAAGCTGAGCCGAAGCGTTCTTTACCAGTCACCTGTGCCTTGGACATAGGTGTAGATTCAAGGGCAGTGGTGTCAAACATGCGGCTTGTGAGCCAAAACCAGCCCGCCAAATGTTCCAATCTGGCCAGCAGGATGAAAGATATTAAGAGTCAAGGATGTTAAAGTCATTTCAGTTCAGGTTCCACATACAGACCAATGGGATCTCACGTAAAATAATAGCATAATAACCTAGAAATAATGACTCCAAATGTTCTTCTTGGTTTAAAATGACAAAAATAACATTGAATCATGAAAATATTTACATTAACAAACTATCCTCTACCAATATCTAAGGGAAATTAAGTGCAATTGACCAATAGTCCACCTGTTATTAAATGTTCTGTGCCTTTGTGGATCAGATCCCTAATGCTCATGTATAAATGGTAAGTTGAGGCATAATGTTTAAATTTTGCTTTTTTTTCTTACGAAATTTCAGTTTTTTCTGGGTATTCACATCTTTTTTTCTTTGAATACTTTATAAATATTTTCATCATTTATTGTTATTATTTCCATTAAAACAAACAGAAAAATTCAGAGCTGTCATTATTTATAGGTTATTATGTTATTGTTATACTGGTTTAGCCCACTTGAGATCAAATTGGGCTGAATGTGGGGCCCCCTGAAAGAAAATGAGTTTGAAACCCCTGTTCAAAGGGGATGCTGGGAATTTGACCGCCTCAATATTTATGTGAATGTCTCGCATGGGAAATAAACTTCAAGTGAATTTTCAGACAAAGACATTCCACCTTAAACTGATTAAAGAAAGGGCACAAACCGATGCAAAATGATTCAGATTCAGGGGTTTGATGCCCTCAGTGTTTAGCCTGTGTATTTGCCTCCCTCCCACTAAAACATAAAATAATCAGGAATTTTATCTTTAAAAAACACACATCAGTGTTAATGATAGATGTAACAATACCAGATATACAAAACAACCCAAAATCTTCAGTGTTTGGTTTAATGGGCTCTTATCATCTGTAACATATAGCTGTTGTTTTAATCTGTTAAAAATATTGTAGATCCCATCATCCCATGATACAGATTTTTATAATATGTCCTAAATGTGAATCCTACATAAACACAATAAATACTGTTGCCCATAAAGTTGGAATAATTTGGTTTTCAGGCACATTCCTGTTTTTTGATTTTTTTTTTTTATTTATTTAAAATGAATTAACATAATGACCCAAACATCCACTGGTGACCAAAATCATCTACTGATATAGAATGTTTAATAACTGTTGATCCACTAATCCTATTAATACATGTAAATAATTGGTGTAAAATGCAGTTTGTCATCTTTTCATGGTCACCAGATATGACCGATTTTAGGCTCGTGAACGTGAAAACACTGTCATCTTCTACAACACTGATTCACCAGTAAAACTCATGGAGTTTAATAAATGACAGTGGATGGACACACTTTGTTTATGTTCAGTTAATGATAGATTTTCCTGAAAAGTCACCTTTTGTTCAGTTTTCTCTGTTTTTGATATAATAACCCTCAACTTTAATCTGAGCTTTAATGAACGTCTACATGATTGATTGATTGATACCTTTATTTCGGTCATGTAAATGACAATTTAATAACAGAAATGTAAATAAATAATAATCAAGAGAATAAGAACAAAGCAAAATGGTAACTTAAAACTGCAACGTCTAAAGCCTCAAAAGTTACATGAGTGAAAAGGAGTAGGTAGAAGTATAAACTTAATCCTACTTCTGATCCTGCCCCTTCAAACCTTTCCATGCTTACTGAAAACAACACTGTCCCAAATTTATCAGCAATTTTGAAACATGTACATTTAGTCACTCATCCATATTACAACACATTCACCAACACATTGAATTAAATATAAGAAAATAGGTGATTTTCACTGAAAACAGAGAAATACAGAGCACATTATTAGAATAAATGGTGATAATCAATTAAAGGTTAAAGCAGGGTGTCAAACATGCAGCCTGGGGGCCAAAACCGGCCCGCCAAAAGTTCCAATCTGGCTAGGTTAAATCTGGATAAATTTGCGAAGTGCAAAAATTACACCAACAATATTAACAATCAAGGATGTCAAACTCATTGTAGTTCAGGTTCCACATTCAGACCAATATGATCTCAAGTAGAATAATAGCATTAAAACCTATAAAGAGGACACCTCCATTTTTCTAGGTTCAACTGGACTAGTTTTGCTGTTTTGAAGCTAAACTAGTCCAGTTGAACCTCAAAGAACTACAAAGAAGAGCAACGACCTGGACAAATGAGAAACTGTTCTTATTTTAGTTCCAAACTCCAAATTTTTAATAATATAATGCTTGCTACAAAATGTTTGTGTAACATTGTGCATTATGCATATGTATAAATGATAAGTTGAGACATAATATTGTTAAAACTGCACTTATTTTTCTTACAAATTTAAGTTTTTTCAGGTTATTCACATGTTTTTTGTTACAGGATAGTTTGTAAATGTAAATATTTTTCATAATTTCATGTTTTTATTACAAAGAGAAAAAGTTGTCATTATTTATGGGTTATGACACTATTACTTTTCTGGTCCGGCCCATTTAAGATCCAAACGGGCTGAAAGAAATGAGTTTGACACTCCTGGATTAAAGGTTAAAAATAGAAAAAATGTCATTTTCATTTTGAAACTGCCACAAAAGTAGTAGTAGTAGAAGTAGTAGTAGCAGTAGTTGTAGTAGTAGTAGCAGTAGTAGTAGTAGTAGTAGTAGTAGTAGTAGCAATAGTCTTTATGGGTTAATCCTAAAAAAAAAAGAGAGAGAGAAAGAGAGAGAGAGACAGAGAAAGAGAGAAGGATAAAAGCAGAATGTTTTACTTTTTTGGTCTCAGGAGGTTAAAGGTCTAACAGAAACTGGGGTTTTGTGGAAACAGTGCGCATAAATGGACCATGTAGTCATATTTGGACTAACACGCGCCGTCACCGTGGAGAGGAGGGGTCCGCGCGCACTTGGTGTATTTCCTCGGCGTCTCCTCGCGCCCCGCTGCCTCCGCCACCGGAGGCGGACAATTAGAGGAAGTAGGTCCGCTGAGCTGCATGGAGTAGTTGGCATTCACTGTCTGTATGGAGGGTAAGTTCAGCAGGCAGGGGGGGACCAAATGTTGGCGATGTATGGAGTCACGACGCACGACGCAAAGCAGTTCGTCATGACCTGAAGTGAATCACGATGGGATTTCTTTGGTGACGTGAAATTTAGGTTAGGCGCAATTAGACATGGCTCGCGGTGCGTAAGCCACCGCGTATAGCTGCTCCTTTAACTCATTCCCTCCCTACTTTTCGCTTTTTTTTTTTTAATTCTTTTTGTTTTATTTGTTCTATTCCTGTGAAGAGCAGACATTTGCGTGTATTTTTTCTCGCGTCCCTGAACTTGCTCAGACTGTGTTTGCCTGCGCCGCGCGTGTGTGTTGTGTGTGTGTGATCCACTGAGGATGCGCTGACGGAGCGCGCGGCTCAACTCAAGTGTTTGACGGATTTCAGTAGGAAGACGCGACCGTGCACCTGTGGACTCCCGTAAAAAAAAAAAAAAAATACAAAACACGCACATGCTTTGAGGTGTTAATTTTTCTTCCTGTACCAGAGGCTCGTTTTTTTAATTTAGTCTCCTCGTAACGCACAGCCCCTGTCGGATGCACGCGTGGATTTTGGGCAGTCGGAGAGCTCGTGTCAGATTCAGCACCGCAGCTCTCATCAGCTCCCGGTCGTCGCGTGTGGATGGGCTCTGTCGGTCTCCGTGGGTTCTCCAGCTCCTAACTACCGGCAACAATGGCATCACACGGCTTCTGGTCTCTTGGTGGAGATAATGCGGGGGCCAATACCGGGAGTCAGAGCCCCAGCACGCGTGAGTGGCTTTTTTTTTTTCCCTGTGTGTGTTTCCAAACCTGGTCTCGTGCCGGATCGGTGTGTCATTCCAGTGCATTGTCTCCAAACCACTCCGGATCCGGACCCGAACGGACCTGCTGTGTTTGTATTAGACCCGTCTGGCTTTTTTTTTTTTTTTTTTTTTTGTCTTGTTTTACCTTTTGCAGCTGCAGGACGCTTAAGGGTTAGAGTTGTTTTGCTGCAAGTTGCATGGTTGGTTTAGTGTTGCAGGTGCTTTTCTAAAGTTGGACTCTGAACCTGAACCTGAACCTTGTCCACCCCCCCACCCCATCCCTCTCTCTCTCTCTCTCTCTCTCTCTTCCAGCCAGGGCTTGGTGCCAGGCGGCGGCCCAGAAATTATCCGGAGGAATTGGATCGAAATTATGTGGTATGTTGTTGTGAGGGGTGTGTGTGTGTGTGTGTGTGTGTGTGTGTATGTGAGGGTGTGTGGGGATCAGGGGCCGCCATTTTCCCATGTGCCTTATTTTACTATTAATTTCCATCCCCGTGATTTAATTGCCTGATGGCTTGTTTTGTGCTTTGCAAAGCGCTGTTAAATGTCGGGGAGGGGGAGAAACCCGGGGAACCGACCGCCAAGCTTCCCCCGCAGACGGCGGAGGGGACCTGCGGCTGCAACAAAACCTGCAACTGCACCAAAACCGGTGTGGTCTTCTCCGACCTCTATTCAACAGGTACAGAACCACAGAAACCCGGATTTATTTCCCGACACCGCCAGACCCCTATCATGCCTCCATGCGTCAAAATATGGCCTAGAATTATCCTCATTCAACGTAAAAATAAAAATAATCCAAATATATCAGCCAGATGATGGATTCATCATAAATCTGTTTGTTTTTTTTTCCATCAGGAATTAGGTCAGTATTTTCAACACTGTGATCATCTTTATTCTTTGTCCTATAGGCAATAAAATACATAATAATATAGCATTTAAAAGACTCCAAAAATAATCTAAACAGATCTCATTTTGATGAAATAAAACATTATCTATGATTTTTTTTTAACCTGTAATAATCTGTTTTGTTGGAGGATTTTTGTCTGTTTCTTAGAGGTCACCTTCAGCAAAACGAGGCGACATAGGGGAAAAAAAATGCAACATAATTATAAAATAAAATACACAGAAATAATATTTTTGCTCCTATTTTAGGCCTAACTAATAATTTCACAGCAAATCTCAAATTGTGGTGTCATTATAAATCCACAAACGTGCATCTTGATGTACATGATAATATTATGTGTCTTTTGCGCATATAAATGTGCGTCTTCTCCATACATGATAGAATATAAATATCAAAATGCTTACCTTTATTGTTTATTTTTTAATCAGCCTATTATTTTTTCCTCCAGATCTTTTGCCTGCTATGGACGGTGACACCAAAACGATGACCTTCCTGCAGGAAGTCGTGGATATTTTACTGGCCTACATCGTGGAATCTTTCGACAGGGAAACGAAAGTTATTGATTTTCATTATCCAAACGAGCTGCTGCAGATGAACAACTGGGAGCTGCAGGACGAACCGGCTACTCTGGATGATATCTTGATCAGCTGTCGCGCCACGCTCAAATACGCCATTAAAACAGGTAGGACAGCATTGCACTAAAAATAAAATAAAGACCTGCACGGTGGCATTTTTTTATTTGCAGTGTTTTTACTGATAGAGCTGTTACTCTCCGTTTTTATTGCTGTATCTTCAGATTTATGAGTAGATAGGCCCAATTTTCGGCCTCTTGGTGCAGGTATTCACTACTTTTTAATTGCAAAATGCATTTATTGTATTAAAATGCACAATTATTGCAAAGAAAAATAGTAAAATGACACCCATAGAAATACACAATAATAGCAGTATGACTAAACTGTGCAGCAAGAATGCAATGATTCTATGACATAAATAAATTCTGCAGTATTTTAAACAAATGCTAAATTGTTCTATTAATTTAATAAGAGCAGGAGTGCAGTTGTTTTTCTTCAGTGATAAGTCTACAAGAAAACAAAAAAATATTTACAGACAGAAATAGGAAAAAGGAGAAAACAGAGGGAGTAAAATGGCGTTATATTAATATGGAAATAAATGCTGCTTGGCTATAAAACAGCAACGTGGAAGTTGTCCTTTTTCCCTCCTCCGTGGCCACTAGACCGATAAATGCGGTGACGCAGTAAATCTGGTTCAGCAAGTAGGAGATAATAGGCTAATAACGGGTCTTCACAGGCCAAGTCCATTATTCTCTCCACAGTGACAGGACAACATTTAACAGCAACACAAAGCAGAGGCAGGAATGAAATACATGCAAAATAAATAAATGAGATGTGATGTTTGCAGTGGATAAATTCTAATGTTGATATCAGACATTAATCATTGAAATCAGCTTGAAAACATGCATTGATCATGAGTATGTGTTCCTCTGCGCCAAAATGTTTTCTCCAGATGTATCAGTGTCATTGCAGCTGCACAACCTGCAATTAAGTTTTTACACCATGACAGAAACTCTGCATAAACACAGACGCTTCCATATTTCAATTTTCCTGGCTGCCATGAGATAAAATGTTGAAATTGCCTCAGCCGGTCTCATCATATACCACCTCCTCTTCTTCTTCTTCTTCATCATTTTTCCCCTCTTTTTGCCTCCTTCTTTCATTCAGCCCACCCCAGATACTTCAATCAGCTCTCCACCGGATTAGACATGGTTGGACTGGCGGCCGATTGGCTCACGTCCACTGCCAACACTAATATGTAAGTATGTGGCCGAGCTGTTTCATCTTGATTTTAACTGACGATAATGGCAATAACAATGAATTCCATTTCCGGGCCCCCTCCACCCGTTCACCCTTCCACCCATTCGTCCCCCCCTCCTGTCTGCTGCTCTGCGTCTGCACCCACTGATAGCAGCATTTTTTTTTTTCACTCAATCACTGCAAATGAAAAGGGTGAAATAAAAGGCAGACCCCACCACCACCACTACCTCCTCCTCCCCCTCTTCCTCACTCCTCCCTTCCCACCCCTCTGCTTTTTATCCCTCCCCCTCACCTCTGATCCCCACGGGGATTCAAGGGGAGAAAATTAGCTCTGAAATTAAATTCAGACTAATCTGGAGCCTAATTTTAGTGCGTGTTTTTGGGATGATAAACTCAGTGAGAGTCAGCCTTGGCAGCTGCAAAACATGCCTGCTGTTTACAGCGGTGCTTTACAGATACACTGCATCTAATTCTGCACGCATTAATAAAACACACCACAACAGTGCAAATACCCAAAATGTATTTATTTATTTTTTCACTGCTGCAGTGTTGATGAAGGCTTAATAAAAGACATAAAAAGAGACACATATGCCTTCAAATTCTGCTTCTTGTTGTATTGAGGTCGGGTTCTTCTAATACGCAATTTATCTTTTTCTTCTTTTTCTGATCAAAACAAGCTTCATCTCATCCTCAACCACAACCTACTGAATATAATCAAGCACATTCAGATAGGGTTTAATTTCTTAAAAATACACATTCACATTACATATTAAAATTAAGTCTCAAATAGCCTGATGAAAATGTCTACATTTGCTAAATAATTGTCTGTGCATTGCAAGTTTTTGGTCTAAGGTTAATAAAACACTTATTTGTATATCTATATATTCTAATTATGGGTGAATAATAAATCACGTAACAGAAATAACACTTTACTGGATCATAGTTTTAGTTTTAATGAATCATGAAATCAAACCATGAGTTAAATTTGCACCTCAAACACTGCTTTTACAAGTGTTTTTTAAGATTGTCTATTTATTGGTTTTAGTTGTTTTTAAATCTAATATACATGTTTTTGGTCTCCTTTAACAGTTCTATTATATTTTAATGTTAAACTTTAGATAATTTAGCACTGAGACCTGATTACTGCATTTTGTTCACATGTTCTACCATGATGAATGAACATTTCTGAACACAATAGGAACTTATTCTTGTTATTTTATATAGATTCTTACATATTTTGTGCAAAAATATATCGGCAAATGAAGTCACTGAGCCCTTTAGACGTTCAGATGAAATAAACCTGTGGACATGTTTCACAGTTATTTTTGTCTTTGTTTTAAATCTAAATATTTAGTTTTATGTACCTTTTTCAAAAAGCCTCATTTCACCGTCCAAATCTAAAAGTGTCCAGAACCAACCCACCTGCAGACAGAAATATCTGTGGCTATTTTTTGGTGATGAGTCATGGTGTATGTAATGTCGTCTGCTCCTCCTCTGGGCACCTGCCGTTATATTTGTGTAACCCGTACCATGTGACTTTCCTCATGTAACAGGTTCACCTATGAGGTGGCTCCTGTCTTTGTGCTGCTCGAATACGTCAGCCTGAAGAAGATGAGGGAAATCATTGGTTGGCCCGACGGACGTGGAGATGGCATTTTCTCTCCTGGTACGTATGCGACGACTGATGCCAACACCCCCCCCTTCCCAATCCAACCCCACCCACTCCATCCACCCCTGTGTTCCACACAAAATGGAAGCGCCTATGTGTGTGTGTGTGTGTGTGTGTGTGTGTGGGTGTGGGTGTGTGTGTGCGTGCGTGTGTTGTAATGTGTCAATTTGCATTTTGATTATATAAATGGACCTCGTTTCAAAGCCAATTAGCATGAAATCATTTTCTTTTTCCAACTTAAGCCCCCTCCCTCGCTTTAATTCCTCACATGCATTTCTGTTTGGCAAATGACGAGGAGCAGTCACTGGAAAATTTAGACTCTGTGATTGGCTGTGACATTGTGGACAGTGAGTGAGCTGATTTCGGATGCTGTGTCATCTCCGGTGAAATGCTCTTCGATTTGCTTTTTACAGAGCATCTTTGTTGTTCCTAAATTCTAAACACACACAGACATTTTCAGACAATGTAATGCTTCGTGTCAGCAAGAAACCCTGCATCACATCCCTGTGAGAGTGGCTGTTAAGGGTGTTATGTGCCAAGTGGCAGAAACATCACTGTCTGAGTCCTGTGTGTCTCCTCTAGGTGGGGCTATTTCCAACATGTATGCCATGCTGCTGGCCCGATTCAAGATGTTCCCAGAAGTGAAGGAGAAAGGAATGTCATCTGTTCCCAGACTGGTGGCCTTCACATCCGAGCATGTAGGCATCTACGTTTCACTCCGGCTCACAAATACTCCCAATGTGTCCGATCTGATCAAACCCTGACATGGCTTTATTCAAACCCAAACCAAGTTTCCTTTGTAATCATCTGCCACATTAGCTCTGACAGTGTCTGATTGGCTTTTCTAAAGTGACTTTCACCCGACCAGCACGGACATAAATCTGACAATATGTGTGTGTGTGTGAAACATCGAAGGACACGAGGTGACTGGTGTGTCTGTCACATTACTATATGTCATCTCCTTCATCTCTAAAGGACGTTTGAGAGATGCTCTGAGCAAAAGCTATTAAACAACACACACACCTTTCACCAGGAGAGCTGTTTGATAAATTTCATGACATTTTTAGTTACTCGCCCCAACCGTGACTCCTTCTTCTTCTTACTAACATTTTTTACAAATTATCGCTGCTGCTACTGCATTTAAACATCTTTTTGTCATGTTTCTGTTATCTTTCAGAGCCATTTTTCAATCAAAAAAGGTGCAGCGGCTCTTGGTATCGGGACAGAAAGTGTGATCTGCATCAAAGCAGATGAAAGGTACAGGATGAATCTCATTTCTGCTTCACACATGATCCATTAACACAGGGCTGTCTAACTCATTTTAGTTCAGGGGCCACATCCTGCCCAATTTGATCTCAAGTGGGCCGGACCAGTACAATGATAACATAAAAACCTGTAAATAATGACAACTCCAAATTTTTCTCTTTTGTTTTAGTGCAAAACAGGAAAATTGAATTATGAAAATGATTATACTTACAAACTATCTTTTCACAAAAAATGTGAAAAACACGAAAAATCTGAAATTTCCGAAGAAAATAAGCACAACTTTAACAACATTATGCCTCTACTTATCATTTACACATGTGCATTACAACTTACAGACCACAGTGATTCAAGTCAGGTCACAGTCAGCTTCGTTGTCAGTTTTGTCATATGTACACTGGATACAGAAAACTGAAAGGACAAAACTCTAAGGCCCCACAGTGCAAAATGAAAATAGTAGGAAAAAATACCATAAAATTAAAAAAAAATAGAATAGAATATAACTATAAACAGAATATAATTATAAACATAGACATAGAACATAATAATAAATAGCAGGGGTTTGAGGAAACAATAAATAACAAAAAAAGACAATAAAAGTGCAACAGTGAAGTTGAACAGATGAGTTACTGAGTTAACCTATTAAGGCACAAAACATTTAGTAACAGTCATAATATTGTTAAAATTTTTCATTTTGGAACTACATTGAGTTTGACGCCCTTGACTGATAATATATTCAGTATAATTTTTGCACTTTGGCCGAACTGGAATCTGTGCCTTATGTTTGACACCGCTGCATTAACATATGGACTTGCAAACAGCTCAAGTAACTAAGGCCTGCCTTTTTGTTTGTTTGCAGCGGTAAAATGATCCCAGCTGACCTTGAGAGAAGAATACTGGAGGCAAAACAGAAGGTAATATAACACACATTATTAAGATTGCTATAAATAGAAGGATATTACTTCACACTGCACCGACTTTATGGCATTCAGTCGAATGAAACAGGAAAATACAGACATGTTTGTGGGTTTGTCTTTGTGCTTGTGCAGGGTTTTGTACCTTTCTTTGTGAGCGCCACTGCAGGCACGACAGTCTACGGCGCCTTCGACCCCCTCATCGCCATCTCCGACATCTGTAAAAAGTACAACATCTGGATGCACGTAGATGTAAGTAAACCAAACAGGAATCCAAAGACCCTGCACTTAGAAGCTTTAAATGCACATGATCTTGTCACAGGAGGGATTTTTTTTTAGTGAGGGTAACGCTCTGAAATCCAGCTCTCACTAGTGAGTTTGACAAATCTATTATGTCTGTCTCGCCTCTACTGCTTTCGCTTGACCCAGATAGGAGCTATAGCCATTTCCTATCTAACACTGGAGATTAGAAAAACTGGAACAGAGGCTGTAAATCATCTCCTCCCCTGACTTCAGCATCATGGGCTCCTCTCACTGAAGGAATCTCTCCTCCCACTCTCTCTATTAATGAAGGTGATTCAGTCCTGACATGGGGGACACCTCTATTAAGACACATAAATGGCCTTGTCTATCATTTATCAATGAGGTGCAATGGAAAAATCTAGTTCTGTTTTTAGAGCAATGGGTCACTGGATGTTTTTGTTGGTAAATGTGCTTTATTTTTTTTGGTTGTGGAAAAGTGTATGTGGTGGATTAGTATTAACACTGAAAAGCAGGGGAAAAAATATGATCCGATTTATGAAAAGTGTGAAGAAAGGAAGATAAAAAGAAAAAAATATGCTTGTTAATGTTCTTCAAACTGCACACTTCCTGTTAAAAGTCTGTAGAATTGAAGTCTTAACTGAGATTCACCATGTAATAGTACATCATAACTTATTAAATCTAACATCCAATGACATATGTTAGCTCTTTGGGTTTTTTCCTTTGATTCATTTCAGTTTCAATCTTTGAAATTGTATTAAAGATACAAACATATGGAATCTCCATTAAATGAAAGAGTCAAAATAAAGATTAAAGAATGTAATTTCATTAACTTAACACATGAAAGTAGACTAATTTTAGTTAATAAAATAAAAAAAATATGGTAAACAATGCAACAGAAACTAAAAAAAGCATGCAGTTCAAATAAGCTTAATTTGTTTTTCTTTTACTTCTTGGTGCTAATGGACCTCTGCTGTTGGCTGATAACTGTCAGTGGTTCATGATACATGAGAATAAATGGCTTTTGAAAATGTGTCTCTTTTAATAAACATATATCTGATGTCATACATTTTTACCATCTTTTCCAGCTTCTATGTCAAACTAATACTAAAACTAAATAAAAAGTAAACACAAACTGGCCTGTACCACACAAAAAAATGCACCTAAAACTAAAAACTACAAGGCAAAATGAAAATAGAGGCGGTGTCAGATCATCTATTTTTATATTTAGTCTTTTGGTTTGGACTGAGAGGAGAGAGCTACAGAAGGAAAATGTGTGAAATTGAAGTGTTTTAATTTCTGATATCAGTTCCTACAGTGCTAAGAAATGTTCATAGATCCATCATTTGTATTTAAAGTGTGTAATTGGTGTGTGTTTCCCATCAGGGGGCATGGGGAGGCAGTCTGCTCATGTCCAGGAGACACAGGTGGAAGCTGGATGGAGTTGAGAGGCAAGTGACATATTCCATGGAAACAAAGAAGGCAGCGTTAACAGCTAATCGTCTCTTTAAATGATGATGGATGATGGTTGTTTTTGTTGACTCCAGGGCCAACTCAGTAACATGGAACCCACACAAGATGATGTCAGTCCCACTGCAATGTTCAGCCCTGCTGGTCCGAGAGGAGGTACACCTGATCACAATTAAACACAACCTCATAATCCCACGCAGGCTTTCCAGCACGTCTGCTTTTGTTTTATTAAACTCATTAATGTCTTCGTACGTAGAAAAAGTAAGGTAAATATTTTTCTGTGTTGGATGTCTGGGCAGGGTTTGATGCAGAACTGCAACCAGATGCACGCCTGCTACCTGTTCCAGCAGGATAAACACTACGACCTTTCCTACGACACTGGAGACAAAGCGCTGCAGTGTGGACGCCACGTGGACATCTTCAAGCTGTGGCTCATGTGGAGAGCCAAGGTAGGGATAGCAAAGACACGACACGGAAGATAGATTATTTTAAGTAAATGTGCAAAAAATAACAGAGAAATTAACTTGTGGCTGAATTTGTGAAGCTTACAGCGATGTCATATGACTAATCATGACACTCTGATTTGATATTTAGAAAATAACATCTTCTTACATAAAATAATCTCAATCAGTTCACTGTTTTTTTCACAAATAAGTAAAATACGCATACAGACTATTAGAAAGACTATTAGAAAATGAAGGATATTTGTGTCAATTTGATGACTACCTGAAAAGCTACCTACAGTATGACAGTAGAGGCCCAGACACTGAATAAAGGACATTAAAATATACTGTTTCTAACATAAAAAAATAGTACATTTTCAGCCCACAAGGCAACATGAGATCAACCAAAAGTCTTAAACTAAAGGTAACGATGGTCCTAAATTAACCTGGAGCCTCCACCTAAATTAACTTTACATTTGTAAACAGCTCAAACCAATTAATTCAGTAAATACAATGAATAGAAATAAATGCAGATATCAGTTGATTTTATGTGGATTTCAGCAACAATTTGACTTCCCTTCCCACTTACTTTGGACATGGAGAGGTGTATTTCTTAATACATTTTGAATTACATACTCAGTATAAACAAAACAAAGCAAAAAAAAAACTAAAGTATTTTTGCTTTTTTCCTGTTATTTACAACCTTAGTGCAACTTTTCATTGAAGCATGCAACTAAATATAAAGTATTAGTGCATAAAATATAACAAGGTAAAGAGAAAACCAATTAAAACTATAAGTGCAAGCAAAATAAATGATAAATATAACATAATTAAGGTCAAAAAAAAAAAAAAATACCAGAAGATCTGCAACTAAAATGAAGATATCATGGTTTAAAGAATCCCAAATGGACTCATGGAACATATTAAGTTTACACTATAGCAGCAAAATAATATGCACTGTTGCTGTTAAAGTTGGAATAATTTTGTTTTCAGACACATTCCTTCTTTTATTCATATTTATACAAATCAGTAATCACCACAGTTACTCTTTATCTATCGGGAATAAGTCCTATTGTCACAATCATTTCATGAAAAGAGATACAAATATTTATTTCAACCTCATGGGCAACAGCGTTTATAATATAACAACAAGAACTGCACAATTAATCAAATCACTGCAGGTTCTCATTTTGTCTGGTTTTGGATTCAGTGACACTGAATAGAGACATTGTATAAACATGAAAAATGAAACTATTTACTGTTTATTAAGTTTTATAATTCTTTGGTACTAGTTCATATTTTTATGTTTGAGAAGAAAATAGATATGTCAGATTGAGTAATTCCCTGCATTTTCCTTGAAAACAAAGCAAATAGACTTAAAACCCAGCATTGGGCACAATAATCACAATATGACCAATAAAACATGAAGCGCTAATAACAACATATCAACAACATGATAAGAAAGGACCACATGGGGACATACTTTCAGACATAAATCCTTAGGTTCTGCTATTGAAATATTATATTTGCTGCACTACAAATACATCTTGAATGTACTCATTTCATACTGCTTTATTTCATCCTTTAACCATTTAGACATCTATTAAAGATATATTGTGTCTGAGTGAAACTGCGTAATTGATTTATTTATTAATTCTACTAAATTCATCTTCCATTTACCTTTGGATATTTCAGATGATATAGCTCCTCTTCTACTATCTTTGACTATTATTAATTTAATCTGGTCTGTTATGTTCCTTTACTTTGCTCATCATGCCTTACTTCTGTCTTCCATCGGTGTTGAAGTATTTCTTTCTTTCGTGTTCCAGGGCACCATCGGGTTCGAGGCTCAGATAGACAAGTGTCTGGAGCTGTCGGAGTATCTCTACAACAAGATCAAGGACAGAGAAGGATACGAGATGGTCTTCGATGGCAAAGTATGTCCACATTTATCTTTCTGTCACCATGAGGGTTATTGGCTGCAGTCATATAACAGGAGAAAAGCGGCTCGCACTGGTCTACGTTGGCCCTTTTACTCCGCTGTATTTAGTGCCATTATGTGTGATTTGATTGGCACGCTGTGTGCTCTGGCTTTGTGTTGGATGAATGCCACTTTTACCTCTAGCTGGCAGTATAATGTGCTGCTATTATGTTTAATGAATAGCATAACGGCCTGTAATTGCTCATATGCATATGAATAGCACAATGTCTGAAATATCCTCCACCAAGCAAAAATACAACAACAAAACGTGTGGCTATGGCAGCGTTATTAAGCTAAAAAGTCCATTTGTAAAGGAGTGCTTGGACACCAGAGTCACTCATACTGAAAGCTCTTTAGTGTTTCAAGGCTTATTGTTTTCCTGCTGAACCACAAAAGGCTGAGGGCATCGAAACCTAGAGGGGATGATGGGAACTAGCCAAGTCCTTTGGGCACCATCCCAGGTGTTCACTTGTCTGTGTCTCCCATTGAGCCGTTCGTTACATCAGTCTGATGTAGAATCTACTGCCCCTGAACCGGTCGCGACGTGTAAATGAGGCCGGTGGGCATGGCCAGTCAGACGGAGGTAATGAATGCTTTTCCATTCGTAGGCGAGGTTTCAGATGCCAAAATACAGCGCTGTGCACAGCTTTCAGACGTAGACAGAGAGAATCTGAAGGGATGCTGGGATCTGACCTAAGGGATTTGCTTTCTAAGACGTTATCAAACAGAATACTACCTGATGCATAAACCTGATGGACTGTAGCTACATTCAGCTGTTATGCGACGACTGTTGGATTTCAGTCATGGATTCTGTATGTATACGTTTTTATGATTGATAGCATATTTGCATCACATTCTGTTAAATTACAAGGAGATTAAAAAAATAAGAATAACTTGTCATTTTCTATCTGTTTTGTCGAAAGTTATTTAACACTCAGGCACCTCATGGAGTGTTTAGATTGTTGTCAATTTACCAGGAACAAACTAACCTTGGTATTACTATTACCTTATAATACTCATTAATACACTTATATGTTGATGTTTTTACTTTAATTTGTTTGAAATCACTCAGAATGGACCTCAATAATTATTTTCATTATATGCAGACAATTCGGCAATCAGTCATTTAATTTATACTATCGCACAAAAGATTAAAATGCCTTTTTTCCACATAAATCAAGATTATGTATTAATATGTTTTTTTTCTCTACGAAGGGCAAATTCAAAAGATCACAATACACAAGAAAAAGGCATCAAATTAACACATGAAATTGAGTGTTTTGACCAAAAAATTACTAAAATTGTTTCCTCGTTGTCTAATAGTTTATAAAATCATTCATGAATCATTTGAGTGTTTGCTGTAAAATTTTGGGTCAGTTCAGGTGAAGCATTATCGATATCACTCTGCTGCTGTGTCTAGTCTGCTGCTGCCTCTTGGAGGTGACAAAGACACATGAGAGGGACAATAGACTGATATCACAAAGAGTACAACTGTTAATAATGAAGAAAACATTATTAGCAGGTGCTTCATTGGGTCAAAACCTGAAATGTAGATGTATAAATTGGAATCAGGAGCTCATCGAGGACAGGGGCAGAATGTATGAAAAACAGAAGTGTAAAAAAGAATCATTTATATTATGAACAGTGATTATTAGTTCTTCATTGCTTCTCATAAATACTAATATGTTCATGTTTTACCTGAATCTGACCCGTCTATACTTGTGTCATGTCCATGTTCTGCTTTTTCCTTCCTCTTATGGCCTGTTTTTGTGTGTTTCGTCAGCCTCAACACACCAATGTCTGCTTCTGGTATCTCCCTCCTGGGATCCGCTACATGGAGGACAAAGAGGAGAGAAAGAAACACTTGCATAAGGTGCGTGAGCTGAGATAAGATGTCTGACTGTAGAACTATGAGCCAACACACCTCACACTGCACTGCACATTGAACTGACTTTTAACCCTTAGATGCATGAGTGTCTGGACCCATGTTAGAATCTGTGTTTTTATGCCACTTTTGTCATTTTGTCATGCTAAAAATAATCAATTGTTTTATATTTTATTATATTTTTTTTCTTTTTAAATGAATTGAATGTAGAGTGAATCAAAGGTTCCAATGAAAGTCCATTGAAAATGAATGACCCACTTATGGAAGCTTGGAGTAATAACACAAAAACAACATTTTCATAAAATGTATGAAAGTTAAGCCATGATGTCAATATTATGTTTTTTTAGGAATACCTGGAATATGAAAAGATAACAACTTTTCATTACAAAGATATTGCAAGAAAACAACCTCACCACTCGTGTATCTAAGGGTATATAATATCCAACTTGACCATCACATGTCATCCTCTCTTAAAAAGACTATTAAAAAAAAACTTTGCAAAGAAAGTTGTGATGATGATGCCAGTGAGGTTGCTGGGGTCTACTAACTGACAATTAGTTCAGACCTACCTAATTAGTTCAGGTCTACAAATCTTTCTCTCAAAAAGTTCTCTAAAACTCAGTTGCCTCTCATTTTCCGATATCTGATTAAAAACACGGACCACAGTCATGCCTCGGTGGTTTGAGAACTTGGCCAGTTTACTCTTTTCCACAGACACTGACACTGATATGAAGGGATGATGTAACGCTGCACAATTAGTTTATCAACTACACCCAAGGTAAACATGAAAACTGAAGGTGCTTTTTTCAGTTTCCACTATAAAATACCATAATGGCTCCCTCTGAGGGAAGTGGAAAAAGTGAATTTAACACTGATTTATGCTTTTACGAAAGCACAAAGACACCTGCAAGAGGTTTAGGAGGAATGTCTGATTATGTGACGACTACTCACTGCACTGCAGCCTCCATACAACGCAGACTGTAATCATCCCACGGCTAAACTGAAAGCAGCATTAATTTAAATCAAAGCAATGCCTCCAAGTCTTAGTGTGTCTAAACTTTTAACTTTATACCCTGAGATTTATTAAAATTCTTCTTCGAATGTGCTGGACCTCTAGATGATTTGAGTCGCAGTAAATTTAAGCCTTTAAGCTGAGGCTGCAGCGAAACTTTAGCCTCAAGTTAGTGAATTTCATGTGCATAGCATTAATTTGAGAATAACGCTTCCAAACCAGTATTTCTCTTATACATCCTCCATTATTAGACATTTCCATGCACTCATTGA
This sequence comes from Sphaeramia orbicularis, assembly GCF_902148855.1. Taxonomy (NCBI): domain Eukaryota; kingdom Metazoa; phylum Chordata; class Actinopteri; order Kurtiformes; family Apogonidae; genus Sphaeramia; species Sphaeramia orbicularis. The sequence continues at coordinate 18,249,626 of NC_043976.1, read as the reverse complement.
ACCCTAACCAAAAAAAGGTTGTAGCCTAGCTCTAAATGGGTCATCAATGACATTAGTGTTGTGGGTCAAAATAAGGCATCCAAAGAATGAGATGTATTTTGACTGATCCTTTTAACATCCACTTGGGTCAGGGTTAGAGTTGAGCCATGTTTAATCTGATGTAGTTTAGGTTGTATTTCAGCCAAATGTCAAACAGAAACTAGAAGATCTTCCCTTTCAAATAAAGTCTAATATATGCATTTCCAATTCTTCTGTTACAATCTTAACCCCTAACCCTAAAGTGGTTTCAAGCCAGAGCCAAGTAATTCAATCTTTTTTCCATCTATCCATCCATCCATCCATCCAGCTAAACAATATCTGTTTAAACATGTCTCATATCTATCGTTAGGCCTAGGATTATAACAGAAGAACTGAATCAGAGCCATAGGGTGTATTCACACTTACTTCATTTGGTCTGTTTAAAATGGACCAGAGTTCATTTCCCCTGAAAGTCCGGACTTTTTTTTTTAGGTGTGAATGCAAACATGTGAACTTTGATTCGAATCAAACAAGTGGACTGAGACCACCAAGAAGGGGTGATCTCAGTCCACCTCAGACTGGGACATTACTAATGATGTGGTGTGTATGTCTTTATTTTATACACTGATGCCCATGAAGTTAGAATGACTATTTTGTACCTTTTCTCATGCAATGAATATGATAATGTGATTTTTTTTTTTTTTTGATAAAGTGTAACTGTACCTGGTCAAAGGTGATATACTGATGTGTAAATATGAATAAAAAGAAGAATGTGTCTGAAAACAAAATTATTCCAACATTATGGGTGACAGTGTAGAACTTTTTAACATCCACTCTTTCATTTTGTCTGAAATGCATGTCTTGGACTTGTTTTGAAAGAGAACATCTTCTAGTTCCTGGTTGAACATGTGGCTAAAACTCAACCCCAACTACAACAGTGTGAATACAAATCTAACCCTAACCTTAAAATGGGTTACCTGTGACTTGCTGGATGTTGTAAATATTTCTGAGGTAGATATTCTGAATGTTTCCTCTGTAAAATGTCTGAAGATTAGTGCTGGCAAAAACCTCGGAGCGTGCGTCTCTAACTTGTAATTGAATCTGCCAAGGCTCCTCGCGGCAAAACTCCACACCGCCATCAAGACTCGGCTGTGCGCAAAATAAATGACTGTCACTGCTTCACTCACTGAGATAAACTCTCATCTTGGCAGCTGCAGTCAGAGGTTTTTTTTTTTTAGGTTTTTTTTTTTTTTTTTTTTTTTTTGTGGTTTTCTGATGTCAGATTTAGTTGTCATTCTGCTCAGGAGATAATGGCTACACGGGCTGAGATCACAGTAATCTGAGAGGGAAATAGGACACACACAAAAAAAGAAAACATAATGTGATTGGACATGTCTCTAAAAGTATGGTCAGAAATGTTTTAGAAGGACAGGATCAAAAGGTATTTAAGTCCACAAAAGACAAGACGCCACTTCTCAAGTTCACCCATTTACTGAACGATATCATCTACTCTGGAATGTGGGTGTAATCACTATATGTACATGATTCACCTTTCCAAATCACATGATTACTGTCTTTTCCTTATTGTACTACATTGTATTGAATGGAACACTATCATCATTTCTGAAATTTGGTTAATTTGCATTCATATACTATATACTATATAATCATATACTTCAACTGACCCAGTGTTTGTAAACTGACGGAACATGGATGTGAGTTGTTTCATTACAGAAAAATGACATTTGTTAGCTAGGTCTGAAACATGTTTCAGGCCAAGGACCCAAACTGATGAAGAGATGGGGCAGGGACTTCCTACTATATATATGTTTACACATATGTGCACATAAGTTTAAAGGTGTAAGTGATGGTTCCAATGAGGAAAAGTGAGCATATAGACTTTTTCTGCCTTTTTATCCTTGTCTCTTCTGTCTGCGTCCCATGCTGTTTGTGTTGATCCTGGCGTCATAATAGGCGTCCACGTGAAACACAACAGTGGAGCCAATGTTTAGCAGCTGCAAAATTAAAGAAACAAACCTTCAATTTAGGAAAACTGTAATTGAATCATTTTTCTAATTGATTCAAGACGTTTAAAGGAGCTGTATGTAAGAACTATATTCCAGGTAATCCTAAAATGACCCTGATATATCACCAAACATTAAGGAATCATGTTAATTTCAAATACTGATATCACTGACAGTAGAAGCCCAGCCAGATTATACACATTTGAAAAGCTAAGTGTCAGCCCAAAAGTAATGTTTGTGTTTTGGTCTGTTGCTCCATCTATCACCTATCTCCCAATCACGAAGTCAGTAGCATTTCGGCATCCAGGTTACCAGTTCCCCCTGAGCTGCAGTAGGAACATTTCTGATCACAAATGTCTGACGTTACTAAACCTAAACGGCTTCTTATTATTCCCAAATACGTCGTGACAAAGTGAGAAACAAAACAAGAATATGTATAGGAGATGCTTTCTTGCCGCCGGGCCAAAAATATACAAATTTTGTAAATGACATGTAAATTCTAGTACAAATGACATTGTGGTGATTTAAGGGAAATGCATTATGGAGCCGATGGTGGAAATTTGGCAGAGACAGGGAGGAAAGTTCACAAGTACAGCCGTTCCAATTACAGAGACACTTGCATTCTGAGGAAGTCCGTTCTATGGGACCTTTCTTACCAAGACCAAACTCTCTGGGTTCACAAGACCGTACTCTCTGTTCTTGATATTGAGAAACAGCAGGTGTAGGACTCGTCGCTTACGATGGTAGCTCTTTGTAGTAGGCGCTCATGCTGGATCTGGCAACCCCTAGTTTGTAGGTGGTGGTGGGGGTGGGGGGGTTACCACACTCTACAGTATTTTGAATGTGACTGCAGTACCAGTTTTGGCAACAAGCCTACATACGGCTCCTTTAACTGATTAATTGTTTCAGTTCCAAAACATACTAAATTGCTGTTTTTCACTTTTATTCAAAGGTCCAAATAAAAAGTAGAGGGCGAGAGAGCCAACACCCAGATGTCAACAGTGGTATAATAGTTGTAATTCCATTATTTTGAAGGTCTTTTCCCTTCGAGTAAAACCTGACGAACAAACTAAAACTATCCAATTCCTCAAAATATGAATAAATCTAAAACTAAACTGTCATCAAAATCAACTGAACATGATTTTCATTGTGCCTAATTGCTGCCAACATTAACGACCCTTGTATGTATTGGATGTTGTCAGGTTGCCCCGGTGATAAAAGCCAGGATGATGGAGTACGGGACGACCATGGTCAGCTACCAACCGCAAGGAGACAAGGTCAACTTTTTCCGCATGGTGATCTCAAATCCCGCTGCTACCTTCGAGGACATCGACTTTCTTATTGAGGAGATCGAACGACTCGGCCAAGACCTATAAGACTCATCATCTGAATCCTCCTGTACTTTCCTCCCCTTGACGGCTGAATTGTTTGTGGTGAATGTACTGGTAAACTTTTCTCTTCTTTTCTCTCTTCCCTCCAAAGTCATATATTTAAAGAGTATATTTGAGGAAAAAAAGATATACAGATATATCCATATATTATGTATTGTAGCTTTTCTGTGGACTGTCTGGGTCCAAAGCTATGTAAAAGTGCTTCTGTCTACATTTCCTATAGTGTAATAGATTCCAGAGTAGTGTAAGTGATGTAACTTTATATGTACTTTTTGTGATATGAAAATGCTTGTGCAATAGGTTGATGAGGAAGAATTTATTTTTTAATCATTCCCATTTGCAGAGTATGTCGTTAAGTGCCAAATGTGGTTGTGTTCTATTGTAACTGAACATTTTAAACTAACAGTTTAAAACAAAAAAAAGCACTTCACTTTACCTCAGCTTGATCAACTGCCTTTTACATCTGCACATAGGACTACTTTGGATAATAAATTCTCTCTTTGCTGGTGATGTATTGAAATACCGGCGTATGTAAAAGAACTAGCCCAACCAGAACCAGTCATGTGAAATAGGAAAAGAAGGAAGGAAAAAGTTGAGTTTGATGAATCAGTTACATAACCCTACATCACTTTTGACAGGATGGTCTGCAGCTAATTTGACATGTTTGCTTGTTACTCTTATTAAACCTATTTTGTTTGACGTTGCCAGCTAATGCACATATGAAAATGGGACCATTTCTAATCCAGCCGTACATTTAGCTGAGCTGAGTGTAATTAACGTGTCATATGAGGGTTCAAATAGTGAATAGTTGTGCCATTACAGGTAATATAAAGCTACAAACCTTAATATTTTATTCATTAAAACTCCAATTGGGCGACCAAAGACATTCCTGAGAAAATCAGAATGTATTTGCTGGAAGAAACAAGCTAGTGCTAAGGATATGACGCAGTGTGGAAAACTATATAGTTTATTTTCTGATGCGAAATACTCTCTCTCTTAAACTTGTAACTTTAAAAATGTAAACTTCTAATCTACACTTTAAGACTCAGAGGGGTTTTTTTGTCAGATGAGCACTTAATGAAAGAGCCAGGATGTTACAAAACCGAAATAAAGGTGCAATAATGGGTTGAAAATATATAAATATATATATATGGGAACTTCACCAGATTTGCAGCTATAGTATACCTGACATCACTTGCACTAAATCATCAGGGGGAGAAGAAGGAGTATCCCTTTTAACATTGCAACTGAGATTTCTTCTTTATTCATTCACAAGCAATATTGGAGAATGGGTCCGATCAAAAAAATTTCAAACTAAACAGTGAATTCAAGTGTACAATAGTTAAGGATAATCAAGTTTCCAGACCAAATGCACAGTAGTTAGCAAAGATTAAAAATAAATAAATAAAATTTAAAAAACAAAAAAACAAACAAAAAAAGAGTTCATTGTACATGTAGGCAGATTAGTTGAAGGAATGTGAACCCTGATTTCCAAAGCAGAGGTTCTGTAGCATTTTTCATTAGAACAAGTTAGAAAAGCACAATTTGCTCAACATGGTCGGTCAGTGTACAATCACTTTTGATCATAGATTGTAAATAGAATTTCAAGATGTCCTAAGTACATATCTTTGTGTATACATATGTGTATATAAGACATATAACCAGAGACTATTTGTGAGGTAAAGTTAATCATATTTTCTCTATCTCCAATATAGATTACCTGTATTTTCATCCTGTTAGTCCAAAAGGCTTTTTTCCTGTGTGTATGTGCGTCCAATACTTGACTTGGTTTGTGACTCTTCTAGCTATTTCAAAGAAAACGTGTTTCAGGGACTGGCTTTAAAAGAATTTGACAGATTTCGCCTTGAAATACTTACAGAGTCTCAGAGACGTGAGACAGGAGTTTGGGTTTTCCAACGAATATGCAAAAGCCATTTTAACTCTGAAGCCGTGTATTTTTTTGTTTGTTTGTTTGTTTTGTTTTCTTTTGTGCACAAGTGATACTTGACGGCATGTGCCAATGTGTACCTTAGTGTGTTTGTAACTGTGTTGCCTTAGTATCAATTTGCCAGTATTGTCTAGTTTTTTCCTCCAAAAGGGGAGGTCGTGCACTTTAGAGTATACACATGACCTAATAATGTGCAATGTCTGATGGTTGTTCATAAGTGGATGTTAAAAAAATTCGACTTAAAACATGTAACTTAAGCTTGTTGGTTTGAATGTGTCTCCAATCAAGGGTCTGTTTGAAATGATTTATTATTGTTATTATTACTATTATTATTAATAACATGTTTTACTTATTGCTGTCTTACATTCCACCATAGAGTAGCCTGAAGTTTTACATTCCATGTGGATGATTTGCTGCTTTCGTACTCGTGCAAAGTTTGTGTTTGTGCTGGTCATTTTTGGACATTAGCTAACTCCATTACTAAGCTAATATCTGTCTCCGTTGCAAACGCTTCGACAAACAACCACAATACACTGATTTCTATGTTGAGGTTTTTGAGACCTTCCATGAAAATCCTCCTCATGGCCCACATTCACGCTAAAGACCTCAACACTGATAAGAGTTTAACGCTAACTGTTCATTCCATTGCAACAAAGCTACTTTTCTGCCTTCCGGAACTGAAGGCTGTTCCAAAAAGTATGGCTGTATCACTAACCTCTTAGTCCATAGTTGTTGCTACTGTCAAACAAAACATAAACCACTGATGAAAAGTGAAAGCTAATTGTTAACGTTTACATTGTTAGCATGAATCCATCAACTGCGTTTTACTTCTGGGATTAAACAGACATGTATATATCTCACAATTATCTCACATCTTTGCTATTGTCTCATGTAACATAGTCGCATAGTAATGTTAGCAAGGAGGTGGTTGAATGCTAATGTTAGCTGTATTTTAGCTTCCCGCTCTAAGAGTAAAATGGCCGCCGCATGAACATAGCCTTCCTTCTGCGCACCACTATCTATCGCTAGCTTTGAAATGCAGTTATCTAACCGAACGTCTAATTCTGCCAGCACTACAGACTCCGACACAAACCTGGTGTGAGAACGGAAGCATATCGTCCATACTGAACCTTTGAGACAGTTTCAAAATTCTCCATTTCTTTCTAAACTGGCGTACACACCGTGACACGGACGACATCACTTTATTGCAGCTTCAAAAGAATCTCACTGTGGTAGTCTTGGAAAGCCAGACATGTTGTTTCTCTTGCTGCTGCTGCTGCTGCTGCTAGACCTGCTTCCTTTGCACGTGCATGCGATGCCTTGCCTATCCAGCTTGTTTGATATACTGTCCTATATATCTATTTCTATATCTATATCGACATATATACAGTTCTGTGTAGCTCTGTAATTAGCTTTAGTGTCCGATGTATAACTCAGCCTGTAGATTAGTGCACTGTCGCTCTAGCCTTTACATGTGATCTGTGTCTTTGGCTTCCTGTGGAGTTTTCCTGTGCTGCCAGCATGCTAACCTCGCCTAGCATTGTACTCCTATCTGCGCTTGATCTGACTATCTCTATCCTCTGTCTTTCTCTTCTGCTTGAAGACTGTCGCCGCTCTAGCGTATTATATCTATATGTGTAGTCCCTCAGCATGTCTTTCTGAAAGCTTTTCTCTGCTCTGCACCTGTATGACCTTTCTCTCTTTCTCTTCCGCTTCGCCCTCTGGTAGCAGTATCCTCGGCGCTTTCCTCTAACGTTTCTCGACTACCCGCCGTCTTCGTGTGTCTGAGGCAGTATGTTGACGTGTCATAGTGTCACCGCGTCATTTTATCGGGCCTTCCTAATCCGAATGACATGGAGTTACGAATGACCGTTAAAATTTGGCATAAGATTTGGCGTAACAACTGCTCCCTTGTCATTCGGAATAGCGTAAATGGAATGACAGCTAGAATGGGAATGACAGATGACTTCGAATAATGAAAAACAACGTGTCGGTTTCCTGGCTGGCTGGCTTCTAGTAAATATAGTGAACAGAATATGGAAGTAAGAGCATTTACCCCCTGAAGTGAGCTGTCGGTGTAGCCCTGGTCTAAGAATGGATAATACATTACACTGGTCTACAAGGAAAATGCTTTCAGAATAAAAGTAATGAAATTTTACCACGAGAGTCACTGATAAAGAAAAATCAAGTCAAAAATGCTGGTTGGCTGAACTTTCCAAGCTACAGCCTTGGATCAAAATGTGAAATTCAAGAATTAACGTGAGAATGGGTTTGACTCAAAAGGAATATTCGTCTCAGAGCTACAAGATCTACTTCAAAACACTGTCTGCACATTAGAATACATTCACTTTACAGGTTTTATTTAGTGGAAGATTTATTAAACTATTATATAAATGTATAAACCAATATATACAGGGTGGGGAAGCAAAATTTACAATGAACATTTAGTTGTTTTTTCTCAGCAGGCACTACGTCAATTGTTTTGAAACCAAACATATATTGATGTCATAATCATACCTAACACTATTATCCATACCTTTTCAGAAACTTTTGCCCATATGAGTAATCAGGAAAGCAAACGTCAAAGAGTGTGTGATTTGCTGAATGCACCCGTCACACCAAAGGAGATTTCAAAAATAGTTGGAGTGTCCATAAAGACTGTTTATAATGGAAAGAAGAGAATGACTATGAGCAAAACTATTACGAGAAAGTCTGGAAGATACTATTAAAGAAGAATGGGAGAAGTTGTCACCTGAATATTTGAGGAACACTTGCACAAGTTTCAGGAAGCGTGTGAAGGCAGTTATTGAGAAAGAAGGAGGACACATTGAATAACTAGAAGCACTCGGAGAGCGCAGACCTCCGCCAAGGCTGATCAGTTTCCAACAAACCCTGAAAATTTCATCCAAATCTGTCCATAACTTTTTGAGTTATGTTGCACAGTAATGATCAGTGCCCCCCCCCGTGGGCCCCCCCACCCCCGATCACCACCAAATTTAATCATTTCTTCCTTATCCCATTTCCAACAAACCCTGAAAATTTCATCCAAATCTGTCCATAACTTTTTGAGTTATGTTGCACACTAACGGACAGACAAACAAACAAACCCTGGCAAAAACATAACCTCCTTGGCGGAGGTAAAAATATTTTCTATTATGTCAATTTTCTTGTGGCAAATAAATTCTCATGACTTTCAGTAAACTAATTGGTCATACACTGTCTTTCAATCCCTGCCTCAAAATATTGTAAATTTTGCTTCCCCACCCTGTATGTGTAATAACACTTAATCATATATCTTGAAAACATTAGCAAACCGGCACTTTTGTCATTTATTTTCCAATTAATCTTATTAAAATACGTAACATTTAGCACATTTAATGTCTGAAGCAAATCATTTCTAAAAAATTGTAGACCAGTGTTATCATTCTACCAATTGACAATGTCATTCTGTGGGATATTGGCGTCATTTCCTTTAGAGAGGGAGATAGAGATTATAACAAGGAGAAAACACTGTCATTCTAATGAATTACAGTGTCATTCTATTTCTCAAGGGAGCAGTTGTTACGCCAAATTTTAGTGGTCATTCGTTATTCCATGTCATTCATCATTCGGATTATGAAGGCCCTATTTTATCTGATTTCATTTTCAAGGATTCTCTTTTTTTTTTGTTTTGTTTTTTTTTTCTTTTTGAGGCTCTTGACTCTATGGGATGTATGAGAAACAGAACTAATCAAATAAATATGTCCCAACGCAGATGTGGCTCAGCCTTTAACAAAGTAAAGAAAACCTCTGCTTTACAGGAAATATTGTTTGTTTATGACAATGACTAAATACCCAGAGTGCAGTTCATTTTCTTTAAATATGGTGCAATTTTAAATGATATATTCTGCAAACTGCTGTGCTAGCTTCTCTCAAACATTCATTTGTCCTGAACTACATGTTACTCTTGAGAAGATATAAATAAATATTGTCAAAACACTTCATCTTTATATTGTTTTTGTTCTTCTTTCTCTTCTACTCAGATGTACACGTTTTGGGTCCAACTCGTAGTAGATATTAACCTTTTCATGCATGAATTATCAGAACCTTAGTGGAGATTTTTTTCCTGAATATTTTTATTCCTCTTTAGGCATGAAAAAAAACCAATGTGATTTAATTTTTTTATATAACCCTATTTTTTTAACCCTTTCATGCATAGTGGTCACTGCAGTGGACAGCTGTTCAAAGGTGTTCTCTTATATATTCATGTGTTTTATTGTTTTAGTTTCATATCACCCAACACAGTGGACACTTATGCACCATCCCATAATACACTGCAATTCATACTATTTCTGTAACTTTTCTGTTCTAGATAAACCTGATCTGCAGTAACATGTTTGAACGTAAAAAAAATTCTAATTGTTATTATTTTTTGGTTTTTAACCCTTTCATTCACAGTGGTCACTCCAGTGGACAGTTCTTCTCCAGCTGTTCTCTTGTATATTCATTGATTTTGTTGTTTTACTTGCATATCAACCAACACAGTGGATACTTATGCACCATCCCATAATACACTGCAATTCATACCGTAACTGTAACATTCCTGTTCTTGATAAACCTGATTTCCAGCAATATATTTGAGTTTTAATCAATTGCTAATTGTTATTAGACTGTAATTAACAGGGTTTTTTTTTTTTAAGTTGTTGTGTTTTGTTGTTTTTTGCATATTATTAGAGTGAGTAATAACTACTATTATAGTCTGTTAAAATGTGAGAAAACATCAGATTAGCAACATTAAAACAACATTTATTTCATCGTTTTCACACAGTATGAGAGTAAATGCATGTTTTTTTTTGCTTCAAAAATTAACCCTTTCATGCATGAATTATGAGAACCTTAATCAAGATTTTTTTTCCTGAGTGTTTTTATTCTTCTTTAGGCATGAAAAAACAATGTGATTGATTTTTTTTTTTTTTTTTTTTTTAAATCAACCTGTTTTTCATGGAGTTACAAAAATGTCCACTCAGCTACACCATGAATTTTATTCTTGAAGCAAAGAAACATGTATTTAAAACCCAATATCATAAAGTGATATGAAAACAGTGAAATAAAACCATGTTTAATGCAGCTAATCTGATGTTTTCTCACATTTTAACATATTCTAATACTAGTTATTACTCACTTCATGGAGATAATATGCAAAAAATAAATATTAACCATTGATTTCCACTCAAGAACCAATCAAGAACAGCAAAGTTACAATAATGGTATGAACTGCAGTTTATGAGATGATGCATAAGTGTCCACTGTGTTGGCTGATATGGAACTAAAACAACAAAACCCATGAATATACAAGAGTAAAGCTGTAGAGTAACTGTCCACTGGAGTGACCACTATGCATGAAAGGATTAAACACATGGTGTCCAGCTGAGTGGACATTTTTGTAACTCCATGAAACATAGATTCATAAAAAACAAAAATTTCAATCACATTATTTTTTTCATGCCTAAAGAGGAATAAAAACACTCAGGAAAAAAATCTTGATTAAGGTTCTCATAATTCATGCATGAAAGGGTTAAACTTTTTTTTTTTTTTGCATATCATCTCCATGAAGTGAGTAATAACCAGTATTAGACTATGTCAAAAAGTGAGAAAACATCAGATTAGGAGCTTTAAAAATGTTATTTCATAGTTTTCACACAGTAGATCAGTAAATGAATGTTTCTTTGCTTCTAAAATTAAACACATGATGTCCAGCTGAGTGGACATTTTGTAACTCCATGAAATATGGGTTCATAAAAAAATTCAACTGCATTGTTTGTTTGTTTTTCATGCCTAAAGAGGAATAAAGGCACTCAGGAAAAAAATAAATCTTGATTATGGCTCTCATAATTCATGTATGAAAGGGTTAATGAGTTACAAAAATGTCCACTCAGCTGGACGCCATGCTTTTAAATTTTTGAAGCAAAGAAACCATCATCAGAGAGCAGTAGTGGTAGTAATTGTAATTCATTCGTCCATTTAACAAAACATGATATATACATACAGCTTGGATTTCTATATTAAACATGGATGCAAAGGCGTAGGCTGAAACAACAGCTTATTTATGCCTGTTTATAAGAAGGAAAGCTGCAGAAACAAAACAAGATGGCACCATTTTAAACAATAATATAATAAAACAAATAATATAATCTAAGCAAAATCTTAGATTCATACTAATAATTGGCTTACTTTATCCTAATATTTTATATTTATTGAATACCTTTGTTCACAGGTGTCAAACATGTGGCCCGGGGGCCAAATCCGGCCCGCCATAGGGTCCAGTCCAGCCCTTGGGAGGAATTTGTGAAATGCAAAAATTACACAAAGATATTAACAATCCTTTTAATTAAGGTTCCACATTCAGATTAATTCAATCTCCAGTGGGTCATAATCACCAATAAATAGTCACAATTCCAAATTTTTCTCGTTATAAATGTCAATGTTTTCATGTATTTACACTAAAACAAAGTATAATATTGCAAAAAATATCTGAATAACCTGAACAAATATGAACAACCTGGAATTTCTTAAGAGAAGTAAGTGCAATTTTAATAATATTCTCACCTGTTACTAAATGTTTTGTGTATTTGTAGATCCACTGTGATCTGTAAGTTATAATGTACATGTGTAAATGAAAAACTGAGGCAGAATAGTGTTAAAATTACACATTTTTTTCAGTTTGTTCATGTTATTCACATTGTTTTAAAGGATAGTTTGTAGATGCAAACATCATAATGTAATTTTACTTTTTTCACTCTAAAACATAGAGAAAAGTTTGGAGTTGATATTATTTATATATTATTATTTTTCTGGTTCGGCCCACTTCAGATCAAATTTAGCTGAATGTGGAACTGAACTAAAATGAGTTTGACACCCCTGCCTTAGTTTAAAACGTCCTTTTAAATGCGGTGAGTGATGTGCATGTTTTTAATTCTTTATCAGAACTGATATACTGTGTGTAAACTATGAAATAAAAATATATTTCGTTCAGCCAATCTGATGTTTTCTCACATTTTAACATTTTAACTCACTTCATGGAGATAATATACAACAAAAAAAAAGTTTTTGAATAAGAAAACTGTTGACAATTTTAGCTTTTTTTACATTAAAAATTAGTCTTGATTGGAAACTGCATAATGCAACAGTTTTTTCAGATACATTTTAAAAATTATTTTTATTTATTGATTGATTTTTTTTTTTTTTTTTTTAATGGAATATCCTTTGCAATGGACAGTATTTTTTAAGTTAAACTGTCAAACTTTTGTCTCCCACAGAGGACAAAATGCATTGCTAGGTCTCTGGAGGATATCCAAAAAAAAAAAAAAAAAAAAAAAAAAAAGATTGCAACTCTAATTTGACATTAACACACAGAAACACTCCTGTCTCGAGTAAACCACTTGACATGAATGTTTTTTGCACAGGAGCCAAAGGAGAAGAGGAATGGGAGAGGGAGGAAGAGAGAGGTTGCTAGGTCTCAGGAGGATATGCAAAAAAAAAAAAAAAAAAAAAACTTTTTGTTTCAGAAAACTGTTAATTACAGTCTAATAACAATTAGCAATGGATTTCCACTAAAACATGTTACTGCAGATTAGGTGTATTTAGAACAGCAAAGTTACAGTAATGGTATGAATGTCAGTTTGTGGGATGGTGCATAAGCGTCCACTGTGTTGGCTGATATGGAACTAAAACAACAAAACCCATGAATATACAAGAGAACAGCTTTAGAATACCTGTCCACTGGAGTGACCAGTGTGCATGAAAGGGTTAAAAAACACTAATTCCAGACCACGCACAGTCTAACGTGAACTGAAAAAGGTTATAAGTTGTTACATAAACAGACGGCAAAGTCCTTGAACAGCAAAGTGGAACATGAAAAATGCACTTTAGGACTCATCAGCAGGGCCAGTGCCGCATGCTTCATGTTTATGTAATCAGTTTTTTTTTCTGTGTTCTAGTGGCTTTTAGGTTATATACACGATACACAGTGCAGTATATGTTAGTATTTTCTGCAGTAATTCTTTACATCGCTTTCAGATTAGACACGGGAAGGGCACCGCACAGATATAGGCTACTGTAGTTGTCAAGGTTAAACTTTAATTCTGCTGCATGACAAAGTAGAAGGACGCTCAGAGACCACTGACCTCCACCAGGGCTTGTGTGCATTCTTTTTCTGGTTCCACAATATGACTAAACTACAAAATAAAAAAAAAATATATGAGCTGTGTTTACCTGCCTTTATCCCTTGATGCCAGTGGGAGGTGAGAAATAACTAAGTAGAAATAACTATTTTCATCATTATGTACCATTATATAACCATTACTGTACTAAAGTAGAGTTTTCAGCAATCTGTACTAGACTTTTTCTTTTACTGAAAACTCAGTCTCAACACAAACATATACAGGGTGGGGAAGCAAAATTTACAATATTTTGAGGCAGGGGTTGAAAGACAGTGTATGACCAATTAGTTTATTGAAAGTCATGAGAATTTATTTGCCACAAGAAAATGTACATAATAGAAAATGTTTTTATTCTATGTGTCCTCCTTCTTTCTCAATAACTGCCTTCACACGCTTCCTGAAACTTGCGCAAGTGTTCCTCAAATATTCGGGTGACAACTTCTCCCATTCTTCTTTAATAGTATCTTCCAGACTTTCTCATAATAGTTTTGCTCATAGTCATTCTCTTCTTTCCATTATAAACAGTCTTTATGGACACTCCAACTATTTTTGAAATCTCCTTTGGTGTGACGAGTGCATTCAGCAAATCACACACTCTTTGTCGTTTGCTTTCCTGATTACTCATATGGGCGAAAGTTTCTGAAAAGGTATGGATAATAGTGTTAGGTATGATTATGACATCAATATATGTTTGGTTTCAAAACAATTGACGTAGTGCCTGCTGAGAAAAAACAACTAAATGTTCATTGTAAATTTTGCTTCCCCACCCTGTACACTTCCTACTCTTTTGTGTTTTTAAATTAATGCATTTGTGAGGAACACAAAATGACTTAAGGATGATATAAAAGATGTAATGTCATGACAAAAAAAAGACCTGAAAGACAAAACAAGACAACAATGATGTAAAAGACATAAAACAAAACTATGTTACATTAAAAACAACTAATAAGTAAGTTTTATTTATAGAGCACTTTTCACAGACAGGAGGTCACAAAGTGCTTTACAGAGTAAGACACAGTTAAAAGCAGTTCAAAATACAAACTAAAATACTGTTTTAACCCTTTCATGCATGAATTATGAGAACCTTAGTCAAATTTTTTTTCTTGAGTGTTTTTATTCCTCTTTAGGCATGAACAAAGCAATGCAATTGAATTTTTTTTTTTTTTTTATGAACCTATTTTTTGCGGAGTTACAAAAATGTCCACTCAGCTGAACACCATGCATTTAATTTTTGAAGCAAAGAAACATGTATTTAAAACTCATCATCAGAAAGTGATATACTGTGTGAAAACTATGACATAAAAACATTTTTAATGAGCACAAATCATATGTTTTCTCACATTTTTTTCATACTCTAATACTAGTTATTAGTAATATTATTTCATGGAGATAATATCCTCCTGAGACCCAGGGAATTGACAATTTTAGCTTTTTTACATTAAAAATTTGTCTTGATTGGAAACTGCATGATGCAACAGTTTTTTCAGATACATTTTAAAAATTATTTTTATTTATTTATTGTTTTTTTGTTTGTTTGTTTGTTTTTAATGGAATGTCCTTTGTCCTTTGTCCTTTGGAATGTCAAACTTTTGTCCCCTACAGAGGACAAAATGCATTGCTGGGTCTCAGGAGGATATGCAAAAAAAAAAAAAAAAAAAAACTTTTTGTTTCAGGAAACTATTAATTACAGTCTAATAACAATTAGCAATTGATTTACACTAAAACATGTCACTGCAGATCAGGTTTATCAAGAGCAGCAAAGTTACAGTAATTGTATGAACTGCAGTGTTTGGGATGATGTATAAGAGTCTACTGTGTTGGCTGATATGGAACTAAAACTACAAAACCCATGAATAAACAATAGAACAGCTAGAGAATAACTGTCCATTGTTGTGACCACTGTGCATGAAAGGGTTAAAATACAATTAAAATGCGATAAATACATAAAGTGCAGTCAGTAATATGTATACTATGTAAAGGACAATTCTTATACATTAAGAGAAAACTAGTGCAAAGATGCAACAAGACAAAAACATGTAAGGGACAGTTAACAAGATGAGAGCAACATAAAATATGTACTGAAACAAAAAAATATACAACAGCATTAAAACAGTGTAAACAAGTGGTGCCAGGCACAATAAACCCCGCCCCTCTCATGTATTGTAGCTTATTTTGGCATCAATCCAGCTGATGTCATCATGTCTATGCCTGTGCTGATGTCAGCTTATCAATTATTGTTATTGTTATTGTCTTTATTTATTTCGAACATGCAAAAAAAACAAAAACAAAATAAAACATTCAAATGCACAGAATCTATCTCCAAGCACATAGAAGTCTGAATTTTGCATGGTCGAAAAGGAGTAGGAAGAAGTATAAACTTATTTCATCCTACCCCTCAGTGCTTTTACACCTTTATCACTAACTTAATACAAGAGTCAAACAATAATATTTTCCTAATTTTAACATCAAACCACAGCAAATACATAATGCAGTAACTGAATTACACCCAACAATATGATCATGTCAGTACAGTCATACAAACAGACTCAACAATTCAACTATTTTCTTCAATAATTACAGCAGATTATCTTGACATAAGTGCCAAGTTTGAAGTAAATTGAAACAAAATTGATGTTTTTATAGACATGTGGAATTTTGTCCATTACAAGTAAATGGGAGAAGAAAAATTTTTCAAAAATTCATAAAAAATTTGAACTTTGACCTACTTTTCCCAGAATGTAACCACATCTATTCTGGGTCACTAGAAATCTATAAACCTAATTTGATATAAATTCAACCAACAGTTTTGCTGCTACAGACATGTGAAACTTCACCCATTATAAGAAAATGGGGAAATTTTTTTTTTCAGAAATTCATAAAAAATTTCAACTTTGACCTACTTTTCCCAAAATGTAATCAGATCTATTCTGGATCAGTGGCAATCTATAAACCTAATTTGGTATGAATTCAACCAATAGTTTTGCTGCTAAAGTGTTAACAAACAAACAAACAAGCAGAACCAAAAACAATACCCCTTGCCTCCACTTGGGGGGGGGGGGGGGGGGGGGGGGGGGGGGGGTAATGATGTAGAAAGACAAACAGATGTGAAGAGGTGATAGGATGTTAATATATTATAAAGCTAATGTTCATTATTTTTATTTATTTACTATTTGAAGTTATTATGGACTAAGACCTGAGTTTCACTTCTCTTTGCACAAGGATGATATAAACTTCAACCTCAGCTTTTTATTAGTGCATTTTGGAGCCTGTGCTACTTTTATTCGCTACTTTTGCCCAGATAGTTATTTGATTTCTTAACTTATAACTCATACCGTTCTAATTTCTTTGCTTTCCTGGGCCTCTCCAGTGAAAAACACTTCCAGCCGTAACCCCTTTTTATGGACTTCCAACAAATTTTAAGGGGTTGTATCACATTTCACACTAATCAGGGCACTAGTTTTTACATAATCCTACTGTGATAACATAACATCCTTAGTGGAGATTAAAATGTCCATTGGTACAAAATATAAGGTGTGACATAACATATGATGACAAATGTAACTGTAAATATGACTAAAGCATTTCATTACACATTAACCCTTTCATGCTTACTGGTCACTCCAGTGGACAGTTATTCTACAGCTGTACTCTTGTATATTCATGGATTTTGTTGTTTTAGTTTCACATCAGCGAACACATGGAACGCTTATGCACCATCCCATACACTGCAATTGAAAACATTACTGGAACTTTGCTGTTCTTGATAAACCTGATCTAACATGTTTGAGTGTAAATCAATTCCTTGTTATTGTTATTAGACTGTAATTAACAACAAAAGTTTTTTTTGTTTGTTTTTTTTTTTTTTTGGCATATTATCTCCATGAACTGAGTAATGACTAGTATTATAGTACACTACAAACAAAAAGTTAAGGATATTTTTTTTTTTTTTTTTTGTCTCTTTTTGTCATTTTTGCCATTTGTAAATAAAACTATGTCTGGTCATTTTTAAAAAAAATGTGTTTCAATTCACACACAAAAAAGTAAAAAGCATTGTGCAAGAATCCCAACTGGAAAAAATAGCCCAAAAATTAAAAATATCCATAACTTTTTGTTTGTAGTGTATGTTAAAATGTGAGAAACACCAAATTAGCAGCATTTAATGTTTTTATTTCATAGTTTTCACACAGTATAATCAGTAAATACATGTTTCTTTGCTTCAAAAATTAAACATATGGTGTCCAGTTGAGTGGACATTTTTGCAACTCCATGAAAAATAGCTTCACAAGAAAATTTAATCGCATTGTTTTTTTAATGCCCAAAGAGAAAAAAAATAAAATTCTTGATTAATGTTCTCATAATTCATGCATGAAAGGGTTAACATCCTCCAAAATACAAAGCCTTCTCATTGTGTATGAGCTGCATCCCTGTAGGTCACCAACTTCCCTCTAGGTGGCACTGTTCACTCACAATTTAATCCCAAAGAAGCCTCAGACTTTACAGGCATGTACTGCAAATGTGCTCTGAATTTTCTGGCTAATAATGATTTTCCCCAGTTGTCTCAACCACTTGTTATTTTTTACATTTCCCTCTCATTCATTTCTGATTACCACATCCTTTTAAGTCCAGGAAAACAACCAAAAAAGGTTCCCAGATGGTTTTACCTCATCAACCCCACCGCTCATTCACAGACGGACAGAACAGAAACTCACAGAAGGACACTCACCCACTCTGAACCCGCCTCACCCACTCACAGAGGACGACCCTGTTTGTTTATTAAAGACGCATAAAGGCCCAGATGAGACTGAGAGATGCTGTGTATGTTTTTGAACAGAAACATCTGGGAAGCACACTGTCAGCTGGCTCCGACTGCAGGCGCTCAGAGGAACAGGATGGTTTTAACATTACAAAAATGACATGTAATTGTTCAGATGAGCCAGTGTTTTTAACTGTTTCCACACAACAATTCAGGGCATATCAGTCCCAAACGCAGAGGGTTTAAAAAGAGAAAAACTGCTTTTGCCTCCGTCGAGCTTCTGACTCCCTGTCAGTGTTAAAACATCTGTAGACATCTGGGTGACACTTGCACCTAATGTTCCTCCTGTACTGATGTTGAATTATGGGATTGTGTTAGGACGTGCATCTGGGTTATACAAGTTGTGTTGTGTTTCTACTTTTGGCTGCATATCTGCCAAATGTGACTCTCATTAACCCTTTCATGCATAGTGGTCACTCCAGTGGACAGTTCTTCTCCAGCTGTTCTCTTGTTTATTCATGGGTTTTGTTGTTTTAGTTCCATATCAGCCAACACAGTGGACGCTTATGCATCATCCCATACACTTCATTTCATACCATTACTGTAACTTTGCTCTTCTTGATAAACCTGATCTACACTAATGTGTTTTAGTGTAAATCAATTGCTAATTGTTGTTAGGCTGTAATGAACAGTTTCCTTAAACAAAAAGGGTTTTTTTTGCATATTATCTCCATGAAGTGAGTAATAACTAGTGTTACAGTGTTTTAAAATGTGAGAAAACATCAGATTAGCTGCATTAAAAATGTTTTTATATCATAAATTTCACACATTATTATTATTATTATTATTATTATTATTATTATTATTGCTAATTTTTGTCACTTTAGCCACTTTAACAAACTTCTTTATATTGTTTATATTTCTATCTCTTTATTTTTCTATTGTATTGATGCATACTGTCTTGCACTGCTGTACACGCTTGAATTTCCCCCTTGGAGGATCAATAAAGTATATCTTATCTTATCTTATCTTATCTTATCTTATCTTATCTTACTTTCTGATGATGGGTTTTAAACACGTTTCTTTCCTTCAAAAATTCAACAGGTGGTGTCCAGCTAAGTGGACACTTTTGTAATGCCATGAAAAAAAAGTTGTTTTTTCATGCCTAAAGAGGAATTAAATCACTCAAGAAAAATGATTGACTAAGGTTCCCAAAATTCATGCATGAAAGGGTTAAGTTTTGATCCGTCCTTATAGAATAGAATAGAATAGAATAGAATAGAATAGAATAGAATAGTTTAGGGGTGTCAAACTCATTTACTTCAGGGGCCACATTCAGGCAAGTTTGGACCAGTAAAATACTAACATAATGATATATATTTTTCATTTCATCTCATTTATTTCTTTGTATCAGACATGTAAATAGTTACAGTCCATAGAGTATAATAAACATTTAAAAAATTATAATAAAAAGGGTTATAAATATAAAGAACAACATGCGTGCACACACCCTATCTTCAGTAACAAGTATAAAGATACTGGTGCCAGTATTTAACAAGTGTAGAATCAGTATAAAAGTCAGAGTTAACAACTGTAAAAATCACAGCATTTCTAGAATGACTTAAACGCAGTATAAAATTCAAAATTACTTTCCGTAACATCTCATAAGAGCGAACATTATTAAAACACAACATGCCACTAGCATTACAGCTACGATTTAGGTTGTTAATGTAGACTAAACTTAAAAATGTTATGGTTAAAAATGTTTATGTTTTACCGTGACCTAAGTGGACCATAAAGTTAAAAACCAAACCAAAGTGAAGCAGATGAAGCTAAAAACTAAACAAACACATAAATATTTCAGTAACTCCACCAGTGTGTCTTTTGGGTCAGTTCAGCTCAGATAAAGGAGGAGGGTTGAAAAAAGAACTGACAGTATAGTTCACTTGTAGTTCTAAACATAGTTAGACTGTTTTTATCTCACTTTTTGCCTCTCCTATTCTATTCATAACAATTACAGACACATGTACAATTATGCAAATTAGGTGATGACATCATTTACCAATTTCTAGTGCCTTTTAGAACAGACAGTAGTTACTTTTCTTACTGAGGAGTTGGAATCACTGGTGTGCACCTGGTTGTGACCCAGAAAACGATGATAATGGGCTGATAATGTGGGGCGGTTTGTCCTTTCAGTTACATAAACACACCTGCTGCTGTGGTCGATGTGTCATTTCATGGTGCGTTCCTAGCGGTTGTTAAGTAAACATAAATTGTAGCTTCACACAGTGAGATACTGTACTAAATTTCAGACCCTGTCAGATTTTGTCCCAGACTGTGCATGGTCTCAACACCAGTCGTCTCCAGTGTTGGGAGTAACATATTACAAAAGTAATGCATTACAGTAGCAGATTACTTTTTGTCATAACGCAATACACTGTAAGCCCGGAGAAGTAGAGTTTACTCAAAATATTTGAGGCAAGTGATTGCACTTAAATGATTTGAGTAATGATCGACTAATCAGTCGGTTTAAGTAGTTCAACTTCAATGCTAAAAGTATTGAACTTAAACTATTGAGTAGAAAACACTAAAAGACAAGTTACTTGTACTTTAAATCTGTTGTAAAATTAACCCCACTATCCAAACACTCAACTCAGCGTTTCAGGTTACACTGACTAACTCTCTCAATTATAGACAGATTAATTTATTATTGATTAATCAACTTTTTTTCCAGGTAATCAAACTCAAAATCCTACTCCTGATTGAAACATTTCTGAATTTATACAATTCTACAATGTAGCATGAAAGGTAGTCCTTTCACTGTCATTTGCTAGTATAGGAACTAATTTAAATTTGACAAGTCGTCAGAATTTCCAGTTTACAATATTAATTATAGATCAACAGGAAATCCATAGTTCTTCCTATGGCTCTGACTCATGGTGCAGCTCTACAAAAATACAAAAACAAACACAAAAAGGCCAATAAACATTGCCATACACATATTAAATCCAAATTAACACTAACACCACAACCCCGCTGAACCCCTGCACATAAAAAGAACACATTTTCAACAACATGCCCAATACCCACAATGCAATGCGAAGATAAAAAGGTGTGGTCATGACTAAAACTTAGTGATTTAAATCCATTCAACTTAAACTTTTTTTGTACTTTCAACTATGTCTACAAATTAGTAGAATATACTTCAATTTTTATAGTAACATCATAAAACTTAAATCATTTAAGTGCATTGTAATTAAAGCATTAAAGTAAATACAAATTCTGGGCTTACAGTGTAGTGCAACATTTACATTCATGCATTTGGCAGATGCTTTTTTCCAAAGCGACTTACAGGGTAATATTAACAATTAAGCTCTCTCTCTCTACTTCTTTTGTAAAGCACCTTAGAACAGCCGCAGTGGATCAAAGTGCTGTAAAGACGAATAAATAAAGACCAAAATAAAAGAATAAAATACAAGAATAGATTAAAAACAGCTGTACAATTAAAAACAGTATCGTACAGAGAATAAAAAAGCAAAAAGGCATTAGTAATCAATTTTCAGTAATATTTTGCTCAGTACGTGTTCAATAGCGCTTGCGTTACAACACACTTTTTGCCCATAATTTATTTGCTGAAATGAAAAAAACAAAAAAAAAAAAAAAAAAACGGCAAGACAGCGAGACCTTAAGGAATCAAAAATGTGGCAGGAAAGTTCTATTTCCTGTTGGTGTTCAGCCAGTCGGTGCCGACGGCAGAAGACAGTCCATTATCCACATGAACATATGCTCATTACTAACCCTAACCCTGCTTTAAGAAACTAGTTAGCATGAGCCCTGTGATCAGCAATGACTAGGTAAGCTAACGTTTCTATGACTTTTATAATTCTGTATCGATCACACACAACCAACAGGACATTGATTTTTATTACTGACTGACATTTTGTTTCTGTTGTATTTTACATGCCATATATCTTAATCCCCCCTTCCCCCACATTATGATGATGTAATGTAAGTGTAAATATTGTATAGTACAGTAGATAAATCTCTTTGTCATTTGGTGTCACTTTAATAAAGGTTAAAAAAGAAAAATAAAAGAATTCTGTATCGATTGGACATTTATCTACATGTAAAATGTTGAAAAAATGCAAGCGTTCCTGCTGGGATTCGAACATTTTAGACCAGGGGTGTCAAACTCATTTTAGTTCAGGGGCCACATTCAGCTAAATTTCATCTGCAGTGGGCCGAACCAGTAAAATAATAACATAATAATGCATAAATAATGTCAACTCCAAACTTTTCTCTATGTTTTAGAGTGAAAAAAGTAAATTTACATTATAAACAGGTTTACATCTGCAAACTATCCTTTCAAAAGATGTGAATAACATGAACAAACTGAAAAAATAAGTGTAATTTTAACAATATTATGGCTCAGTTTATCATTTCCACATGTACGTTATAATTTACAGATCAACAGAGGATCTACAGATACACAAAACATTTAATAACAGGCAGAATATTGTTAAAATTGTACTTACTTCTCCTAAGACATTTCAGGTTATTCACTTTTTTTTTTTGTGCAAAATTATACTTTGTTTTAGTGTAAATACATGAAAATATTTACATTTACAAAGAGAAACATTTGAAGTTGTCATTATTTATATGTTAATATGATACTATTTGACTGGTCCTGCCCACCTGAGATTGAATTGTTCCAAATGTGGAACCTGAACTAAAAGGATTGTTAGTATCTTGGTGTAATTTTTGCATTTCACAGATTCATTCCAAGGGCTGGACTGGACCCTTTGGCGGGCCGGATTTGGCCCCCGGGCCGCATGTTTGACACCTGTGTTGTAGACCGTAGCATTACTTTCTGAGCTATCTGTCCACATGTACTACTAAATTTATGCATGCCAAGGCTCTCCTGTCTCTTGTAATGGGGTGGTGGGGTATTATTTGACTCTGGGGGTGTTCTACTGCATACTTGCCATTTATGACAAGAGTCTTTATGTAACTCTAAAGTAATAGAGGAGTCATGTAATACATTACAATTCTGGGACAGTAACATTGTAAGGAAAGGAATTACTTTTAAATAACAGTAACAAGTAATCTGTAATGGATTACAGTTTGGAAGTAACTTGCACAACACTGGTTGTCTCTGAACCTCTTTAACCTCCTAATATCCAGCTGTGGGTTTTCTGTCCACATTTGTGGACAAGAGTTTCACAACTTTATACAAAAAAAAAAAGAAAAGAAAGTAACACTTTATAATAAGTACACACTATGAAGCATTAGTTAAGCATTAACAAATACTGAATTCATTATTTATAAAAGATATTTCTGACATGAATACTCATTAGTACATGGTTTATAAGCACAGTTATAAATGTTTTACTCATCATTCATAATCATAATCCTTCATCATTCAGTCATGCAGTTTGTTTTAATAATCCCATGTGCTTTGTCTTTCCTTTGTTAGAATAACTCAGACTTTTGTGAGTCTTTAGGCATTGCCAACCTTTAAATCTCATTTGTAAATGCTTTAGATGTCATAGATAGTCCACACTTTAGATGAGCTCACACCATATACTTAATTAATGAGTAGTAAGTGCTTTATAACTACCTGAAATAATGGATTCCTGTATTAATAACTGTTTATAAGACACCTATTGGAAAATAAATATGTGAGTTAGTATAAAATACACAGTAAAATATTCACTAACCATTAGTACATGTCTGAATAGTGTATGTGCGAGCATAAATGCATATCATAACTGGTTTGTAAGTGATGCAGTACAAAATTTTTAAATGCTGAATCCATAATTTATAACTTATGAAAATACAATCATTAAGGACATTGTAGATGAGCTTATTAATGATGAGTAAAACCATTATAGATGTGCTTATAAACCATATATTAATGAGTATTCATGTCAGAAATACCCTTTATAAATGATGAATTCAGTATTTGTTAATACATAACTAATGTTCTTATTAATGATGAGTAAAACATTTATAACTGCTTATAAACCATATACCAATGAGTGTTGGTTTTAATTTGATCTTGTAGTATTGTTACCTCCGCCAAGGAGGTTATGTTTTTGCCAGGGTTTGTTTGTTTGTTTGTCTGTCCGTTAGTGTGCAACATAACTCAAAAAGTTATGGACAGATTTGGATGAAATTTTCAGGGTTTGTTGGAAATGGGATAAGGAAGAAATGATTACATTTTGGTGGTGATCGGGGGTGGGGGGGGCCCACGGGGGGGGCCACTGATCAGCCTTGGCGGAGGTCTGCGCTCTCCGAGTGCTTCTAGTTATTATTGTTTATGTTGTTTTGTTTGACTACTGAGTGTTGTTAAGAAGGAAATAGAAGGGTGAATCACATTATTTTTATGCCTGGAAATGGATACTGTATGTTTGTTTGGAATGACCCCAGGGAGAGTAGTTGATGTACTGCCTCAGCTAATGGGGATCCTAATAAATAAATAAATAAATAAATAAATAAATAGTATTCATGTCACAAGTCTCCTTTATAAATGATGAATTCAGTATTTATTAATACTTAACTAATGCTTCATAGTGTGTACTTAGTGTTACCGAAAAGAAAACTGTCCACCACGACGGACATTCCATAAAAATTTTAAAAACTCTATCTGAAAAAACTGTTGCATCATGATGTTTCCAATATAGGCACTTATTTAATAAAAAAACAAAAAAAAGGTTGTACTTTGCTGAAATTTCCTGGGTCTCAGGAGGTTAACTGTAGGAAAGGAAAAAGCTTATCGCTACATTCTCTCATTTTACATCGTCACAAAGTCATAAAGTGTTTACCTGGTTTAAGGGTTTGGAATTCTTTCCACATTAGGTTAAAATGCAAAAAGAAAAGTTTATTCTTTACATATAATGACACACTGTCTGCAAAGTGAAGAAGAGCAGCACTGATGGAAGGACCGGAGATGCAAAGGAGAAATCATAACACTACTAAGCAGTCTTAAAACATCACGGCTTCAAGCACAAATCTACACAGAAGAAGAAGAAGCGATGGTAAGAGTGTTGTTTAAACCCAGACTGCTTTATGTTGGACGTCCTGATGGGTGAGAGGCTAAAAGTTATTAGCCATGACGCTCCCATTTTATTTCTGGCCACAAACCTTTTGCCACAGACCATCATAAATTTTCAGATTCCTGTGGCACTTTGGCCTTAAACAGCATCATTTCAGTCATAAAAATAGACACTGGTTTCGTAGAATTTGTCTAGATGGTCAATAAAACGACATAAAGGAGAGATTCGATAATTAGGACTTTTTGGTGTTTGGTTTCAGTTCTTAAATACAGATTTAAGGATTTTGCTACTAGTTTTCTTCCTCTATAATATATACTTTTTTTTTTTTTTTTTTAGATTTTTGCACAATATAAAACAGAACAAAACAAAACATCTGAGACATGACATAAATAAAAAAAATTAATTACACCACACAGTATTATTATTGTTGTTACAAATATTATACTACATCTATAGATACATTGCCAAATATTGAAACATTCATATATTTGTATACATATGCACACATCTATATAAATACAAAACACCTCATGTCAGGGCTTATAAGAGCAATTCTCATCAACAACCCAAAAAGTTTAATTATACAAATAGTCTTCGACCATGTGCCATCTCCACTTAAAAAGATCCATTTTCATTTGTAATGATGCGGTCATTCTTTCCATAGTGTACACTTGTTTCAGTCTTTGTTTCCATTCTATTACTGTTGGTGATTTGACACTCTTCCAATTTACTGTTACTATTTTTTTAGCAATCAATAGTAAAATATGTAAAATATATCTCTGCTCTGCATTAAAATCATTGACCAATATATACTTTTTAGTCCACTGAATTTGTTTGACATTTCCATATGTGTCCTGTTTATTTTTGATGAACTGATTGATGAAGTGTTTCTTTACAGAGTGAGAAAACCCCCCCTCCCTTTTAAGCTGCGTAAAGTCTGTACAAACGCTCGTAGATTTACTGGAAAATTCTTTGTCACACTTCTGAAAACAGGCCTGTTTTCCAGACCTCATAAAAAGTTGTCTTTGTTGCCATACTTGGTTCAACTCACAACAGCAACATTACAAACATATGATGATCATAAGTGTAGATCAGTGGCGATTTCTCATAGACTGCAAGGGAAGCCCGGCTTCCCCTAAAATTACGAAAATTAAATGGTTAAATATGTTCGGTTGTGTTGACATTTTATTGACAACAAATGCGTTAGAACACGTTCATCTCCAAGATGAGTTCATTCAGAATCAGCTTTATCACAAATCAACGGACGCGATGTTGTTCACTTCTCCTCCATTCCCGTTGCGCTGTTTTCTCATTCGATCTCTGCTCAGTGCATTTGTCCGTAGACGCCGGGCGTCTATGGCTTCAATGGGACTGAGTGGAACAGTTTTTTTCATTGCGTCAAAACTGGACGGTAATTGGATAAATGCCACGATGTTGTCCCGCCCCCGGACGCCGGTCGTCTCTGGGGGTGAATGGAGCTGTGGGCGGAGCTCGGCCGGGCCGGACGCCAGAATCCCACGTGCTGATTGGAGGATCGGTCAAAAGGCTGAATCCCGTTTGATTGACAGCTATTTTCAGATCTACTCCTTCACTGACACAGTTCAGTTTTATACCGTCGTGCATTCTGCTGTGAAATCAAGAGAGAAACCACTACGAAATTACTCGTTCATTTCTTGCACTGTAAATAAAACACACTCATTGGACTTCCTTGTTGCAATTTAACATAATTTCAGTGTTTTCTTGTTTCAGTTCCATAATTTAATCATTTCTTGTTCGAGTTTAATATCGTTTTGTAGATAGTTAAATCAATCATACTGTCGGCTAGGTCGGAGTGAAAGGAGCATCTGTAGTTTAAAAAGGCTGAAGTCTTACACCCACAACACAATGGGCCAAGGCAATCTAAGCAGAGAGGACACTGGCCCAGTCCCTGGGAAAGACGCCTACTTGGCACGATAAGGTCACTGAGCATTTTCTTAATTCTTTTTTTTTTTTTTTTTTTAATGTAAGCTGACAATGAGCTTCCCCTGTCTGAAAGACGAGCAGCCGCCACTGGTGTAGATGAAAGTACACAACAGTATAAATGTACAATATATACAATAGTTCAAATGAGCTCAACCTTAAACATCTACATCAGTAAAATATATCATGGTCAGTGTATCTTTTGGTAATTGGATTGTCTTTTCAGAAACAAAAGAAAAAATCTGTGTATCATTCGTTCATTCGTTTTTCAATTTAAAACCAAAAATCAAATTCATTTTCAAAACCAGAATGAAAAACGGATAACGGTTCATTTTTCCATTTCCCGATTTTGTGCTCAAATGAAAAATGGAAAAAACGGATAACGACCGTTTCATTCGATTTTGCTATTTTCAATATAGTTAGGGTGTCTGACCCAGAAGTAGTCGTTACTAGGAAAAAAATAAACAAATGGAATCATGGACTGGAGGAATATTTAGCTATAATTAAGCAGCTGTTTGATACGGAAGCGTATTGCATTCACACACAAAAAAAAAAAAATTCGGCTCTGTTTTTCTCAATTAACAAGATAATTTTCTCGTTAATTCAGAAAAAACAGAGCAGAATTTAATTTTTTTCAGAAAACAGTATCTCATTCATTCAGAAAAAGAGCCAAATGTATTTTTTTGTGTGAATGATATATGCCTCCGTATCAAACAGCTGCTTAATTATAGCAAAATATTCCTCCAGTCCGGTCATGATTCTGTGTGTTTACTTTTTCCCTGGTAACGACTACTTCCGGGTCAGACAACTGAACTATATTGAAAATAGCAAAATCGGATGAAACGGTTGTTATCTGTTTTTTCCATGTTTCATTTGAGCACAAAATCGGGGAATGGAAAAACGAACCGTTATCCGTTTTTCATTCTTGTTTTGAAAATTTTTGGTTTTAAATCGAAAAACGAATGAACGAATGATAAACGGATTAGAAAAACTCGTGGTTCATTGATTTTTGTTTTAAAATAGAAGAATGAAAATTGAAATTCAAGGCTTTTTTCTTTTTCAGTGCCAAAACAGATAAACCAAATTTTAAAAAACGGACTGATTTTGTTTTCTCTTTCTAATAACAAAAAATAAAGTTACTACCTGACAGAAAAGGAAAAACAAACCAAATAAGGCTGTTTTTTTGTCATTTTCTGTTGTCATGTTGTCATTTTCAAGGAAAGAACATTAATGCCTAGGTCACAAAGATTCTTAAGAGCGATGGGTTTGTACGAAATCTGGACATCGTAGACATGCTCCCTCCACGACTGTCTACGATGTCTGGATTTCGTACGAACTGGAAGATTCGCACAAACAGCCTCATGTACTTTTATGAAGTTTCCCTTGGCAAAGTGCATTTGTTTGTTATGAAGCTGGACAAGACAAGTCAAAAAAAAAAAAAAAAAGAATAGAATAGAATAGAATAGAATAGAATAGAATAGAATACAATACAATAGAATAGAATACAATAGAATAGAATACAATAGAACAGAATAGAATAGAATA
Organism: Sphaeramia orbicularis; assembly: GCF_902148855.1. Taxonomy (NCBI): domain Eukaryota; kingdom Metazoa; phylum Chordata; class Actinopteri; order Kurtiformes; family Apogonidae; genus Sphaeramia; species Sphaeramia orbicularis. The sequence goes on along the minus strand of NC_043976.1, from coordinate 18,220,732 downwards.
CAATAGAATAGAATACAATAGGCTTTATTGTCATTACACACAAAATTACAGGTGGTCTCTGCCAGCAACAGTGCACTATGCGTCTATATACAACACAGTAAAACACAGACATACATTCAGAGGTGGCAAACGTACTCACATTCTGTACTTAAGTAAAAGTACAGTTACTTGTGTGAAAAAATACTCTTGTAAAAGTAGAAGTACTAATGCAACTCCTTTACTTAAGTAAAAGTAAAAAAGTGCAACTTCTCAATTTTAATAAAGTACAAAAATAAAAAGTAAAACTGCATTTTTTTTTTACCATGAATGAAACAATACTTATTTAACCAGGCAAAATCATAAAAGTTTCTGTTTTCTAATTCCACAGTGAAGGGTACTGACCAGAGTCCAGCACCGGGTCTAGTACCTGACAGGTTACCCGCAAAAACATGCAGGGACGGGCAGTGGTGTAGTGGTCCCTGGAGAAGTGGGTATACTCAATTTTTGCCATTTTTATATATATATTTTTTAAAGTAGTCCAAAAAAACGCCATTATAGAAACAGTTTTAGAAACATAGGATAACGTTAGCCTTTCAGCACGTTTGCCTGTTCACATAGTTGAACTACTGGTGACAACATCTCTTCTCTAAATGTGCAGTCATATGACCAGTAGTTTAAAACAGTGACTCATTCTGAAACCACCTGAAAACTTACCTCAGAATTATATATTCCATGAAAGTGGGTTCTCCAAATATGTGTCATTCATTTGAAAGACATTTTTTCTGCCTTTCCTATAATCGCGCATCTTTCAATGAGACGTGCAGTGACCTGTCAATCAACTGGGGTGGCACTGGCACCTGAGGTGCCCGAGCAGAGCCCTGGTTCTGGCGCTTAAGTTAGCAATATTTTCCTAATGCATGACCCGCCCTACTCTGCCTCTGATTGGCTCATCAGTCCTCATGCCTAAACTTAATCAATCTAATCAGTAAAGGTACCAAGTACTACACTGTAAAAAAAATAAAAAATAAAAAAAGTAAAAAGTAAAATAACAGTAATATTCCGGCAGCAGGGGTGCCAAAAAAATACTGTAAAATAATGGAAAATAACTATCTCATAAAATATAGTAATTTTCCATAATTAAAATATAGTTTTTTGCCTTAACTTTACATGAGATTTTGCATAATTTTTTGACTTTTTAATGTTTAATAAAGAATATTTACATGTATTAAAACAATCAAATTGCCTATAAATATATATATAAATAATTTTCAATGAGACTAAGTCATACAATCCACTGATAAAAACTGTATTTGGACAGTTTATCAGTGCTTATACATGTTATACATTCACAAAAATGCATTTATTCAACATTTTTGTTGTAAATACACAAGATATTTTTCAATTAACAAACAAGTTTTGTTAAACTTACAGAACAAATACTTCTTTTACAGTTAATTGTCAGTAATTTTATCTTGTTTAATTTTTTTTTTTTTTTTTTACAGTATTAAACTTTAAATTAACAGTTTAATCTAATAAATAGGAAAAAAAATTGTGAAATTACGATACATTTGCAAATGTATTTTAACTGTATTTTTCTGTGAAAAAAGAAAAAATTTCTTTTAAAAAATGTAAATTTTATGGTTATTCACAGTTACAGTTTTTTGGTGTTATTTTACATTTGACGTGTAAAATCACAGTCTGTTTTTGTCATTTCATTGATATTTTCCTGTATTTTAAAAATACAGGAAAAATCTGTAAAATAAACAGTGAAAATTCTGTTAAATTACAGATTTTTTTTTTTTTTTTTACAGTGTAGCCAATTAGAGGCTGAGTAGGGCGGGTCACGGCTTCACCATTCTTGGGGAAAACATGGGCAGTTTGGCTCAGATACGACTGAATGGTGCACATCAGGGGGATTTAGAAGTGGGTATACACAATGCTGACTGAAAAATAAGTAGGTAGACTCCTTATACCACCATATATCCTGGAATACACCACTGGGGACAGGTAAAAAAAAAAAACAAAATTACAAAAATGTTCACAGGCATGAGCACGGGTAAAATTAAACACCACATATGTGACAGTATTTCATGTACTGTCACATCTGTTTAGTCTGAAAAAGAAACAAGCCTATGCTGAGAAGGTAAGGAGTATAAAGTACAGATATTTATGCAAAAATGTAGGGAGTAAAAGTAAAAAGTTACCAGAAAAATAAATACTCATGTAAAGTACAGACACCTTAACCCTTTGATGCATGAAATATGAGGTCCTTACTCAAGATTTTTTTCCAGAGTGTTTTTATTCCTCTTTAGGCATGAAAAAAACAATGTGATTGAAATTTTTTATGAAGCTGTTTTTTTATGGAGTTAAAAAAAAAAGTCTACTCAGCTGGACAACATGCGTTTAATTTTTGAAGAAAAGAAACATGTATTTAAAATGCAATATCAGAAAGTCATATACTGTGTGAAAACTATGAAATATTATTTTAAAGCAGCTAATCTGATGTTTTCTCACATTTTAGCATAATTTAATACTAGTTATTACTCACTTCATGGAGATAATGTGAGAGATAATGTAATTTTTGCTTAAGAAAACTGTTAATTACAATCTAATAACAAATAGCAATTGATTTCCTCTCAAACATGTTACTGCAGATCAGGTTTATCAAGAACAGCAAAGTTGTCTGATATGCAACTAAAACAACAAAACCCATGAATATACAAGAGAACAGCTGGAGAATAACTGTGCACTATAGTGAGCCCTATGCATGAAAGGGTTAAAAATCTACTTAAGTACAGTAACTAAGGACTTATACTTTGCTACTTTCCACCTCTGCATATATTAAAAGAAGAAAAGAGTCAGTTAATCGATTAATCATTTCAACCCAGCTCACAATGACAAACACTGGACTTATTTGAGCTCATATGAGGCCATGTTGTGATCCATCTTCTTTATCTCAGCCCACACACTAGGAGTTTCACAATCCACTCTCACATGAAGACAAAATGACTTGTCAGCTCATGCTCCATTCATTATCATCAAGGATTTGCCTGTGTGTACTCTCCACATCACTTTCTAGATTCTCATGAAACTTCCCAGTTAATTTCAATCAACCTTGACACGCTTCCTCTGTGGTTTTCATCCTCAGTTTCCCACAGTCCACATATTTTCAACAGTGCCTTTACACATTACAAATGACAGTTCTCATAAGTCACTTTTCCATTGGACATCTGCGCAAAACTTTACCGATATTTACTAAATGTCAAAAAAACAGAAGTGCGTAATGCCAGTTTTTCCATTAAATCACAAATGTGATGATTTGTTTATTTATTATCACAAGATGACACGAGAAGTCATTCTATAAACATGCCGACGAACATAAATACAGTGTTGATTTACAGATGTATTCATTATTATTATTATATATTACCCCTCTATCTCGTACTAAATTAAAAAATGATTGGGTTTCCTGGTGTGTCCACACATACTGCCACATGTTTCTTCATCTTTGCTTGTTGTAACGTACGTCAACGTAGGGCTACTCGATTATAGAAAAAAAAAAAAAAAAATCACGATTATTTTAGCAATAATTGAAATCACGATTATTAAAAACGATTATTTGTTAACCTTAAAGTTGTTTATTTTTTTCTTGCAAAACAATATAAAATATGCTCTTTAAACATGAATAAAGCTTTTAACCACTAAAACAAAGTATTTTCACTTTTGTACGAAACAAAAAAATCTTTGAAATCAAATAAGTGTACTGTAAATTCAAGTATGTTTCCTTTTGTAAACAAATAGTGCACTGTAATTAAACTGCTATAGACTTGCCATAGAACTGTAGCAATAAAAAAAAAAAAAAACTCACGTAAAGTGCAAATTATAAATTCAAGTATGTTCAATGTAGTATGAAACATAGTAAATTCAGTGGCGTGCTGTGAGGTTTCAGTTAAGGCCTTCTGTTTACATCAGCCATCTACAGGGTGTCCTATAAGTCTCCATACATAGGAGACATACAGGGGTTGGACAAAATAATGGAAACACCTAACATTGTGGCATCATAGAAGGTGTTTCCATTATTTTGTCCAACCCCTGTAATACATATGGTTCTAACATGTATTTCTTTATATTTCTTCTTTATAGTTCTTCAGCAGTGGAGGACACGCATTGAAATGTGTTCCCGACAAAATGGCAGTCATATAGAGCATATTATATAAATAAAAATGGTTTATGTCAAGAAACGTTTATTTTTCCTATGTATGGAGACTAATGGGACACCCTGTAGAATACGTACGTTAGGGTTATACGGGTTAGGGTTAAGTTTATACGGGAGTTGCAGCGTAAAGAGATTCGGAGACTGAAGATTGCATTGCGGACGAAGTTGATTTTATGCGTTTTAGTTTTTCATAAGATAAAGAATATGATAAAGGTGGCGGTGGTTAAACTTTAGATGGTTCAAAAGGTTTGTTGTGTTAGCGGTCGGTGCGGACACAACTACGAAACACTTTTTGCACGTGATGTGTTTTTGCTCTTCGTCTTCTTCATCAAACCCAAAGTGATTCCATACAATTGAATTTGACTTGCCTTTTTTGTTTACCAAGCACTTCTGCTGTGATTCTCCTGCCGTTTTTCCAGACCGCTAGGTGCAACTTTCCTCTTGGGGCGGACCTGCCGGCTAGCAGACAGCTGTAGCTTAGAGGGGGGCGGGGCAGAGCAGCTCATGGTAGCTTGCGTGCGCGTGAATTAAAACAACTCAAAATTAATAATCGTTTTTTCTCGATTACATAATTTTTGTAATCGTTGCGTGTAATAATCGAAATCGTAATTGAATTTCGATTAATTGCACAGCCCTACGTCAACGTACGTTTTTTTTAATTCATGTGACTCTAGTTGCGAAAAAAGGTCTTTCCATTGCAGTTTTGCTTGATATACCATTTGTATGGTGGCCCAGAGGTGCAACAGCCCAAAAAATTATCCACTGTAAGAAAAAAGAGAACAGCCCAAAAAATTATCCATATAAGAAAAATAAAGAGTACAGCCCAAAAAATTATACACTCTAAGAATAAAAAGAGAGCAGCCCAAAAAATTATGCACTATAAGAAAAAAAATGAGAACAGCCCAAAAAAATTATCCACTACAAGAAAAAAAATGAGAGCAGCCCAAAAAATTATCCACTATGAGAAAAAACCACCTGAAGGCCTTAAAATTTTTCAGCCTATGCTTTTATTTTTTGTGGTGGCCTTAATTTAAAGCAAAAGACCTTTCGATTAAACAGAGCCCCCTAATTGAAAAGGTGGATGATGTTTTTTGTTTTCTCATAGTGGATAAGTTTTTGGGCTCATGGATACTTTTTCAGGATGTTCTTTTTTTTTTCTTGTAGTGGATAATTTTTTGGGCTGTTCTCTTTTTTTTCTTATACTGGATAACTTTTTGGGCTGTTCTCTTTTTTTTTTTTTCTTATAGTGGATAACTTTTCGGGCTGTTCTCTTTTTTTTCTTATAGTGGATAATTTTTCAGGTTGTTCTCTTTTTTTTCTTATAGTGGATAATTTTTAGGCTGTTCTCTTTTTTTTCTTATAGTGGAAACTTTTTCAGGTTGTTCTCTCTTTTTTCTTATAGTGGACAATTTTTTGGGTTGTTCTCTTTTTTTTTCTTATAGTGGATACATTTTCAGGTTGTTCTCTTTGTTTTCTTACAGTGGATAATTTTTCAGGTTGTTTTCTTTTTTTCTTATAGTGGATAAATTTTCAGGTTGTTCTCTTTTTTTTTCTTATAGTGGATCATTTTTTGGGCTATTCTCTTTTTTTCCTTATAGTGGATAATTTTTTGGGCTACTGGATAATTTTTCACATTGTTCTCTTTTTTTCTTATAGTGGACAATTTTTCAGGTTGTTCTCGTTTTTTTCTTATAGTGGATAATTTTTCAGGTTGTTCTCTTTTTTTTTCTTATAGTGGATATTTTTTTGGGCTCTTCTCTTTGTTTTTCTTATAGTGGATAATTTTTTGGGCTGTTGCACCTCTGGGTCACCGCACATTTGCGCTACTCCCGAAAAACCACCTCTTACCAACGCAAAAACTTTTAATCAAAAAATGAGACTTTTTGGCTAAATTGTCACTTTTCCGTTAGGTAAATTTTTATACGCAAATTATATTTGCGCAATTTGAGGGCCAATGGAAAAGCGACTTTAGATTCCCCCTGTGAGGTGTGGTCCTATGTGATCAGAGATGGTTTACACGAGTGTTATATCACCAGTGTCACCTTGATGATCTGTTCAGTGTCTGCTGCAGCACAGACCATGTGCAGTGCATCACAGACCTTGTAAAAGCTCCAGTACTTTAACCCTCCGGTATCCCGTCCAGCAAGGCCCTTACTGAGCATCAAGTGTGCTTTTTTCGCACACTTGTGGAATAACGTCAAAAAAAAAAATGTCATACAGTTTGTTTTTAATTCTTTTACACTTTTTTCTTTTTCATCAACTTGAGCCGTATATAAAAATACCAAATACTTGATAATTGTCACATTTCTTAACCCTTTAAATGCCGTGTTTGTAATGTAAACAAAGTATTTTTGGGGGGGATGCGAAAAACACAAAAAATTATTTTTTTTCAATATACTACATAAAAAGTGGATCGCATATTATTTGATTTTTGCAGCCTGGCATATGTCAATGATTAACAGCAACATTGGTTAATTTGCATTATTATTTTTGGTACTAGGTCAAATGTTCAAAAATACTAGCATCTGTCACTAAGTGTGCGTGAAATGCACACCTATAAATCAAACTATTAAAAGTTATATATTGATTTATTTTTCTGCTCTAATTTGATTTTATTTTTGCAAATCAAGGTCAGCCCTAATCATACATATCAAATGGAAGAAATAGTGCATTTTAGGCACACTTGGGAGACAGATGCTAGTCTGGTAATTTTCTTTTGTTTACAATGTGCACATTTTAGTTGGTGGCCAGAATTTTAAAGATCATGCAAAAATGAACAACTTTTGAATTCTAACCTTATTTAAATTGTGGAAAATAATATGAAGTTTTTTAAAACGAAGTGCAAAGTGTTCCTAAAAGGCGCACCTGGATACCGGAGGGTTAATATAACTTTTCTGTGATGTTTTTGTTTTTTAATCTGTACTTAAGGTTTATAACAGGGGTGTCAAATTCATTTTAGTTCAGGGGCGACATGCAGCTTAATATGATCTGAAGTGGGCTGGACCAGTAAAATAATATAAATATTAGCATAACAACTGATAAATAATGTCAACTCCAAAGTTTTTTCTATGTTTTTGAGTGAAAATCAAGGTCAGCCCTAATCATACATATCAAATGGAAGAAATAGTGCGTTTTAGGCACACTTGGGAGACAGATGCTAGTCTTGTAATTTTCTTTTGTTTACAATGTGCACATTTTAGTTGGTGGCCAGAATTTTAAAGATCATGCAAAAATGAACAACTTTTGAATTCCAACCTTATTTAAATTGTGAAAAATAATATGAAGTTTTTTAAAACGAAGTGCACAGTGTGCCTAAAAAGCGCACCTGGATACCGGAGGGTTAATCCTACTTATGAATACACAAAGACAAGGACAGCAGCTCTGCCCAGACACGAGGAGCGTAGCAAACATGTCATAAAGTTTTAGTCGGTAAAGTTGCTCTTTTCTTCAACTTTTCAGTGATTTATGAGTAAACCAACAGATGGTAAAGTCAGGGTGCCGGCCTGCAGAGGAGCTCACCGAAGCATTTGGACAGAAAGGCCCGAATGATTCTCCTGCTCATATAAACAACCGGAGTCTTTTCTGAAAACAGACCGTATGTCTATGTTAGCGCAGATAAGCCGAGCCAGATGTCGGTGTCTGTCGGAATTGGTGGCTTTCACCTCGCGGTCTTCTGGGCCGTGTACGTCGTGTGAACGCTGCATCTGGTCTAATGTCGACCCAAAAGCCGGTGGGTCATCCATTAGTGTTTGGTTTCACTTTGACACTTGAAAACACGGTCACCTGAGGGGAAAGGCCACATGCCTGGAAGATAGCACGAAAAGTTCTGTTTGTTTTCTTTTGTTTTCCCATGTGTGTTGTTTGTCGAGCTAAGATTTTCCAGGATATTTAATTACCTTCGTTAAAGTAAAGCTGTCGTTTATCACAACTTCAGCCCAACCTTCACAGTTTTGATGATAACATCTTTTAACCTTTTAACCCTTGTGTGGTGTTCAGATTTTTGTTATTCTGCCAGTGTTCATGGGTGAGGTGGACCCGCTGCATTTGTGGGGTTTTAATTCAACATAATCAAACAAATTAATATTAAAATACTCAACAGATGTTTACTTCATCCCAATTACAGGCAACATAAAAACCATATACACTACAAAAAAAAAAAGTTAAGGATATTTTGAATTTTTGGGCTATTTTTTTCATTTGGGATTCTTGCACAGCACTTTTTACTTTTTTGTGTGTGACTTGAAACACATTTTTAATGACCAGACATAGTTTTATTTTCAAATAGCAAAAATGCAAAAAAACAGACATAAAAGAAAAGAAATATGTTTAACTTTTTGTTTGTAGTGTATGTCTAATATTTACCTTTTGCCTTTGCTAGATCACATTTATGAATTAAAGTGCTTCTCATTTTTAGTTCGTTTTTTTAATAAAATGTAATATAATCAAGATATGAGAGGAAAAATTTCATTAAAAACTAACTACTCATCATTTTTCTTTTAATAAAAAATGAAAACAGGTCCCACAGACCCAAACACCATACATGGGTTAACCCTTTCATGCATACTGGTCACTACAGTGGACAGTTATTCTCCAGCTGTTCTCTTGTATTTTCATGGATTTTATTGTTTTAGTTCCATATCAGCCAACACAGTGGACGCTTATGCACCATCCCATACACTGACATTCATACCATTACTGTAACTTTGCTGTTCTAGATGAATGTGATTTGCACTAACATGTTTGAGTGTAAAAAAAAAAAAAAAAAAAAAAAAAGGTAATTGTGATTAGACTGTAGTAAATATATATATATATATTTTTTTAATTTTTTTTTTTTTTGCATATCATCTCCATGAAGTGAGTAATAATTAGTGTTAGAGTATGTTAATGTGGGAAAACATCAGATTAGGAGCTTTAAAAATGTTTTTATTTCATAGTTTTCACACAGTATATCAATAAATTCATGTTTCTTTGCTTCTGAAATTAAATGCATGATATCCAGCTGAGTGGACATTTTTGTAACTCCATGAAAAATAAGTTAATAAAAAAATTCAATCACTTTTTTTTCCATGCCTAAAGAGGAATAAAAACACTCAGGAAAAAAAAAAATCTTGATTATGGTTCTCATAATTCATGCATGAAAGGGTTAACATAACATCAACACTAACAGAAGTAGTGAAAGGCCAATATGCATGAATTATACGTCATTTAAAAGGGATCATGAAGTTTCTGTGTTTTGCATGTGGCTAAAACACAACCTAAACTACATCACATTATAATTAACCCAAATGTAACTGTAACCTACTTAAACTTAGCATTTTTGTGATTCTACTTGCGCATAAACTTGTGTCTACAAACTATTAGACCAGTGTTTTTCAACCTTGGGTTCGGGACCCCACGTGGGGTTGCCTGAAATTTCTAGTAATTGATAAAAAAAAACAAAAAAAAAAAAAAAAACAACAACTTACTGATAAAAACTAAATGGTGAGTTGACAGAGACAATCACAATCCATAAAAGACATGACAAACTGTGAAGCTGAAACTGAAGCACTGTGGTACTGTTTATCTTTCAAATGTTCATTGTGGTCGGTTTCAGATGCTGCAGCTCTTTCATAATTCACAGTTTCAGTTCTTGTTTGTTCAGTATTAATTGTCAGCCTAACATTCATTCAATGTTAAAGCTGCATTGTTAGTTACCCTGAGATTTGTATCTGTAATATAGGTATATAGGTGGCAAAACTACACTTATTGTTCACTGAAATAGAAATACAGATACCTGTGTTTTAAAAAATAAATAAATAAAGTACTGCAGTAAAAATGGACAGGTCCAAGCCTTGAACTGTACTCTAGTATTAAAGTAAAAAGTAGGCCTTTAAAGGTCCCATATTATGCTATTTTTCAGTCACATCATATAGGTCTCAGAAGCCCCAAAACATAGTATTTAAGTTTGTTCGCACCAAAATCATCCTTTTTTCGGAGTTTCAGCGGTCGAAAAAGTCACTCTCACCAGCCCTCCTCAGAACAGGCTGTTTCTGGGCCTGCTTCCGGGTATGCAAATTAACGCATCTGTCCACGCCCACTCCCCCTCCCCTCTCTGGGAGAGGACGCTAGCGGTACTACGCGCTAATGTTGACTGTGAAGCCATGGCTCTCTCGTCTACAATACACATGTCTCAGACAGAACGTCTTTCCAAACACTGGCTTTCTTTGCCTTGAGGCGTGATTGAGCCCCGACGGAAAACGGCGGTGTTGTGTCGGGTTCGTGGACCTGACACGGACAGACGCCTGCCGCCACTAATGCAGGCAGCTACTAACAAGCTTGATGCTAACTATACTGATGCCAACCACAAAAGGCCCGTGTTCAAAGTAGTTCTGTTGAATGTCTCTTGATATTATCAGCTCTTGCATGTTAACGGGGACGCAAACGTTAGCAGCAGTAACCGAGCTATGTTAGCTGCCATGCTAACGTTAGACGTACACATCAACAACCACCAGCTTATCCGTAATGTAGGGTTATGCAGTAAAGATACAAAAAAATGAGAAGAACTTACATCTCCCACACTTGTACTTGGGTCACGAAGCGCTGGTACTGCGTCCTTCTTGATTCGGAGTCTTTGTGCTAAGCCGGAGCTGTATGGGCCCATGTTAAAAAAACACTAGTCTGTGAAATGCCGGGCACACACATACAAGTGTTTCGGAATGTTGTTTGGTACATGACCATCAAAGATATAATCCAGCCACTTTTTACGGAGAGGCTCGGAAGTGGGGAGCAAAAATAAACTATCGTGTTGGTGTGTGCAGCCAACAACACCACAACTTGCGTGTGTCGCCTTCGCCATGTTTGTTGTCCAAGAGGTACTTTGCCAGGGCGGGGGCACAGTCAGGGGGAGGAGTTAAATCCGCTTATGTCGTCATAAGCGGACCCAACTCAAACTCGGCCGTTTGAGCATTTTCACCATATGTGGTGTAGCAAGGCAGGGAGGAAACAGACAGTTTTCAAATTCGAACCTCATAATGAGGCTACTGCAACACACACTACTATAAGAAAACTGTCACAAAGTGAAATTTGCATAATATGGGACCTTTAAAGGCTGTTTCTGGGAAATGTGCACTGAACCTCATGTTGGATCAATAGAATGTGAAGACTGTTAAAACATTCTGCAATTACAAATAATGAACTTAAAAAGGTCAAGAACAGAACCCAAACCATTACTTGTTGTTTTGTCTTGTTTCATTTGTCACATGCTGAATGTGCCAATGGAGACACGAAGTTATTGCCTAATCTTTTTTTTTTTATTGTGCAATACACTCGTGCATTTAGGTTAAGGTGTGTTATGATGGGATAATTTTCTTGCAAATACATTAAGAGTGAAAGTGCAGATTGGGGCTGCACGATACTGGAAAAAACTTACATTGCGATTTTTTTTAACTTCGTGATATATGTTGCGATATGAAAAAATACTCAGGAGGATATAATAGCTGTGTGGTGCAGACGTAAATGGTCAAACAAATTAGATGCGTTACCTCTCGTGGCGACACATGCATGGAACTATCGACGCAGAACACGTGTTTCAGTATCATCCTTCTTACAGCCAAAATTTTTCTAGATAACTGACATTGCTTTACTTTTTGACACCAAGTCTTCATTTTCTCTTGTGATTTTCTCTTGTTTGTTGCGCATTTTTCAACATTGCAGTGTTTCCTGTGGAACTGACCTGTTGGTGTGGCATGTGTAATCTGGGGGGGGGGGGGGGGGGGTGTGCGTTGTTACCAGCGACTCACTCCATGTGCAGGGTATGGTCTGCTTCAGCAAACTGATTAAGAATGAATGCAATTGGTAGATCGCTGCACGCAATGTGTGTCAGGTACCCTTGAAATTAGATGAGAACACATTGAGTTCATTTGCCTCCAACATCGCAGGACCTGCGATGTGACTACTGCGCACACGGATATCGTATTGACAGTGCTACAGTGATATATCGTGCAGCTCTTGTGCAGATACATGTGTAAAATGCAGAGTAAAAGCAAAAAGCTGACAAATATAAAATCCAAAATCTATCTATCTATCTATCTATCTATCTATCTATCTATCTATCTATCTATCTATCTATCTGTCTGTCTGTCTGTCTGTCTGTCTGTCTGTCTGTCTGTCTGTCTGTCTGTCTGTCTGTGGCGAGTGCGGGGAAAGTAGGTTAAACGACAACTCCACCTGGAGAATTGCACCCCAGGAAATTAGTAAAAGGCTCACAGGTTCCAGCAAACACCACAGGGGGCATGAGACGGTTTCAAGTTAAAACAATTTATTGAACGAAATGTTAAAAAGAGTACTATTATTTAAAACAGGAGTGTCAAACATGCGGCCCGGGGGCCAAATGCGGCCCACCAAAGGGTCCAGTTCAGCCCCTGGGATGTTTTTGCCAAGTGCAAAAAATTCCACAGTCTTGAATTGAATTAGCCAAAAAAATTTAGCTTGAATTAAGGAAAAAATCACCAAAAAATAAAATAAAAAAATCTTCAATTAAGTAAAAAAAAAAAAAAAAATCTTCAATTAAGCCCAAAAAATCTTCAATTAAGTAAAAAAAAAAAAAAATCTTCAATTAAGCCCAAAAAATCTCAAATTTAGCAAAAAATCTTGAATTAAGCCAAAAAAAACCCATCTTCAATTGAGTAAAAAAATCATCAATCAAGCCAAAAAAAATCTTCAATTTGGTTTAAAAAATCTTCAATTAAGCCAAAAGAAAATCTCAAATTTAGCAAAAAAATCTTGAATTAAGCCAAAAAAAATTCTTCAATTAAGTTAAAAAAAAAAAAAAAACTTGAATTAAGCTAAAAAAAATCTTCAGTTAAGTAAAAAAAAAAAAAAATCTTGAAACAATCCAAATAAAAAAAAACTTCAATTAAGTAAAAAAAAAAAAAAAATCTTCAATTAAGCCAAAAAAATCACAAATTTACCCAAAAAAAATCTTGAATTAAGCCAAAAAAAAAATCTTCAATTAAGTAAAAAAAAAATCTTCAATTAAGCCAAAAAAAAACTTCACTTAATTAAAACAAATCTTCAATTAAGGCAAAAAAAAAAAAAAAAAAAAAAAAATCTTCAATTAAGTAAAAACAAATCTTGAAGTAAGCAAAAAAAAAAAAATCTAGAATCAACAACTTAATTTTTTTGTCTTTGTTTTAGTGCAAAAAAATAACATTAAATTATGAAAATATTTACATTTACAAACTATCCTGTAACACTAAAATGTGAATAACCTGAACAAATACAAACAACCTGAAACGTCTAAAGAAAACTAAGCACAATTTTAACAATTTTTCTGCCTGTTCCTCAGTGTTTAGTGTCTTTCTAGATCTGATCCATAATGCATATGGAGAAATGATATGTTGAGGAATAATATTGTTAAAATTGCACTAAATTTTCTTATTTTTTTAAATTTAAATTTCAGTTTTTATTTTTATTTATTTATTTTTTTTGATAGTTTATAAAAGTACGTATTTTGATAATTAAATGGGTTTTTTTTTTACACTAAAACAAAGACAAAAATTTGGAGTTGTCATTATTTATAGGTTATTATGTTATTATTTTTCTGGTCCGGCCCACTTCAGATCAAATTTAACTGAATACGGCCCCTGAACTAAAATGAGTTTGACACCCCTGATTTAAAAGCTAGCACATGGCCCATAAAGGTGAACAGGGCTGGGGCTTACCACTGCGGCAGGGATCCGACAAAATATAGAAAAAGGGACTGCAAACCAACACCCGTGAATCTGCACACCAAACAAAACTGGGAACTGTGAAGAAAATCCACCACCAGGGATCACACTGCCACCCTAGGCCCACAGCACCTGTTCAAAAGAAAGAAAGAAAACAGTTAAAAAGGGCCACGTACTGTACCCAACCCCTCAACTGAAATAAAGAATACAATTAATCAAACTATAATACAAATAACTAAACAAAACGCAATGACAAACTAAAACTGCACAAAACACCGAACAAAAAGGAAAAAATATCTATAAACTAAAACTAAAAAATTCAATTAATAAGAAACTTAACTATAAGCACAAGTTACTAAACAGAAAAATACAGTAATGATGATAAACAATCCAGCAATACAAAAAAAAGAGAAACAAAATAAACCAAAATTCTATTAAACACAATATAACAAACGGAAAAAATACAATTAATTATAATAAACACCGCCCGGCAATACACTAGAACAGAACAAAAAGAAAAAACAATATAACAAATGATTCAACGAAAGAACTTCAATATAATACGAACAAACACACTTAACACAACTGAAAACAACTCAACGGAATGAAAAGAAAGAACCCCCCATGCAAAAGCAAAAGAAAAGACATTGGAATCTGCATTATCTATCTATCTATCTATCTATCTATCTATCTATCTATCTATCTATCTATCTATCTATCTATCTATCTATCTATCTATCTATCTATCTATCTATCTGTTTTTATTTTATTTCATTTATTTCGTTGATGGTTGTGCATTTCATCAGTAAACATTCAATAATCATCAAGTAAACATGTACACACCCATGCTCGAAAAGGAGCAGGATGAAGAAAATCTTATATTTCCTGTCCCCTTCTAAATAATAATAACCTTAATGCTTAGCCATACACAACTAGCTATAAAATCATACTGTATAAAGTCAGACAAACCAACTAAACACATCCAAAGATAGTACAAAATGAATACAAAACCAAGTACAAAACTACATGTCCAGAAAGTACAAAACATAAGTAAATATAAACCTGATGAAATGATGCAAAAACATTTTACCAGTCCAAAATAAGTAAATAAATATGTCCCGAAATGCAAAACAAATACAAAGCCAAATGTAAAACTTGTAACTGTTCATATAATGTCATTGTTCTTTCTTTATACACTTTTTTCAGTTGGAATAAGTTTTCTATCTATCTATCTATCTATCTATCTATCTATCTATCTATCTATCTATCTATCTATCTATCTATCTATCTATCTATCTATCTATCTATCTATCTATCTATCTATCTATCTATCTATCTATCTATCTATCTATCTATTAGGGATGGGAATCGAGAACCGGTTCTTTTTGAGAACCGGTTCCCAGTAGCTTGATTCCTTGGAATCGTTTGCCTGCCTGCTTAACAATTCTGCTTAACGATTTGTTGTGCATGTGCGATGACGTCACACGTACGCTGCATTGTTTTGGTCAGAACGTAGCCAACATGGCGTTGAGGCAAAAACGGTCCAAACAGACAACACCAGGTCCACTGGAACACTGTCAAAGCTTCCATGTCTTCAAAGGGGTGGAATCCCTCCAATATCCTCAAACATTTGTCCACAGCATGTGAATCATTTACAGGAATGTCACATATTTGATACTCTACTTAGCGGTGCTTGTGAATGTAGCGGCAGAGTGAACACCGGGCCGGTTCTGGTGTGGGCAACAAACATCATAACTCCTCAAATACAAGTTTCCAAAGGTAAGAAGGGAAAGGAAATGAGGTGCACAACAATGGGAGACCAGCCGAGCTGAGTCGAACCGGTTCCACGTAGTAGAAATGCGGCAATAGAAGAATTAGTAGAGTTTTTAGTTTCACTTTCACTGTATGCCCCCCCAAACCGGGCCCTGCGTCATCTGTTCTTATTATTTGTACATACTGTATATGCTATATTTTCTGTTCAGATGGAAATATAAAAGACAGTTCATGCAAACACACCTGTTTGTACTCTTCTATTCCCTCACCCAATGAGAATCGATAAGGAATCGGATCGATAAGCAATATTGATAATGGAATTGGAATCATTAAATTCTTAACGATTCCCATCCCTACTATCTATCTATCTATCTATCTATCTATCTATCTATCTATCTATCTATCTATCTATCTATCTATCTATCTACTCAGACAGACCTTTTTGTTGTTAAGGTTATGTCTTACAACTTAAAAAAGACCTTTTTCTAATAAACAACTCCTCTATTCTAAATGCTGGATGATTATATATGGTTACACAGCATTTAGGACAGAGATACTCTTAAGCACTGAGGCACTTTTTCCTTGTTTTTGGTGACGGCTGAGTCCACTTTGTTAGTCAAAGTCAGTCATACTCATTAGCTTCTCTGCCCTCGCTGTACCCTCTGCCTGCTTCCTATGCATACACTATGTCCTGTTGCAAAGTGCTGCATACACACTCACATCACTCCTCTCAACTTATTGTGGTGTATGCAGAGTCATTTGTATGGATGCATTCAGTGAGATAGTTAATCTGTAAGCGTCTGCCGGAGAAAGCAATTAACCTCACAGACCACCGGAGAGTTGATATGAGTGAGAGAGCATCTCTATATACACCACGGGGACTCGTTTGCTCACATTCAACCAACCTATTATTCATCATCAACACTTGAAATGGCCTCTTTATGAAGACAGGCCTCACTCCCCGTGTTTATTGTACACACACGTGGACACTCAGGTATTTATTTCCACACCCAGACTGACTGATCCCATGGCTCTGGAGTTTTGGATTGCCCTTGATGCACAATAATTAAGGTCGGCTAAAGAATGAGAAAATGAAATGCTGCATTCCTAGTGATCAGGGACTTTACCAGGCACTGGAGGGAACTATGCAGAGTCTCTGCCAAGACTGGAAATAGGAAGATAGAGCATGTCCAGCATGATTATTCTCACTGCTGATGTATCTTTCGCTTGGTCTAAAGATCTTATAGCTCACTGGCACAGAAAATCTTAGGAATGTAAAGAGAACTTTTAGTGTTTGCCAGGCCAAGAAACCTTTCACAGGCTGTTCAATATGAATCCCACTTTGTGTTTGTGGCCACTGACCTGGCAGCCCATTCCCTCATGCATCAGTAAACTCTCTAATGAGGAGAGAAACACCGGCACAGATGGACGACGGAGGGGAGGAGACTGTGACAGATGAGTAGATCCACAAGAAAGGGCGGATGATGGAGAGTTCAGGATGAAATTAAAAAAAGTCTCTTAAAACTATAATAGAGCTGTAACACCAAATATGAGATCAGCAGCAGATGGAAAAACTTTGGCGTGGAGCAGAAACATTGAGATATTTTGCAAATGAACATAGGCTCCTATCGTACTTTTCTGGCTCAGTGGTGTTCGGAGTGCTTTACAATGTATTGCATTTACCCATAAACCCACTGGTAAAACTGTCACAAACAAGCTGAGGGTCCAGTGTGTTGTTCACTGACACTTTGACTGTGTTGGCAGACATCAGGATTGTATCACCATCCGTTTGGTTTATGGAAAACTTGCTCAGCCACCCCATTTGTATGGCTATTACTGATTTTTTTTTTTCTCCTATATTCATGGATGTTTGCAAACCTCAGTTACAAACAGATGATTCACATAAAGTTGGAAAGTAATAATTTAAGATGACATGCAATATTATACAAATGTGAGCCGTAATGAGCCATAAATAAGAGCTGTACCATACAGTGTCACACATTTCAGAGGCTCACTGAATGAGGGCTACCTAGTGTATCACTAGTCCAATGATAACCTCTTGGTTATCACTGAATATCAAATACTAATGAAAATGTTTACACAAATTGCAAGTCGCACAGAATAAAGCAGCATGAATTGTTTTGGGTTGCCCTTACAGAACTAATAGAACCACAATGCACAACAGTTTGACATGGTTAACTGTAAAATCTAGATTGAAATATTCTTTATTATCATTTATTTGTAATATTATAGCAACACAAACTCCAGAAATTATTCACAGAAAACTGTCATTTTTTGCTGATCAACATAATTATCGTACAAGACAAACCACTGAAACACGGTGTGCTCTGCCTTTGGGCAGAACAAATCAGTCACAGTGAACTGTTTTTTATTGGGCCACGGTTGCATGGAATGGATTGCCAGGGTTTTTGTTGTTGGAAAATAATAGAGAATGTTTTCAAAAGAAATTTAAACTTTTTTTTGTTTACACAACAGGCATGAAATGGAATGAGTATTGCTAATATTGAAAGATGTTTCATGATTTGTATCAGAAAGCTATTGTTTGGTGAAGGAGTATGAATGTATAGCACTTATTTTGTTTGTTTATTTATTTTAATTGCATTGGGTTGTTGTATATGTCCTGTTTGTGTGTGTGTGTGTGTGTGTGTGTGTGTGTGTGTGTGTGTGTGTGTGTGTGTGTGTGTGCGTGTGTGTGTGTGTGTGTGTGAATGGTGTAAGATTAATGTAAAAATTTAAAATTGCAATGTAATGTAGAGGAGACCCCAGGAAGAATAGCAACTGAATCATCAGTTGCTAATGGGGATCTTAATAAATGAAATGAAAAATGAAATGGTTTTGTCTTAAACATTGAATTTCTTTCATTTAGGTACAACTGAAATATTCCCTTTAAATGTAAATCAAACTACATAAAGTCTAGCTAATGAAATACATGGTTTAAAGATTCTATATCTTATATTTGTGCATACTTGTGTACTGAGCCACTCATCTGCTGAGGTCAGCTAACTTTATTTATTTCCAGGCTAATGTTTGTAATGACAGTTTTCTACATTCCTAATAACAAGCCATATAATTTCTATGTAGAAGACTAAAGGCTTTCTTTCTCTGAACATCAGAAAGCTCCCAGATTCTTTGGTGAATCTTTTCTGCTCCTCTGCAATGAAAACAAACCCAATGCTAGCTACTTTTAGCTTAGATATGATGTTAGCTAACACAACAGTAACTCCAAGGACAGGCTCAAACACAAACTTCATATAAGCTCACACAGAACTCTCACACTGAAAAAATACACAATTTAAAACTTCATTATCTAAGATTTGCACATGCTTGTAAGCGAAGTTTGTTTTTTATGCTATTGCAGCTTGTCATTTGTGTCTGTTAGCTAACTCCATTTTTAAGTTAATGGCTGTCTCTGTTCCCCTACTTTGTAATAACCATTCATAGACTGATTTCTACTAATTAATGTTTATGTGTTTTTAAGGGTTTAATGTTTTGGGCAAAGATCAAAGTCAACAATGACAACTGTGTCTAATGTTAGCTTCTGTTAGCTTAGGGCGGCCATGGCTCAGGAGGTAGAACAGGTTGTCCAATAACCAAACTGTTGACGGTTCAATCCCTGCTTTGTCCTAGTCAGTTTGTTGCGTCCTTGGGCAGGACACTTCACCCTCCTTGACTCCAGTGTCCCTCACACTGGTGTATGAATGTTCGGTGGTGGTCGGAAAGTGCTATAGAAATCTAATCCATTATTAGAAATGGGGTTTGCTGATGTCAACAAACAACTAGCTTTCAGAAAAACACATAAAAAATGTCATATAAGGACAGAGTTTTACATATGAACATTTTAAGTACGCAAAGCTATACTTGAAAATTTGTGAATTTCTGAAACTCATGTATAATGGCATTAAAAATAGCATTAAACCAAATGACTAAATGTCAAAATATTATTTTATCTCATTTTTCAACTTTTAAACCCAAAACTTCAAGTGTCACTTCACTTTGACAAATAACCGCTGGTATTTTAAACAAAAGGTTTAGTTTTCACCAGTTAGATGGTTTGATGTGATTAATTCTCACAAAAGACCAACAAACAGAACATCATCGCAGTCATTACAAACTCTTTTTACACCCCATAAATCCTCTCCTTCACAGCCTTCTTCATGTTGAGTACCACTGTAGCACTGTGTGGAGGTTTGCAGCATCAAGTCTGACCACATGGTCCAAACATTTCCCTGTAGACAAGAGGCCTTGGCTCTTACAGTAACATCCGCTTCTGATTAAAACGAGCCTGTCTCCGGCTTTGTCCTTTTTAAGTCAACATCGGAGCAGACTGGGGCCAGGTTTGGGTTAGGAGGGTGTTCACCTCCACCGCAAATCACTGCGACTGATGTGTCTATTACCAAAACGAATGAATGATGCAGATGCATTTCTGAAGTATTAAGTTAAGTGCTCTATAGACGTCAGGGGAAAGATTTCTAGGCATGCTGGGTTGTTTAGATGTTGAAACAGTTACTTTTAGAATCATGTGAGTTTTTGTTGCATCAGAGTAAGTCTCTGTCTGTCTGAGAGTACTGCGAAAACACAAAAACCCTCAGAAAGAAAATAAACTCACAACAGATGCACTGCGGTGATGAACGATGTCTTTTTGCCACAGATATGCTGGCATGCAAGTCATTAAACGCACAGCACCTTGTGTTTCAGCAGACACTGGATTTCTAAATAACCAGCTTGTTTTGGTTGATGACGTCCAATCAGAACAACTTTCATCGACCCTTTAATAACCATACTTTTTATGGAACCCTAACAGAAGAAGTCTAAGCCAGAATACATATTGGATTTCATTTGGAAGGAAGCGTTCTAGTTTCTGTGTTTAACATATGACTTAACACAACCTAAACTATATCAGAGCAAACATATCTCAAATGTAACCCTAGAGGAGGAGGCTGTCAGGAGGTTTATTCTTGATTTTATGTTTATATATAGAAGATAAATATACTTCAGAATAAACTATGATCAAATTTTCAACTGAATGAATTCATTTTTGCTCAAAACACCCTCTTAATGTTGTAAACCTTGTTCATGAGTAGGAAAAAAGGTGTCAAAATTGTACAGCTGTGCAAAAACTGCAGACTCAGGCACAACATGACCGTCTCGTTGCACATAAAATTTTGATTCCTTGCTAATACAAAAAATATGGATTTTTTTTTTTTTTTTTGTACATGCATAACTGTGTACTTTTCTCTCTCCTGTCTTAATTCTCTGTCTCCGTTTTTCTCTCTGATGTCTCTGAAAACTCTTCATGTGCTGTGGGTCTCATTTGATCTACATCCTCAAACATCTGGAGCGCTGCTTCACCGAAACACCTGTTTTCAATTCAGCGACCGACAGAAACATTTGATTGTTTCTCACAACCAGACTTTTTTTTTTTCCTCTTCTCTCTCTTCCTTTCATTGACTCACAGGCTATTTGTTATGTTTAAGCAAAAGAACAGCTCTCCTACAGGTAATGGATGGAGGAATAATTTGAAGTTGATTAAGACCAATTGAAAGGAAAATACAGTGTATGATTTTCCAGGTATTATGTGCACAATTTTGGCACCTTTGCTGCTGAATAAGGTTGCTTTCAAATAGGTTCAGTATGTTTGGGATTAAAACTGGAATGAGTAATGTCTGAATGTTAAACTTTTACCCTTTAAATTGATGGAAAATAAGAGGTGTGCAGTATAAACTGTTGATAGGTATGGCTAATATAAAAATAATTGTGCTTGTCAAGGTACTGAAATACAGGTCAAACATGTGACTGGAGTAGAAAGCTTTGCGTGCACATGAAGCCGATTTCTGCTTTTTTCTCTCTTGTGTACTTTTAAATGTACAGTGACAGTCTCGGTTGCCTTTACCTGCATTGAATTTGACAGTTTTAGCAAACCAGTATGAGTGAAATTCCTTTTCTGGCAAAATATATGTACATTTTATTTGGTTTAAAACAAGTATGCATGCACTGATGTTCCAAAAGACATGTGCAGGGTGCCTGAACATAGACACATACACATACACACAAAGAGAAAAACATCACTAAACATAATGAAGTGAGAATAAAGCTGAAGAATTTCAGTGGCGCCTTCGCTGCCAACTCTCTGAAACACTTAATTATGCCTAATTGTTTAGAGGACAGAACACACACAGAGGCAATTAGGAACGATATGCATGGGCAACTCTTCACAGGGAAACATCATTTAGGCAAAAGAATAACAAAGTATGATGTTTGCACATTCCATAATACTATGTTAAACTATACTTGTGCAAATAAACGCTATAACTGCATGTACTTGATTATTAGCACTGCTTGTTCAGTGCCTCACTGTATAATTTACATATTTATGTCCTACTTTTTACTCACACCTAACAAATATATGCATTCTATAGTGAAATACAATAGTTTTGTTTTATAAAAGGTAAATAAATATAATAAAAAACATTATCAATTATCAAAATTCCTGATGACACAGGTTAACTACATTGCATTAGTCTATTGCATTTAAAGACCTAAAGATACAGTATAATACAAAAAGTTTGATACATATAATATACATGTGCAGAATTGGTAGAATATATATGTTAAACAACTAATTCATGCAAAAGTAGGCATGCCAGTGTGTGTGTCCACATGCACATACATACATATTGTACATAAGCATCAATTACTCACATGTATACACACACTCATCCATACACACACAAAACGTTTGACAAAGAATTGGTCACTGCTCAACCAGCCGAAGTACTTAGAGCAAAAGCAGTACTTACAGTGTGTAAAATATACACTAGAGACAATTTACAATTAAAAACGTCTAAACAGGGCATGAAATATAGATTCAAAAACATCAATATGACATTATGTAAATGAATGAGGCATTTTTTCTTTTCTGTCGTTTGGTAAATTGTTGAATCTGCTCTGCAATTCAATCATGTGCAAACTGTCTTTTAGTTCATGAAAACAAAATGTACTGATGAAAAAGTTTCCATCGCGCTGAATCACACAGCAATCCAGAGGATTGAAATGTTAGTGCCGCCCTCGTGCGTTATCTGGTTAACTCGTCCACGGATACAGTCCAGAGTAACATACACTGCTGTACCATTCTGGACCTGGAATGAGGCCCTCAGCCCTATACTGGCCCATTCACTCCCCTCAGGCATATACCCAGACACCTGCTGAGCCACAGGACCTGCCTGCCCCTGCCCACCACGACCTGGACCTCCCACCTGGTGTAAAGTGAGTTTTATTATATTACATGAGTGGATCAGCTTCAGGTTCAGGGCTACATTCGCTGTCCCTTTTTCATGGAACATAAAGTTCTTCCGGCTGTGCGGTTCTCCTGAACGGGCCAAGTGAACCTGCGGCGTGTCTGAGCTGATCTGCTGGAACAACAGAGGTTTATTCCTGACCGCTCCGAAAGGAAGGCCGGTCCTGGACACGGTAGCGGACAGGGACGACGACACAGCTGAGGGAATCCAGATGAGGCTCAACATACTGATCCCAGTACTGTCCCCAAAGTAACGGATGTTACACTGGGACGGGGATGTGATCTCAAAGCTCAGCGTGTCTCCGCTGTCCACGTTGACAGCACCAGACAGGGTGATGGAGGTGTCCCTGTAGTTAACCCCAGTCTTGAATGCTTGCGTTGCCTCCTGGCCCGTTCCGTTATGATTGGTGTAGGCGATCAGGGAGAAACCCTCGCGAATACAAGTGTGACCCATGGAGTAAAGCGCCTGCTGGAGGACGAACTTCACCACGCCACTTTCTGTGAAGCGAATGCCACGGCTGTCGTGCGTCAGACTGATCATATAGGGGTCGGACACCGAGGTCATGCGGAACGTGGGGCGGTAGCTTGTCTGGTAGTGTGACAGCAGAGACATTTGAGCAGACATTGCGACGGCTCCCGTATCATGCGACAACCAGAGCAGACTTAAAGACGGCGCAGTGACATCATAGACATGGATGTCCTTGCTTTGGTTGCAGTACTGGTTTGGACTCCTCAGCAGCAAAGTTAAGGTGTGATTAGGCTCCACCTCAACTCCACTGCTAATGCTAACCCCCTGGAAGTACTTCCCATCAGGCTGCTCAATGCGAACTCCACTGAGGTCCCGACCTTCTTCTTCTTGGCTCCCATTGAGCCTCATGCCCACCTGCAGGAAGTTCCTGCAGCTGTGCTTTATCGCAAAGT
The DNA here is from genome assembly GCF_902148855.1 of Sphaeramia orbicularis. Taxonomy (NCBI): domain Eukaryota; kingdom Metazoa; phylum Chordata; class Actinopteri; order Kurtiformes; family Apogonidae; genus Sphaeramia; species Sphaeramia orbicularis. The sequence continues at coordinate 18,196,821 of NC_043976.1, read as the reverse complement.
TATGATCCAACCACACTAAACCATGCTGCAGGAAGGTCACCTGCCCCGCCTCATTGGACAACAGGTCAGTGCTCTGTTTGCTTCGGATGTTTAGCTGAAGCCCAGGGAAGATGTGGCCGCCAGAGGTCCTAACAGAGGGAACTGCCACAGTGGCCCCCCAAGCCTGAGACAGCTGGCTCTCTGACAGTGGATTGCAGATGGCATCGCTGATGGCCGTGCAGGGAACGGTGACAGGCTCTCCATCACAGTCAGAACAGGCCTGGCACTCCTGCAGCTCCTGATTATAGAAGTAGTCGTGACCACATAAACCCATCACCGCCTCTCGCTCAGAAACGCCCAAACACCTGAACCCTCCTGTGCAGAAAAAGAACAGAGGAAGGAGAACCGGAGAGTAAAAACACAGTCAGATATGCAGTCCTTTATGTAACTATGATTTAAAGTGGTATGGGTAAGAATTTTACATGCAGAGATGAAATTAAAGTCAGACGTAACTTCTTTTTGGAAAGTTTTGATTTTAATAAATTCTATTAAAACTTGGCACTGAGGGTCTATCAGTCAAAACCTAGTAAGTGTAGCATAATAGCAGAGTGAAGTAGCATGGAATCATGGGAGTCGTTGTCTCCATTACCAATGTCAATGAAAATCCATCTAATGTGACTCAAAAAAAAAAAAAAAAAAAAATCATGCTTACAGATTAGTATTAAAGTTGTATTCATATTTTCTTTAGTGAAACACATTCACAAATTACACCAGTGTAAAGTTAAATGCTGACATCACATTAGATGAGTTAACTTTTCTAATGATGCTGACACTCTTTAATGATTACAATATTTTACGCATCATAATAAACAAAAGTTAATTAGATGTATAATGAACTGTATCTAAAATGTCACTTTTTTTCCTGATTATTGTGTGACTTAATGGCTTGCTGATAAACAAATATATGCTTTATCCTTTAAATATTACTGTATCACACTTTATTACCATGTAAATAACACTTATTAAAGTATATTTACTAAAGGGGGTATGATGTCCTTGACAGGTGACCAAATGTAAGGGGCCATTACAAGGAGTAAAACGATAGCTTTCTCTGAACTGGAACATTTGATATAATGTAAACACACAGGTCAACAATGTTTAATACACAGGTTTGGATGATTTTAGATATCAAAATGCAGAAATGTTACATATTACAGCTTTAAACTCACCCGGAGTGTTGAGGCACTTCACTCTCTCTCCGCAGATGTTTGGTAATTCTAAGCATTCGTCTCTGTCCTGTAATTCAAACAAGTCAATGCAGTCAGAATATTAACAGCCAATACTGTTGCTACTGCTTCTGAACTCAGAGTAAAGATTACCGATATATTGTTTAAGTATTCATGAGCTAACTCATTTTCAACATGATGGGTTTTTTTTTTTTCTTCAATCTGTAGTCAGGGATGCAATACGAGTCCAAGGCCCATGAATATAAACATTTTCATTTACAGTCTGTTAAAAATCTGATGACACATTCTTCGAAGTCACTGATTCAATTATAACTTGGAGTGTCAGATATCGCTCACGTCATTGGTGTTTTTATATAAATCCCTAAACAGGGTCATATTATTAGTTGACATATGACCTCTTCTTTAAAGTCTAGTACACAGGTGTCCAACATGTGGCCCGGGGGCCAAATTCGGCCCACCAAAGGGTCCAATCTGGCCTGGGGGATGAATTTGTGAAATGCAAAAATTACGCAGAAGATGTTAACAATCAGTGGTGTCAAAATCATTTTAATTCAGGTTCCACATACAGACACATACAGTCCAATTAGATTTCAAGTGGGTCAGACCGGTAAAATATTATCATTATAACGTATAAATAATGACAACCCCAAATTCTCCCTTTGTTTTTTAGGTGTAAAAATGTAAAATTACATGAAAATGTTTACATTACCAAACTATACTTTTACGAAACACATGAATAACCTGAACAAATATGAACAAAAGGAAATGTCTTACGAAAAGTAAATGCAATTGTACTGATATTCTGCTGGTTACTAAATGTTTTGTGCGATTGTAATGCACATGTGTAAATAATAAACTGATAAACCGAGGCAGAATATTTTTAAAATTACACTTGTTTTTCCTAAGATAATTCAAGCTGTTCATGTTATTCAGATTTTTAAGGAAACTTTGTAGATGTAAACCTGATCATAATAGAATTTTACTTTTTTCACTGTTATTATTTTACTGGTCCGGCCCACCGTAGATCAAACTGGGGTGAATGTGGCCCTTGAATTAAAATGAGTTTGACACCCCTGGTCTGGTACCTGGCACATCCTGTCTGCTGTCGGAGAACACTGTGAGATGAGGAAGAAGCCGGGTGGACACATGGTGCACTTCACACACTGTGGTGGGTCCTTCTGAAAGTCACAGAACTCCTCTGGTCCACAGGGTGAGGGGCACCCCAGCAGAGGCTGAGGGAAATGAGCCTCCCCTATGACGTCCATCACCTTGGAGTCCATGTCCACTTTGTGAACGGCGTAGGACTTCTGCAGGTGACTACGGGCTTGGCTCTGCAGACCCGCCAGGTGACTCTCAAAGTAGCTCTGCAGCTCACCCTGCAGGCCCTGGAAGGACACCTGTTTGACAGTATCTGAGAGGAGGCCATACTGGGCTTTTACCACATCCATCTGTTCGTACATGCGCCTCTGCTGCTCCAGGATCTCCCGTTGTTGGGACAGTAGTGCCTCCTGTTGGTCGGCGAGCTTCTGCTGCAGGTCTCGGATGACCATTTGCTGGGCACGGAGGGCCTCCACCAGCTTCTCCTGACCCTTGGCCAACTGGAGGTGCAGGATGAGGGCATCTTCAGAGGGGACTTCATTCTCCCCTGATGCACACATACAGACACTGTTACTGGACGTCAATGCAACTGAGCTGAAAATATGAAGTTAAAGCCTGTTTCATGAGTTTGATGTCAGGAAATAATGCTGCTTGAAGTGTGAACACCCAGAAAATCACAGCCTATCCATCCAAACCTCCCCAACATCAAAGCAGCCTAAATTTTCTGGACAATTGATTCTGAGACATTTTTACAGTTGAGTTGCTGCAGATATTTTAGGATGAAGGTCAATAAAGTCTTTGTACTCAATCCCACTTCACTGGTGGTCAAATAGACGACAATAAAATGGATTTGGTTGATTTCTGTAACACTTCAGTGTTTTAGAAATCGTCTCTTTCTACAGACTGGTGCCTTCATGTCTTCCATGCCCATTGGACATTATAAACCACAGGTGTCAAACATGAGGCCCGGGGGCCAAAACCAGCCCGCCAAAGAGTGCAATCTGGCCTGGGGGATGAATTTGTGAAATGCAAAATTACACTGAAGATATTAACAGTCAAGGATGTTCAAATCATTTTAGGTCGATTCAATCTAAAGTGGGTCAGACCAGTAAAATACTATCAGAATAAACTATAAATAATGAAAACCACAAACTTTTTCTTGGTTTTAGTGTAAAAAAAAAAGTTACATTACACAAAAATGTTGACATTTACAGACTAGCCTTTTACAAAAAATGTGAAAAACCTGAACAAATGCGAACAACCTGAAATGTCTAAATAGAAGTATGTGGAATTTTAACAATATTCTGCCTGTTACTAAATGTTTGGTGTATTTGTTGATCCACTGTGATCTGTAAGTTGTGACGCACATGTATAAATGATAAACTAAGGTGTAATGTTGTTAAAATTGCACTCTTTTTTCTTCAGAATTTTCAGGTTGTTCATATTTGTTCATGTTATGTTCAAGTACAGTTCATGGATGTAAACATTTTCATGACAGAATTTGACTTTTTTCACTCAAAAACATAGAAAAAACTTTGGAGTTGACATTATTTATCAGTTCTTATGCTACTATTTACATTATTTTACTGGTCCGGCCCACTTCAGATCATATTAAGCTGCATGTGGCCCCTAAACTAAAATGAGATGGACACTCCTGCTATAAACCTTAAGTACAGATTAAAAAACAAAAACATCACGGAAAAGTTATATTAACCCTCTGGTATCCAGGTGCGCCTTTTAGGAACACTTTGCACTTCATTTTAAAAAACTTCATATTGTTTTTCACAATTTAAATAAGGTTAGAATTCAAAAGTTGTTCACTTTTGCATGATCTTTAAAATTCTGGCCACCAACTAAAATGTGCACATTGTAAACAAAAGAAAATTACAAGACTAGCATCTGTCTCCCAAGTGTGCCTAAAACGTACTATTTCTTCCATTTGATATGTATGATTAGGGCTGACCTTGATTTACAAAAATAAAATCAAATTAGAGCAGAAAAATAAATCAATATATAATATTTAATAGTTTGATTTATAGGTGTGCATTTTACGCACACTTGGTGACAGATGCTAGTATTTTTTGAACATTTGACCTACACTGTAAAAAAAAAATGACTGTGGAATTAACACCAAAAAGTTGTAAAACTGAAACATAAAAAAACTGTAAGTGACAATATAATGCAAAGTTGTTTATTTGAAAAGATTTTTGTGTTAACGATTAAATCAAATATAGCTGTAGGTTTTACAGGAAGAGTATGTGAACAAAACCAGATTTGGATGTAGAAATGATGTATTTCTATTGTTTTTAGAAAATAAAACTGTAAATTGAAAACAATCTGGTGCCGTTTAAACTGCAAGACCATAATGTTGAAATAACGGCATATTTGCTTTATATATATATATATATATATATATATATATATATATATATATAGAGAGAGAGAGAGAGAGAGAGAGAGAGAGAGAGAGAGAGAGAGAGAGAGAGAGAGAGAGAGAGAGAGAGAAAGTTGTAAAAAAGTAAACATTTAACAATGTAACATTTTAAACTCGTAAATTAATGGGTTGGTAAAGTTGAAGAGTTGGTAGAGCGGCTCGTCCAATAACCAAAGGGTTGGTGGTTCGAATCCTGGGTCTGACTGTTCATATGTCCAAGTGTCCATGGAAGACACTGAACCCTAAATTGCTCCAGTTGGACCTGGTGGATTTGGAAAGTGCTTTGGACACCATGAAGGTGGAGAAAATGAGCTAAATAAGTGCAGTCCATTTACCATTTAAATCTACATGTTTAAAATGTTAAATCTACATGTTACTCTGTAAATATGTTTACAGTTGGATGTGTTTTTTACTGTATTGTTCTGGAAACCACAGCTGCCAGTTTCTTTTCCGTAAAAACAACAGGATTTTTTTTTTTTTTTTTTTTTTTTTTACAGTGTATAGTGCCAAAAATAATAATGCAAATTAACCAGTGTTGCTGTTTGTCATTGACATAAAAAATCAAATAATATGTGATCCACTTTTTATATAGTATTTTGAAAAAAAAAAAAAAAGATTGTTAATGTTTTTTGCATCCAAAAAATGGTTTGTTTACATTACAAACACGGCATTTAAAGGGTTAAAAAAAATGTGACAGTTATTGAGTATTCGGTATTTTTATTTACAGCTCAAGTTGATGAAATAGAAAAAGATGTAAAAGAATTAAAAACAAACTGTATGAACATTTTTTGGACATTATTCCACAAGTGTGCCAAAAAGACACACATGGTGCTTAGTCGGGGCCTTTCTGGACAGGATACTGAAGGGTTAAAGATAACATTTTAGATTGTATTGATAATGATGATGATAGGAGCAGACCTGGCTTGATGTCACATGTGAGCTGGACACCCAAAGGCGCACCGCCAAGTTCCGACGACGGATATCCAAACTCCGGAAAATCTCCCAGAAACTGCGCGGCTCTGTCGGACAGATGGACGGGAGGAAGCTGGTCCTCCGGATCGGCCACGCATCCCTCTCCCACGCAGGACTTCGCTCGAGCTTTTGGCCGTATCCTCAGCGGCAGCCTGCATTCGATCCCCCTACAGTCTCGGGTGTCATTGGTGGGCTGGACGTGCTTCCCTGGAGCGGCGCAGTCCGCATCGGCGCATCCAAGTTCGGGCGCCGCGATGCGTGTTCCGCGGAGCGTCTGTGGATGTGCGGCTGGATGAACCTCCGACGCAGCTCTCGGAGAACCCTGGTGTGCGTGGTGTTGACTGCCAACTACCTGCGCCGCTCTCCCCTGCACCGTGGGAGCGAACTGCCGCGGAGGTCTGGAGTGCCTCCCCACCGGACAGTGCGCACCGGTGCACGGTCTCGGATCTGCGCTTTCCTTTCCGTGGCACTGAGCCCCACGGCAGCTCTCTGCGGCAGCTTCTCCGTGCAATGAAATCCACGACAGAAACAGCAACAGCACTCCTGATAGTAAAATCATTTTGCAGCAATTACACACACACACACACACACACACACACACACCCTAGAAAATAAAATGACAGGAAAAATCGAGGTACGCGTAAAATCCTAGAGAAACGCACCAAAGATCATGGCCAGTCCTCAGATGTGTTTCTACTTAGTCCCAGTAAAGTTTGTCAGAGTGGATGTGCAGCTCCTGACAGACAGAGTGGCTTCTCTGACTGTCAGTAAGAAATAAAAACATTAGACCCACGCATTAGTGCTGGCTCTGTCCACGCCTGAGCCACTCTGTGCGCTCCAGTGTCAGTCTGTGGCATTCCTAAGACTTCATTAGCATCAGGTTTCCCCGGCCACACATTAACCCTTCACCTTCCCTGCTCTGTTAGGAGGAATTCCCCCATTGGAGGTGGACAAAGTCATACAATTAAAGCTTTCAGATAGCAAATATTTTGGCAGTATTATGGCATACATTTGGCATTTTTGGCTTTCTTTTGGCATTATGAAAACCTTTAGGCTTAACTATGGATGTAACATTACCAGTATAAGGATAAACCATGGTAAAACTGCTGAGGGTTAGTGTTACGTTTTAAATTCTAATTATCATGATAACCCTGTTTGATTTTAGGGGAAAAAACCCAATGTAAAGATCTGCTTTTATGACAAATATTTGAATATAGTTTTAATTTGTTACAATTTTTAATTTTGTATACCTATTATTTGGAACCAATATTCACTTTTAAAGTCTTTGAAAAGGTTTGTTAAACGTCTTTGTGTTATTTCTGAAATAAATTATATACGTTTTTCAAATCAGATTTAATTTTTTTTTTTTGTATTTTCTGGCCTTTTGTGTTGTTATAGTAGGTTACAGTGAAAAAAATAATAGACACATGATATAGATGAAGTTGTGCTGGAAAAAAAAAGATCCCAAACATGGGTTAGATAACATTTGTTTGTATAGTATATAAAGGCAAAATCAAAAGGACTGAAAAACAGACAGAATAGACTCAGACCACTGAGGGTTAATATTTGAATGTTTCTGCCAGCAGAAGGTACATTGTGCCTATTATTTTATCTTTTTATTTATTTTTTTTAAAATACAACTTGATTAACCCTTTCATGCACAAATTATAAGAACCTTAATCAAAAAACTTTTCCTGAGTGTTTTTATTCCTCTTTAGGCATGAAAAAAACAATGCGACTGAAATTTTTCTTCTGAAAAATAAATAAAAATAACGAATGATTTAAAAAATACATTAAAAAAAAAAATAATGAAAAAAAAATTCTTATGAACCTATTTTTCATGAAGTTGCAAAAATGTCCACTCAGCTGGACACCACATGTTTAATTTTTGACACACAGAAACATGTATTTACTGATCAATTGTGTGAAAACTATGGGGAGGGCTTGTGATTCTGGGGGTTTATGCTCAGGAGAGATCTACATAATGTTACCAATTCATGTCAGAAAAGATATGTAGTGTCTTAAAACTTTAATAAAGATGTGTGTAAAATAAAAAAAAAAAAGAAGAACAAAATCCATGAATATACAAGAGAACAGCTGTAGAATAGCTGTCCATTGGAGTGACCAGTAAACATGAAAGGGTTAAATTATTTCAGTATGTGTTTAAGTACTTTTTGAACATTTTGAGCACAATTTCAATAATACCGTGATAATAATGATAACCGTGATAATTTTGGTCACAATAACCATGATATGAAATTTTCATATTGTTACATCCTTAGGCTCAACTGTGGTATAACTAAGGTTATCCATAATAAATATGGAGGCACCAGCAGTACATGGCAGAGTTCTGGCATATGTCTGGTTAACCAAAAGACTGGGCAAAGAGCGGGATCAAGTATAGGGATGGTATGGCATGTTTATGGCAAGACAGAAGATTGACTAAAGAGCGGCAACATCTTATTCCATATATGGAGGTTTTTGGTTGTGTTTTGGCATATTTCTGTAAAGCCAAAACACTGTGCAAAGAGCAGGAATTTCTACCCAGAAGAAAACCCACTTCATTTTAAAAGCATGATTAACACAAATTTGGGTGAATTTTGGCCTCCTTCTGGCCTCTCTTTGGGTCAGTTTTGGCTACTTTTTGGCTGGATTATGGGGATTTGGGGCTTTTCTGGGATAATTATGGCTATATTTTGGAAGACCGCAATTAGTTTTGGGTGAATTTTGGCTTCCTTCTGGTTTGATTTTGGCTTGCCTATTTTGGGCCATTTAGGGCCCATACATCTGCACAGAACTTTGCCAAAATGGCATGCCAGTTTTGGGCCAGATTTAAGCCATAATGATTTTACTATCTGGGTTAGGGCGTCTCAAAAATCACTTTTCTCTTCAGATCACGGTGTTATTTATAACCAGTTAATCTCCAACATGATAATAGTCCCCCTCAAAAGTTTCAGCAAAATCCGTCAACGTTTGACACCCCCCCCACCCTCACCACCACCACAAGGGCCCATCATAAAATGCTAAAAACGCTCATTTTAACCTAGAAAATCACATATAATGAAGTCTTAAGTGTCCACAAATTGCTTTTTCTGGTATTTTATAGCATCCATGTCACTGTAAGTCTGGAATTTGTATTTACTAAAATGCTTTAATTACAATGTACTTAAATGATTTAAGTTTTATTACATTACTATAAAATGTCACGTATATTCTACTAATTTGTAGACATAGTCGAAAGTATGAAAAATTTTAAGTTGAATGGATTAAAATCACTAAGTTTTAGTCATGACCACCCCTTTTTATCTTGGCATTGCATTCTGGGTATTGGACATGTTGTTGAAAATGTGTTATTTTTATGTGCAGGGGTTCAGCGGGGTTGTGATGTTAGTGGTAATTTGGACTTACTGTGTGTATGGCAGTGTTTATTGGCCTTTTTGTGTTTGTTTTTGTATTTTTGTAGAGCTGCACCATGAGTGAGAGCCATAGGACCAACAATGGCTTTCCCATTCCTTTTTAATTAGTCATACTCCAAACAAGTCTGACCAGCTTAACAAATGGAAGATGCTTCCTGTATTGACAAGTGAAACGTACCTATCTTCAAGCCTGGCTTTCAATTATGCAACAATATCTTAAGTTGAATAATTATACTTAGTGATACATTTTGCAAAACAATTTAATTTCAGTCGCCTTGGAACGGAACACAATGAACTGATGATATTCAGTCTAACGACTCTACGAAGTAATTGACATTGCAACAAATTTTAAGCTAAATTAACTTGGCATTGAGTGTGTTGTACTTAAAATAGCAAATCCATTCAAATCAAGCATTTAAGTTTAATACACTCAAGTTTTCATCACTCATTACTTAAATTTTTTTAAGGGAACCAGTTTACTCAAATTTTCTAAGTAAACTCAGCTTATTCGGTCTTACAGTGTAGGGCGTCTCAAAAATCACTTTTCTCTTCAGATCACGGTGTTATTTACACCAGTTAATCTCCAACATGATAATAGCCCCCCCCCAAAAAAAATTTTCAGCAAAATCCATCAATGTTTGACCCCCCCCACCACCACCACAAAGTATGAAGGGCCCATCAAACAATGATAAAAACATTCATTTTAACCCAGAAAATCACATATAATCAGGTCTTAAGAGTCCACAAATGGCTTTTTCTGGTATTTTACAGCGTCCCTGTAATAGCAACTTCATCCCAGATAGCAAAATCATTATGGCTTAAATGTGGCCCAAAACTGGCATGCCATTTGGCAAAGTTCTGGGCGGATGATTTGAATGGATTTGCTATTTTAAGTACAACACACTCATTCATTCATTTTCTGAACCCGCTTTATCCTCACTAGGGTCACGGGGGTCGCTTGGAGCCTATCCCAGCTACATAGGGGCGAAGGCGGGGTACACCCTGGACAAGTCGCCAGTTCATCACAGGGCATCACAGGGCATCACAGGGCATCACATTACTCTTCCATTTCATTCTTGAGAAACTCTGGTAGCTTGATTCTGTGGGTACCATGTTCCCTCTAGGGCACCATCCACAGCTGCATTGGCATCATCTTGGATGTCCTTAACACCTCTTTCTGCAGCATCGTTACTGACAGATGGCTCCGAGACATTCATTCATTCATTTTCTGAACCCGCTTTATCCTCATTTCTCTGTACTGCAATTGTCTTCAAGGTTAAAATAGTTTTGGATTTTTCATTATAGTTTAGTTTTATTTAGTTTTGACTTTTTTTTTCTCTAATTCAGTTAGTTTTAATTTGTTTTTAAAGCAGGTTTGCTAGTTTTTATTAGTTTTCATTTTTTTCTAAATGCTTAGTTTTAGTTTAGTTTTAATATTAATTGTTGTTTTGTTGTATCTATTGTCTTCTTCAAAGTTGTGTTCAAATAAATCCCAGACAGGACTCTGCTGCTTTCTCCCAACTTTAGTCTCCATGTTTCCAGGTAGAGTGGGGACCAGAAGACGACTGGAAACCACAAGTGACAGACCGTGAAGTGTCATATGGTGCCACTAGCTAAAATTGCTTGAGCGAAATAAATTGATTTCATATCAATCCGACATTGACAAAGACGAAAACGAAGGGAATTTTATCCATGATTTTTATTTGTTTTAATTAGTTTTGTAAATACACAATACAGTTTCAGTTAGTTATCATTTTTTTCTTTTAATTATAGTTTTATTTATTTCAGTTAACGAAAATGTTTTTACAATTCTAGTTTTCGTCATTTCGTTAGTTTTCGTTTATGGTAATAACTTTGGTTGTCTTGCCATGGCTGCTTTGGTTTCTATTGGTACTTCTTTATCAAAGAGACTTAGTACCACAGGCAGGTACCACATGTGACGCAGTATGGATGTCTACTTTAGGCACTTTAGTATCCATTTAGTATCCGTTAAGCATGGTAATGCATTTAAAAACAGTATTTTTTGGCGTTTTTTGATGGGCCCATCATACTTTGTGGTGGTGGGGGGGGTCAAATGTTGACGGATTTTGCTGAAATTTTTGGGGGGGGCTATTATCATGTTGGAGATTAACTGGTTTAAATAACACCGTGATCTGAAGAGAAAAGTGATTTTTAGACGCCCTATTAAAGCTCTTTCTGGCTCATAACACAGAACTGATAAGATACTGACTTTAAAACATGCAACAAGAGGAGGTTTTGTTTGAGCATTGCCAGGGTGATGTTCTCATCCTGCATCCTTTTCCTGATGACTGTCACTTTTCATTTTGCTCACTGTTGACTTTCCTATGACCCTGTGGTCACCGGAGTGGCAGTGTTTTTTGTTTCCTGAGTGTTGGGACAGCTGCTGGTCCTCGGCCCGCTGAGCTCCAGGTTATACTGGCCTTGTCCTTCTTTATAGACAAACAGAGGTCAGACTTTTGTTGAATAGACCTAAGACACAAGTCAGGAATGTGAAACCCACAGCTGATTTTTTGTGTCTTCTCCACTCTAATTTTAGGCCTTGAGCACAGCCACAGATCCAGTGGGAGGTTATCTGATGCTGGTGTGTGGTCAGACGTTCAGGAAATGGTTTAATATCATTTCTGTGTGGTTGTTTAGTCATTTTTACTTACTATTTCATAAGTTAGGAACAATATCAACTTCATAGCTCATAATTTAGACTCATTCTCAAATAATGGGGTTGTAGTTTCCCATAAACCCTATAATTCTGATATATTTCCTCATTATTTTATTTAACTGTCTCATAATATGGTTATTCTGTTGTTTTACTTGGTATTTTTATTTCACTGTCTTAATTGTACAGCTGTTTTTATGTCCTCTTAATCTATTCTTGTTTTTTTAGTCTATCATTTTTTATTTTTAATCTTCTGTACAACACTGTTTTTAATTGTACAGCTGGGAAGTAGATGGGATAGGCTCCAGCGACCCCTGTGACCCTTGTGAGGATTAAGCAGGTTCAGAAAATGAATGAATGAATGAATATTTGACTTTAATTCCAATTCTATATTTGTATCAATATCTTTAGAAATACCAAATTTCTTAGTTTTCTCTTCATATTTCATTTTTCATTCATTTCTGTTTTTTCTTCCTGTCTTTTTTCTCTGCACTTGCTTGTTGTATGTTGCTGCTGTTAACTGTGAAATTATCCTCATGGTGGGATAAAGTCTTATCGTATCGTATCATGTCTTGTCCTGTCCTGTCCTGTCCTGTCCTGTCTTGTCTTGTCTTGTCTTGTCTTGTCCTGTCCTGTTCTGTCTCATCCTGTCCTGTCCTGTCTTGTTGTATTGTATCTTGTCTTGTCTTATCTTATCTTATCTTATCTTATCTTATCTTATCTTATCTTATCTTATCTTATCTTAACTAATGTGATCCTTTTCAGTCTCTCAGAAGTCAAAAAGTGTTCCTTATCGGGCTGTGCTGTCAACTTTCCATGAGTGTTTGTATTTTCTCTCAGCAAAGTTTTCCTGTTTTCCTCTCAGCTTCAATAGAAGGATTCAATCTGACTCATATTAATAAAAACTAACCTCAATTTCATTGTTTGTTGGATTCCAACAGAGAATAAATCCTGCCAAGAAACATACGGACTGATCGGAAATTGGTTCCATACATAGAAAAATATTCCAACTTATTGGCAGAAACTTTCCCAGTGTAAGGATTTTGTGTCAGTATTTCACAGAAGTTCCTTAAACTTAGTATTTCACAATTTTGACTAAGCGTAAAAAAAATCTGATTGTTTCATCACTATTCATCTCATCTTAAATAGCAGGTAAATCTGACTATATTGGTAAAATTAGACCTCAGTTTTAAGGATTTCGGGAATATCAGTTCAAATCAGTTCTTGTCTGATTCTTTCTGCTGTAAATGATTGAACCCAGTGACTCATGAATGTCATCAAGAACTAGAAGCACTCGGAGAGTGCAGACCTCCGCAAAGGCTGATCAGTGGCCCCCCCCGTGGGCCCCCCCACCCCCGATCACCACCAAAATTTAATCATTTCTTCCTTATCCCATTTCCAACAAACCCTGAAAATTTCATCCAAATCTGTCCTTAACTTTTTGAGTTATGTTGCACACTAACGGACAGACAAACAAACAAACAAACAAACAAACAAACCCTGGCAAAAACATAACCTCCTTGGCGGAGGTAATTAAAATGTGTCTCTCATTATGTCATAACTTTCCATCACAGTTTGTATTTTCTTTTAGCTAAATTTTCATCAGTTTTTCTTTCTTTTCTGTGTTAAATTTGACTCATATTAATAAATAAACACCTCTTTTTTTCCTCATTATTTTCAAATGGCGAAGACTGAGTGAGAATTGTAAGATATTTAATACAACATCCTTAACTCATAAAACCCCAAATATACACAAACGACCAAAAGCATCTACTGATCTAAAATGTTTAATAACTTTAGAGCCACTAATCCTATCAATGCATGTAAATAACTGATGTAAAATGCAGTTTGTCATCTTTGATGGTCATCAGATATGACCCATTTGGATGTTCAGAGGCTCCGTAGTGAACATGGAAACACTGTCATCTTCTACAACATTAGTTGCTTTTCCATTGACCCTCAAATTGCGTGTATATAACTTGGACATAAAAATTTGCCTAATGGAAAAACGACAATTTTGCCAAAACTCTAGTTTTTCAATTAAAAGTTTTTGTGCTGGCAAGAAGTGGTTTTTCGGGCGTAGTGCAATTGGTATATTGCGCAAAACTGCAATGGAAAGACCTTTTTTCATAACTAGACTCACATGAATAAAAAAAAAAACAAAAAAAAAAACGATATTGACTAAGGTTACAACAAGTGAAGACAAAGAGTTTTAAAAGAAACATGATGTGGTATGTGTGGACACACCAGGAAACTGAATCATTTTTTAATTTAGTATGGCATAGAGAGGTAATACATGATAATAATGAATATATCTGTAAATCAACACCATATTTACGTTCGTCACCATGTTTATGGAATGACTTCTCATGCCATCTCGCTATACTAAATGAACAAATCATAGCATTTGTTATTTAATGGAAAAACCGACATTACACACTTGTGTTTTTTCGACATTTAGTAAATATCGGTAAAGTTTCGTACGTATGTCCAATGGAAAAGTGACTGTTGATTCACCAATAAAACCCATGGAGTTTGATCAATGACTGTGGATGGAGACACTTGGTTTTATGTTCTATTAATGATAAATCCTACTGAAAAAGTCACTTTTTCTCAAGTTTTCTTTTGTTTTTAGTATAATAACCTTCAAATGTAATCTCAGCATGATGATTAAAGTACATAATCAGTCAAATAATACAGGAAAATACATTATTTTCAATGAAAAATACAAAATGGACAGGATAATGCTATGATAAGTGTTGATAAATCACTTAAGAAAGGTTAAATATAGAGAAAAATTCATTTGGAACTACCACAAAAGTAAGACTGGGTCTTTATGGGTTAAATATGTTATAGTTTGGACAAAGTTTTGATTATTTTGTTTTAAGCTTTAAAAAAAATCTCACTTTTGAATGGTTATCCTTTCTTTCAACTAAGTTTTCATCAGTTTTCACCACAGCGCTCTGTGGTAGGCAAATTTGAGTCACATTACTAAAAACAGACCTCGGTTTCATTGTTGTTGGATTTCAGTGGCGCGTACTCCTAATACTGAGAAATGTAAATTAGTGACATAGATTCAAAAGAATTCCGCTCATTGTCAGATTCTCCTCTGACACAAACAGTTCAACTCAGTATTTCATTAATCTCATCTTTTATTGTCATGATTTTGACAAAGTACCAAAATGTTGTTATTTTTTTTCTCATTAAGTCATTACTGTATTTTTCTGTTTTATTTAATTAAAAGTCATTTAATTGTCATTTAAATTTAATTTAATTTAATTTAATTAAAAGCGCTTTTCAGGTTCAGAATTCATTCATATTCACAAAACTATACCTCAGTTTCTTTGGTAAATATATCCTACTATGGAGCAGCTTCACTGATTTCTACTATATAAATATTAAATATAGTACAGTTTTAACTTAGTATTTCATAAATTGACTAAAAAATTAAACTTTTAGCTGTCATAATTGTAGCTTTCCATTAGTGTATATACTTTATTTCCACTCAGCTTCAACTGTAAACAAATTTGACTCATATTCGTAAAAACAGACCTCAGTTTCATGTGTGTTGGATTTCAATGGCAAATAAATCCTAATAATAAATGTGAATTAAATATGTAGATACAAATCCTTCCAAACAGTTGTCAGATTCTCTTCTTGTGTAAAGAACATGACTCAATATTTTATCAAAATCATCTTTAAGTTTCATGATTTTTTGACAAAGGATCGAAATGGTTTTCAAATGATGTCATAACTTTAACTTTCTATCAGAGTTTCTATTTTCTACTTTCATTTCTTTTAATTTTTAATCAGTTCTTCCTTTTCAAATTTTACTCATATTAACAAAAACACCCCTTTACAAGGAGCTGCTGTACTCATTTCTACTCCACAGATCTTAACCCATAGAGACCCAGTGTTACTTATGTGGTAGTTCCCAATGAATTTTTCTCTATATTAACCTTTCTTAAGTGATTTATCAACACTTATCATAGTATTATCCTGTCCATTTTGTATTTTTTTCATTGAAAATAATGTATTTTCCTGTATTTATTTGACTGATTATGTACTTTAATCATCATGCTGAGATTACATTTGAGGGTTATCATACTAAAAACAAAAGAAAACTTGAGAAAAAGTTACTTTTTCAGTAAGATTTATCATTAATAGAACATAAAACCAAGTGTCTCCATCCACAGTCACTGATCCAACTCCATGGGTTTTATTGGTGAATCAACAGTCACTTTTCCATTGGACATACGCACAAAACTTTACCGATATTTACTAAATGTCGAAAAAACACAAGTGTGTAATGTCGGTTTTTCCATTAAATCACAAATGCTATGATTTGTTCATTTATTACAGCGAGATGGCACAAGAAGTCATTCCATAAACATGGCGATGAACGTAAATATGTTGTTGATTTACAGATATATTCATTATTATTATATATAACCCCTCTATGCCATACTAAATTAAAAAACGATTCGGTTTCCTGCTGTGTCCACACATACCGCATCATGTTTCTTTTAAAACTCTTCGTCTTCGCTTGTTGTAACCTCAGTCAACATCGTTTTTTGTTGTTTTTTTTATTCATGTGAGTCTAGTTATGGAAAAAGGTCTTTCCATTGCAGTTTTGCGCAACATACCAATTGCGCTACGCCCGAAAAACCACCTCTTGCCAGCGCAAAAACTTTTAATTGAAAAACGAGAATTTTGGCAAAATTGTTGTTTTTCCATTAGGCCAGGGGTATCAAACCCATTTTAGTTCAGGGGCCACATTCAGCTAAATTTAATCTGCAGTGGGCCAGACCAGTAAAAAAAAACAAACCTAATAATATATAAATAATGACTACTCCAAATTTTGTCTTGTTTAGGGTAAAGAGAAAAAAAACATTGAATTATGAAAATACTTACTTTTATAAACTATCCAAACAAAAAAGATGTGAATAACCTGAAAAAACTGAAATTTCTTGAGAAAAATAAATGCAATTTTAACAATATTCTGCCTCAACTTATCATTTCTACATGTGCATTATGGATCAGCTCTACAAAGACACTAAACACTGAGGAATAGGAAGAAAATAGTTAAAATTGTGCTTAATTTTCTTTAGAAATTTCAGGTTGTTCATATTTGTTCAGGTTATTCACATTTTATTGTTATAGGATAGTTTGTAAATGTAAATATTTTCATAATTTAATGTTATTTTTTGCACTAAAACAAAGAAAGAAATTTGAAGTTGTTAATTCAAGATTTTTTGCTAAATTTAAGATTTTGTTTTTTTACTTAAATGAATTTTGTTTTGTTTTGTTTTATTTTGGCTTAATTCAACATTTTTTCCTTAATTCAAGCTAATCTTTTATTTTTTATTTTTTTTGCTTAATTCGTTTCAAGACTGGAATTTTTGACTTTGCCAAAACATCCCAAGCCCCAGACTGGACCCTTTGGTGGGCCACATTTGGCCCCCGGGCCACATGTTTGACACCCCTGCATTTGGCAAATTTTTATGTGCAAATTATATACACGCAATTTGAGGGTCAATGGAAAAGCAACTAATGTTGTAGAAGATGACGGTGTTCCACGTCCACTACGGAGCCTCTGAACATCTGAATGGGTCATGTCTGATGACCATAAAAAGATGACAAACTGTATTTTACACCAGTTATTTACATGTATTGATAGGATTAGTGGCTGTAAAGTTATTAAACATTTTAGATCAGTAGATGCTTTTGGTCGCTGGTGTATATTTGGGTCTTTATGGGTTAAATATCTGACAATGTAAATTTAGCATTTTATGATTTTGATTAAACATCAAAATAAAACTTTTCCACAAAGTCAGATTTTGTGCATTTTATCTTTCCATGAGTTTCTGTTTTTACTTTTAAGTGAAGATTTTATCAGTTTTGTTCTTTTTCGCTGATCTTAACAAAACCTCAGTTTGATTGTTTGTTGGATTCCGGCGGTGAATAATCCTGCCAAGAAGCAGCTGTTGATCGGAAATAAAAAGTAGTTGTGTACATGCAGAAATATTGAGTATATTGGCAGTTACAATCCTGGTGTGAAGACATGGTGGAGGTCACTGCTGCAATGAGAGAAAACATTGAAGTGCTTTACACCACCCACTGAGTTCAGTACTGTTTGGTATGTACAGTACAGCAGAGTACAAACAGAGGGCACTACAACACACCTATATGCATCACTTATCACATCATCGTCATGGTGACAGCTTGTCCTCTGCTGTACTACGTCTGATCATTTACAGTGTGTTGCAAGGTCTCTGCTGGTTTTGTCATCATCACCCTGTTTTCTCTGAGTGCACAAGAACCGGGGAAAGGTTTTTAGAAGTGTGTTGAAGCATTCAATCTAAACATAATGGAGACTAATGGTTTAACCCATAAGACCCAGAGCTACTTTTGTGTTTTCAGTTCCAAATGAATTTTTCACTTTAATAGACCTTACTTGAGTGATTTACCAGTATTTATGATAATATTATCTTCTGTATTTTGCATTTTTTCAGTGAAAATCTGGTATTTTCTGATATTTATTTTACTGATCATGTAGATGTTCATAAAAGCTCAGATTAAAGTTTATGCTTATGTTATCGGAAACAGAGAATAGTGACTTTTTCAGTAGAATATATCATTAACTGAGCATAAAACAAGTGTCTACAGCTGCTGTTATTGATCCAACTCCATGGGTTTTACTGGCGAACCAATGCTGCAGAAGATGACGATGTTTCCACGGTAACTATGAAGCCTCTGAACGTCCAAATGGGTCAAATCTGATATCTGATGACCATGAAAAGATGACAAACTGTATTTTACACCACAGCTAAAATTTACTTAGGGGGTAAAATTAGTGGCCATTTTGTCAAAAAAAAAAAAAAAAAGTTGTAAGAAATGCATAGAACTGTGTTGAAATAATGCTAATACATTTGTGCACAGACTACTGATATTATTTGACAGTGGAAGCTCTATTTTCAGAAATATTGGATTTTCAATAGCACGTGTATGTGAAAACTTTTGCTGGTGGACGGACGTGACATTACCCATGATGATCTGGTCAGTACCAGTACTTTATTAGTAATAAACTTATATACTTACTATTGCTAATTCTCCTCTTATTCATAAATGTTAGTATTGTGGATCTAAAACAATAACAGCTGACACAAAAACACAAAATGTGGCAGTGGACGGATGTGACATGGTTGTTACAGATCCCATCATACTGATGCTCGGCAGCCATGTCAGCGTTTCCACAAATGATCCCTGTGCAAAAACTAGGATCAGAATTATTTATTGTATAGTTTATCATCATACTAAAGAGTAAATAACAATATAGAATTGTTATTTCTTATAAAAATGCTATTATTAGAAAACTGTTGATTTGAAAAGTGACGTGTGACATTCTTAATGTATGTATTGACGTAACATAAGCAGGATGGATCAGCACCATACTCCAGATTGCAACCTGTAAAAATAAAATGTGATATGTAGGATATAATCTTGTAAGAAAAACTGGGGAATCTAAAAGAATAGAATATTTGTTTTTCAGGTAAATTCCGTACAAATATAACTTGGCCATTTGTGACATGAAAATATAGCTTTAATTGTGATGAAATTGGACATTTTTGACCTGAAAACATAGTTCATATGACCATAAACATATTGCAACAGAACTGAAATCCTGTAAATTTGCATAACTTGCATTTACCAACACACAGTTCCTTTGGGGATTCACTTCTATTGATTTCTTATGCACAAAGACAGAAATAAGACCTCTAAGCACATTTTAGCCAACCAATTATTTACATGTACTGATAGGATAATTGGATCAACGGGTATTAAAGATTTTAGATCAGTAGATGCTTTTGTTTGATGGTGGATGTTTGGGTCTTTATGGGTTAAAGTATGTAGCTTCACACCTCACCATGTGGGGTTTGTTAGACTTCAAAAGCAGCTCTTCAAATTGAACTCAAACTATCTGAAAATTGCTTAAACCTTATCTGGAAAATAACTGTATTTTTCAGTTTCTGGCTTCAGACTGTGATGTACAGGCTCATTTGTTCTATTGGGTAAAAAACATTATCAGTCTGGACCACCCTCAGAGACTGGAGAGTGACTGCGGAGACACAACAAAAGCAGAAAAATCACCCTGTCCTATTGCTGAGCTCCGTGACTCTTAATCAGTGTATTTATTGAGAAATGTTCTGCGAGGGCAACGGCGTGCTGTAGTGTTTAGGCGGGACGCTCGGAGCCAATAGGACGCTGTACTATGGAGTCCATCTGTTTGTCAACCCCTGAGAGAGAGGGAGGGAAATGAGTGGTGGTTGGAACACATGCCTGTACCCAGAGTGTTTGTTTAATACATCACCAGTCATGAAAGGCTCTTGGATGCATTCAAGGTTATTTGGCTTCCCCCACGGTGCTCTGGCCTCACTGTACGATGACAGGGGTTTGCCACAGAGAGGGTGGTCTGCCTTTCCCATCGGAGCAGCCACGAGTCTACAGAGATGGTAGCACACAACAGTACTAATAATAGCAAAATGATGTAAATGCAAACCAGCGCTGGAGTTTTAATCAGAGTCAGGAATGGTGTTATTTTCATGTCAGTACCTCAAGCATCATTCACTCTGAAACTCATCCCTCAGTACTCTTTGACCTTACTTTTCCAATATTTTTGACACATTTTTGCTGAATATGCCAACCATGTAAGCTTAAGGGATAAAAAAAAAAAAAAAAAAAAAGAAGATGGAATCTTGTTTTTTGGCCTCCCAGGTTGAGTCAAGGAGAAATGCAAATAAATAGAGCTATCTGTGTCTGCGTGGTCAGATAAGAGCCCCAGGCTATTCATAGCTTGACAGCTTGACTCTCCTTGGTTCCCCCACTGAAGATAACTGACCTTGTTGCACCACATCAGTGTCTTAAGATATTCCTTCCTGATTTTAAAGGAAAAGATTGTAAACGGATGCACTTTTTTTTTTTTTGCCTCATCTGCAAAAGAAGAGTTTTAACCAGTAATGTGATGTAACTTAGAGCTCTGGGAAATTTGGCTCATAGTAAAAATACTTAAAGTGCATGATAAGCAATCACCAAATTCTGAGAAACATTATACATATGAGGCAGTGACAAGAAAAAACAGAATAATGATAAAATAAGTCAATTGCACTGATTCGTTTATTTTTCTTTTAAATGGAAGATTACATATCCAACATAATTTCACTGAAAATTTATTTTTGACCTTAAATGAAATATGTGTCATGTATGTATGTGTAAAGAATGATTATAAAAGATATGAAGCATAACCTGTTAACTGTTGCCAAATGGTGAATAAATATGGCGTCAAGATGAGTCCAGATAACATTGTACATGTACGTGAAGTATTGTAAACCAAAAACATATATTTTCTTTTCAAAAATTCACCTACAAAACTTTGTTTGCTCCTAAAAAACCTGTTTTTTGCTTTTAAAAAATGCTTTTTGAATTTACATAACTTCTCTGTAGTTACAAAACATTGTGGCCTCTTTTGACGTGGGGGTGTGGTTAGCTAGGGCTTGCAGCTTGGAGCATGGTTTGGTTCCCAGTTCTGTAAACGAAACTGGTTCCATTTACTGGTTCCATTGTAATGAATGAGGTAATGTCTGTCCATCACCACTAACACTGCTTCCTGTCTGTACCAGGTCTGGACACACCTCTCATCTAACCACGCCCCCACGCCAAAAAGAGGCCACAATGTTTTGTAACTGCAGAAAAGTTTTGTAAATGCAGAAAACGGGTTTGTATGAGCAAAATAAGTTTTGTAAGAGAATTTTTAAAAAGATTTATTTATTTATTTATTTTACAAAACTTCACTTGCTCTTGCAATACTTCACATATGTGTACGATGTTACCTGGCCTCATCTTGACGCCATAATTCAATCATTCACACTAGCAATTGTTATATTTTAGGTAGGTTGATTTTTGATGCAATTTCATACAGGCATTTGGTAGCTATAGTTCCCGGGGTCCTCAGGTGTGAGTCAGTGAATGGACCACCAGCAGCTAAGTGTCTGATGGGCCTGTGTGTATCTGTTTTGCAGGTGAGTGAAAGTATTGAAAAAAATGTGTAAAAGTGGCAACAGTGAAATATTATAAATGTTTACAGATTAATTAACAAGTGGTGCTTGTGCGAACCAGTGCTTCATCTTGTGTCAGTAATTCACAGACATAGTCAGTGTTGTGTCCACTGTTGTCCTGCTAAAATATGTCAGTTGTGAACTATTATTTTTATGAGTGACAGACAATGAAAACGGACTGTTAACACAGGTGTCAGTCAGTGAATGGACCACCTGGGGCTAGAGCCTGATGCTGCCTTCATGTGCAGTCAGGAAGATGAAACTTTTCACTTGTGAATTCAAGATTGCCAGTGTGTTATGTTCAATTGCTTTTGTAATCGTAGCGAAAACAAAAAATGGCTGATGCACAATTTATCGTCAGCTGCTACTTGGGTAAAACAATTTTGGACATGTTAGCATTTTTTTTTTCATCCATTCATCTTCTGACCTTTATCTGTGAGAGGGTCACAGGGACATGTATACGCTGACATAATAGAGACGGACAACCAATCACTCTCACATTCACACCTATGGGCAACTTAGTTTCAACTATTGACACACATCTTTGGAGGCCGAAGTACCTGGAGAGAACCCACACATGAGGAGAACATTCAAACCCCACTTTTTTTTGTAAAATTGTTTTTTGCAAATTGTGTACACTATAAATGTGCAAAATAACAGCAGCAGAATGTTAATAAAAGCAGTGTTTAATTAAAATTCCTGTTTAATCCCTTGTTGCTCTCCACCATGTTGAAAAATTCGAAGGTTATTTTCATCTCGGCAACTTGTCTATCAAGATTTTTTCCTAGTTTCCCAGAGGAAAATACAACATGAGGGGGCTTTCATGTGCAATTTTCAAGATTGTAAGTAGTATTTACCATAATTCTCATAGTAAATGAAGGCAGCATAAGTGTCCATTGTGCCTGTGTGTGTCTGTTTTGCAGCACAGAGCACAGTAAAAGTCATTTGAACAAACTCATGCACACCTGCAAGTCCCTCTGTGTCCAAGTGTGCAATGCATAAATATTCGAAAGCCTGTTCCAAACACTGTTTATGCAGCTTTTTGACACTTGCTCGAGACTGTGTGGACGTGGTACATGGCATTTTATTGGCTTGGTATAGTGTTGACCTACATTATCACAAGAGGTAAATCTCAAAAATTAGACACATTAGTAAAATCTGAAAGTTTAAGATTCTAGGTTAATTTTATTGTCTGACAATGGAGGGAACTTCTACATCCTGAGCTTCAGTCTGTGCTGATCAACATATGTAAAGGACGTATTGAGACATATTATGTTGGCTGTTGAAGGCATAGCTACATTAATAAAATAAAACAGAGTAAGAAGTTGGATGAATAAAAAATTCATCATACAAAAGGTGCATTTCCTTACACAAGTTAGAAAACGTTAGACATGCCTTAATGAGGTCCAAAATTTTCACAATACAGTTCAATGATACCCAAAACATGGTGGTGGTTCCTGTTGCTTCACTGTTCATGCAGAGGTGGACCTTACAGACCCCTGTAGACCACATTGGGACCTCAGATTGTTGACTCACTGTCCTCACTGGAACTGGTGATGCCACTGTCTTGTAATGTATATGGAAATTACCAAAAACAGTCACTTGCCTGATAAAGGATTAATAAATTTAAGCACTTTTACCTTATTTGGGTCAAAGTATGGAGGCTGGTGTACACCTAAAGAGTCTTCAGAGGATAGGTGCGTAGGAGCATGAGGTACGAGTGGAAGAAGAAAAAGGTATTCCACACGCTGTCCAATAAACTTGCAAAAAAACTTTAATCTTAAATTAAATTCAATGTTTTTTGCAAGTTGATTGGACAGTGTGCGGAATATGTTTTTTCTTCTTCACTCGTACCTTATTTTGGTCAGCCATTTTAATGCTTCTTTATACTCTTCTCTTCTATAAATACAATACTCTATATATTTTTTTCTTCTTTACAGTGGGTTTAGTAACTTTTAAGATAAAGTTTTCCACCCCATCATATCCTGTAACAACCATGTGTCAGCAAATGATGACAACGATGATGATGATGACGATGATGATAACAATGACGACAATGATGATTAATATGTGTTAGTGTTTCCCAACCCCTGTGCCGCAGCACATAAGTGTGCTGTGAGAAATCATCAGATGTGCCGTGAAAGATTTTCCAATTTCACCAGATTGAAACTCTAAGCAAGCGATGTGATAGAGCTACATAGGACAGTATGCCCCAGTGATCCACTCTACAACAACAGTCTCCTGGTTCCCTTTGCAAAGTGAAAGTGAACCAGCCCCAATGCATTGCGTTCTGTTGATAAAGCCCTCCTCCCTATGATGCGTGGATCAGCAGGTACCTGTGGGATCAGCAGGTCGGGGCGGGGCGGGGGGGATATGCCTACCATACTAATGTACTATTATACAACGAACCTCAATCCGTAAGCCAGGGGTCCGTCTGAAGCAAGGTTATTATCGTTAACGAAAACTAACAAAATGACGAAAACTAGAACTGAAAAACATTTTCGTTAACTGAAATAAATAAAAACTATAATTAAAAGAAAAAAACAATAACTAACTGAAATTGTATTGTGTGCTTACAAAACTAACTAAAACATATAAAAATTATGGATAAAATTCCCTTAGTTTTCATCTTTGTCAATGTTGGATTGATACGAAATCGATTTATTTCTCTCAAGCAATTTCGGCTGCTGGCACCATATGATATTTAATGGTCCGTCACTTCTTGTTATTTGTTCGTTCGAGTCTTCTGGTCCCCACTCTACCTGGAAACATGGAGACTAAGTTGGGTCTGGGATTTATTTGAATACGACGGAGAAGAAGAGAAAAGGGATGACTAAACTAAAACTAACTAAAACAAAGCATTTAGACAATAACAAAAACTAATAAAAAATAGCAAACCTGCTCTAAAAACTAATTAAAACTAACTGAATTAGAGAATAAAAAAGTCAAAACTAAAGAAAACTAAACTATAATGAAAATCCAAAACTATTACAACCTTGGTCTGAAGAGTCGCTGACGCACCCCCTCTCAGCTTTCTTGTCCAAATGCCCCACAACAATGTCACCCCTGCACCCCCCGATGTGCTCGCGCCCCCCTGGGAGTGTCCAGTGACTGCTGCCATGGAGTTCCCCATTCTGGCAAACAAAGCTATTCCAGTTCTGTTCCCTTTCTCCACAATCCATCTATGCGAGCTGGGCTTATTCTTGCAGGAATTAAAGAAAGACACACCGAAGATCTTCAATTCCTGCAAGAATATCAGCTTTGTGTTCAAACTAAAGGCCCAGGTTTACACTGAGTGAGTAAATTGAGACTAGATTTGCATTATATTTCAATAAATATACTTTTTTGTGACATTTGTTTGGTAGTGTGCCTTGTGATTTTTCTAATGTAAAATATGTGCCGTGGCTCAAAAAGGTTGAGAAACACTGATATGTGAGATATACTGAAGGATGAAGTGCAACTTTATGGGCTGACTTTCCAATTCTTTGTTAAATAAAGACCTTAAAAACTGCTGAAAACAGAGTTGATTCTTACAGAGGAATATGGCTCTCACAAGACAGAAACAGAGCAAACGTGATGAAGACCTGAAACTGAAGGATCTGGTTTCGTTGGACACTTTTAAGAGGATGCTGTGTGACTTAGAGAGGGAGATATCTGGCTGCAGACGTTTTACCTGACGCACTTTTGTCTACATATCATGAGCACTTTTTGAGTTGACTTTGGAAGGTTTGACTTGTCTATGTGCTTTTTATGTATTTGTTTTATGTACGGAAGTCTGTCTGTAACTACAGGGTGTCCCATAAGTCTCCATACATAGGAGACATAATACATTCCATACATACCCTTATGCAAAGAAAATATATTTCTCTATATATTGACTGTCAATATATTACTGACTGAAAAATATATTACTGTATAATATATATTTAAATTTAAAATATACAGAATAATATATTGTATCAATATATTTTGTATTATATTACAATATATTGAAAAATACATAAGGAATTGAAGCTTTCCATATATTGAAACATATATGGCAATATATTTACTTATACATGTAAATATATGTCATTATATATTTAGTAATACACTTCATAATGTATGTATGCATATATACATACATATATTGTCTAGTGTATTACTAAATATATGTAATTATATATTTAGTAATACACTTCAAAAAATATGAATGTATATATATATGTACATCTTTTTCATCCTATGTTGCCAAAATGACTAAGAAGGCATCTTTTTTCAGTTAACACTTTTTTCATGTATATCATGATGCATATTTTCATGAAATATGTTATTATGCATACCAAGTAATGTAAGTGTTGATAAATATCTGCTTTATGTAAACTTGTGTCAATGGAAAGAAATTGAGTTTCAATAAAACTGTATGCAAAAATATAGGGTAGTTTTTGTCTTCATTGCAATATATGTTTTATATGTATCAATATATGATTAAAGCATATATTGCAGTATATTGGAAAATATATGCACTACTTTCCCATATATGGAAATGTATTTTTTAATATAATGCATTATATTTTTCAAAATATTGCCATATATTTTTGTTTCATAAGGGTATATGGTTCTAACATGTATTTCTTTATATTTCTTCTTTATAGTTGTTCAGCAGACACGCATTGAAATGTGTTCCCGACAAAATGGCAGTCATATAGAGCATATTATATAAATAAAAATGGTTTATGTCAAGAAACGTTTATTTTTCCTATGTATGGAGACTTATGGGACACCCTGTATTTAATGTACTGCTGCCCGTCTTGGCCAGGACACTCTTGAAAAAGAGATTCTTAATCTCAATGAGGTTTTCCTGGTTAAATAAAGGTAAAATTAAAAAAATAAATAAATGAACTAATAGAATATGATGTATTGTGTAAGTTAAACTACTCAGTACATAAAGCAGCTCAATTGAGGTCAGGCTTTAACATCTACGGCAATAAAATGCAACGTACACATGAATGAAGCAGTAAAATGACTCAAATACATCATATATATATATAATAGTAAAACACTGACAGGGACCATTTTACTGCACAATGGCTACTTTGACTTTTCATGCTTGAAGTATATTTCGCAGATCCTTTTTACGTACTTTTACTGTGCTAAGGAGTCAACTGTTCATTGCTTAAAGTCGATCTCAGGATCTCAGAGGCAGGTTTTGTATCCTTCTGTGCTGTGACGTGCCACATTACCACTCCACTCCTAAGACCTGCTGTAAATCAGTTTCAGCGAGGTGAATTATTAACCAAGACCCTCACATTCCTGGTGCTGATTCAGCCATTCTCCGGATCCCACCGAGACCTTGCCTTTTTTTTTTTTCTCGTGCTCTCAACAACCTTCATCATCTGTTCAAGTAGTTGTCAAACACTAGTACAGTCCCAGTTAGAAGTCACAGCAAAGGCAGCTTTTCCTTGGTGTGTCCGTAGGTGAAACACTTGCATTGTGCACTCAGCTCCAGTTCAGATAAGCAGCACTTGTTGAAGGGGGACGGCCCAGCGCTGTCCAGACAAGACTGTTGTGAAAGTGTGGAGCTCTTAGAAGGAATGTAGTGACAGGTCTAGACCTGAACTTCCGCATTAAGCAGGAAGAAGTTAACAGTCCGAAAAGCCAGATGCAACACACACTCACACACCCATATCTGCTTGTATGTTAGTTCATTAGTCTGTTATTCGATAATATTGTCTGAAGCTGGAACTAATATCTATGAAGCTGTTATCTTGAAACTAACGCGTGAGACAAGGACTGATACAAACGTAAAGGTGAGTAGCATCTCCGTTAAGTTTGATGGCGTGGGTTTAGTTAACGGTAAACTTCCATTACTGCTTTAGAGCAAAAACACTACTTCTCTCAATGTTTTATGTGATTTATTTACATTTAAATGGAAGGATTGAACTGATAACATTCATCAAACAAATGAAAAAGTTTGGACATTTTTACTTTTACACTCTTTAAGTGTTGACGTGGTGTTAACACATGACAGTAAATGTCATAAAGCCTTCGTTTTCACTCTAATACGTGTCTTTTCATGAAATTAGTAGACGGTGAGTCAGTCATTAGGTGTATTTTCACATGATAAAAAAAGGGTGTTAGTGCATATGTGATCTGTGCTTTCCATTGGGTGGACCCTGCTCTAATTTCAGATTGCTGTGTGACTCAATAACCACATGAAAAAATGGGCTGGCTTCTTATTTTAAATGGCCAAGCTAAGAGTCAGAGAGCAGATTTTTTTTTTTTTTTTTTTTAATAAGACATTAAATCACAAATACAGATACAAAATACAGTACAAACTATGACTGGAAGTGTCTGGAATGATGAATTAAAAACTGTGTACTTGAAAAGCCTTTTTTTTCTGTTTTTCACCTTAATCAAAGTCACAAAAACTCTGCAGTACGCAACGACAGATACGATCTAGTGTTTTGTTAAATGTCAGTCGTTTTTTATGCCCCGCGGAGCTTTGTTTCTGCTCCTGAACACACACAATTTGCCTGTTACAGCAGAGTACATCCAGGCCTGTAAACACATCTGCCGTCAGACTGAAGTATAGATACATGATCCGAGTAAGAGAGGGAGTTTCTGTACGTTATGGTAAACACGCTGTGCTTCGATGCATTCACTTAGAGCTTTTGTCTGGTTTCCATTTTCTTTCTTGAAGCTTAGGTTACACACATTTGAACCAAAAAGCCTCAAATATACTGTACGGTTGAGATTTTTGGGTAAAAGTCCCTCGCATGTTCTGTTTTTCAGCTTTTATTTCCTCATATAACAGGAGTAAAGTGGTGTGTTTTTACAATGCATTGTGCGGGTTTGGCAGCTCGCCATATTTCATGCCTGAGTGTGTCCAATAATATTTATAAATGCTGACAAATCACATATTTTCAGAGCGGTTTCTGGAGAGAAAATAATATTGTGCAAAGGACACATTGATATACTTTTATAATAATATTCCTCTATGTTCCATATCTTCTAAGAAAATGTGACAGTGAATAATTTCTTTCTGAATATGACTTTTGTAGTTTGCTAAGCACAGAGCTAGGAAGTTACTAAGTACTAATACTTGATTACTCCACATGAGTATTTACTATTCTGACAACATTTTCACCATTATTGTGTCCATTGTAACATAAGTTTCTGCATTTTCTACTCCTTACATCTCCTTATATCATTAGGAGTTACTTATATTTTGCATAATTGCAGACCTTCACCACATTAACCCTTTCATGCATGAATTATTAGAACCGTAGTCCAGATTTTTTTCCTGCGCGTTTTTAATTCCTCTTTAGGCATAAAAAAAAAAAAAAAAAAAAAAAAAACAATGCGAATGAAATTTTTTTATTAACTTTTTTTTTTCATAGAGTTACAAAAATGTCCACTCAGCAGGACACCAAGCATTTAATTTTTGAAGAAAAAAAAACAAAAAACATGGGCATGGGATCATTCCTAGGTGTTTATTTTTTCTTCAGGTTCGAACATGTAGCAGGTGGAACTAATGTTTTAGCGTTGGAGCACCCTGGACTCATTTTAGGGACGTACAACAAACAAATCTACTGCCATGGTGATCTGTCACTAGACTAGACAAAGAGTTTAGGTTTGGAGAATGGACAAGGACTGAACTGGAAAAGAAAAATGTGCAATGTTTCTGTTTTTGCACAGTTTGTACAGTTTGCACTTTGATGTTCTCAGATGTGCAACATAAACAGGCTCATTGCAGCCACTGACATTGTTAAAATGTTCATCTTTGTTACCAAAATGTGTTTGTTGTTCTAAAAAAAAAGTACCTTATTGTCATAGTTGTAAGATAATTACACATTTCCTATTTTTATTTTGAAAAATAATGTCTCAGGGAGCAGTCTTGTTGAGTTCATTTGTATTGTTCAATCAAAAATCTACGTTATTTTTAATTTGCACAACAAATTATTCAAGGAAAAGCAAAAAGTATTCTTACAATATTGATGTTTCTTTCAATAAAACTAATAATTGCACCACAGGTACAATGTTGTTAGGGTTGAGGGGGGCTTGGAGATTTTTTTGTGCTCCAAAGGGGGGGCCCGACAGAAAAAGATTGAGAACCACTGATTTAAACCCATCATCAGAAAATCAGATACTGTGTGAAAACTATGAAATAACATTTTTCAAGCAGCTAATCTGATGTTTTCTCACATTTTAACATACTCTAATACTAGTTATTACAAATTTCATGCAGATAAGATGCAAAAAGACAGTAATGGTTTGAATTGCAGTGTATGGAATGGTGCACTGTGTTGGCTGAAATGCAACTAAAACAACAAAACCCATGAATATACAAGAAAACAGCTGTAGAATAACTGTCCACTGTAGTGACGGCTATGCATGAAAGGGTTAAGACTGATCTAAAGACGCAAACAATAACATGCAGAGAAGACAACATACATAAAAGCATGCTTTAGTACATATTATACACGACAAACGTAACAAGGCAAAACCATAACAAGACAAAAACAGTGTAAAAAGACGTAATGACACGTAGCAAAATGTCTGATTTCTTGATTTGTTCCTTGTTCCATAAGTTTTGATGTAATGATACAATACGACAAAAATTATATAAATGAAACAAAAACCATATGTCATAACAAAATGTAACCAGATGAAAACAACATAAAAGATGTAAAAAAACAAGTGGTATCAGGCACAACAAACCCCGCCCCTCGCACGTATTGTAGCTTCTTTTGGCATCGATCCAGCTGATGTCATCATGTGATACGCATGTGATGATGTTAGCATATTAATTACCTCTATATATGTGCCAAGTTTGAAGTAAATTGAAATAAAATTGATGTTGTTTATAGACATTTGAAATTTCCCCCATTATAAGTCAATGGGAGAAAAAAAAAGATTTTAAAAATTCATAAAAAATTTGAACTTTGACCTACTTTTCCCAAAATATATTGACATCTATTCTGGGTCACTGGCAATCTATAAATCCGATATGGTATGAATTCAACCAATAGTTTTGCTGCTAGAGTGTTAACAAACAAAACAAAACAAACCGAACCAAAAACCATACCCCTTGCCTTCCCTTTAGGAGGCGGGGTAATAACGAATGCAATCAAGAAAAAACTTGTGTATTCAACGAAAACAATGTAAAAGACTCAACAATGTAAAAAGTATATAATGACAAACGTGAAGTAAACAATGTAAAATATGTCACAAAATGGAAAGTTTATCAAAATTAAAGCAATATAAACAACACAAAATGGAAACAACGTTAAAGTCGTATTGAGACATAAGAAACAAAAGCAAAAATTTCTTGGATTTTTTGCTTATTTTTCATTTTTTTTTGTTAATATTGCTTTCGAGGTAAATATTACACAAAAAAAATACTGGAATGAGACTAAAGCAATGTATTTATAACAACAGAAGAAAAACATACTTGTGTTGGACTTTGTTTTCGATCAATGTTGCAACAAGACATGATGATAAAAATGATTTAACAAAATGAAAATTATATATAAAAAAAAAAAGAAGTAAGATGAAAAGTGTATAGGAGTGAAAACTATGCAAGAATTTAAAAAAGTCCTAATATTTTGATTTCTGTCCTTTTTATCATTTTGTACATTTAAGAGCCTGTACTTTCTTACACTCTTCTCTCTTGCACTTTTTATTTTGTTTCATCTGCTCGACCTTTTTTAATAAGGAAGATTCTCCTGCGTTGTTGATCAAATCTTTTGCATGATTTCACAACAAATTCCCCTTCAACTGTTTTTCACAAGAAACCAGATGATGTTAGAAAAGTACTTCCTTTAACAAATAACAAACACGAATGCAAGGGCGAGACCTTCTTTGTGGTTCCTCTTGTGTTTATTTACAATGTCACGCCAGAAAAAAGGGGTAATACTTTGTTCTGTGCTGATGAGAGGTGTGAGGTCATATCCCTGTTTGATTCGAATATGAATCCCTTCTCAGTAGTGACTGTAATATTGAATCAGCTTTGAAAAAAATGAGGGAAAAAAAAGGCCACTTTCGCTTCGATCAGCAGCCGTCTGTTTGTTTCCTAATTCTGACCAAAAGTTCTTTTTTTTTTAGAAACTTTGCCATTTACTGCATTTGGCGTCTAAACGTAGCTGACGTGAGTGACCTGACAGATACACTAATGTTTTCCTTGTGTGACTTTAAAACCACACAATGAAAATAGCAGTAGTTGCACGCAGTCTTTCTTGTGTTCTCTGTGGTTGTTAGAAATCCTACAGCGGCCATAGTGTTAAAATCATATACAGGCTTTGGAGATCTGCTGTATTTTGGATGTCATAATACAAAACATGATGTGACACCGTGGGCATAAGAGGAAAAAGGATTCAGGAAATGAAAACAATTAACCCATAAAGACCCAGTGCTACCTTTGTGGTAGATTCCAAATGAATTTTTCTCTCTGTTTAACCTTTCTTCAGTGATTTATAACCACTTATCATCATATTATTGCATTTTTTCCGTGAAAATCAGCTATTTTCCTCTGTTTATTTTACTGATCATGTACTTTAATCATCATGCTGAGATTACATTGGAGGATTATCATACCAAAACAGAGAAAAGTGGAGAAAAAAGTGACTTTTTCAGTAAAATCTATCATAAACTGAACATAAGCTAAGTGTCTCCATCCACTGTCACTGATCCAACTCCGTGGGTTTTACTGGTGAATCAATGTTGTAGAAGATGATGGTGTTTCCATGGTAACTACGAAGCCTCTGAACGCCCAAATGGGTCATATCTGATGACCATGAAAAGATGACAAACTGTGTTTTGCACCAATTATTTACATGTATTGATAGAATTAATGGTTCCAAGGTCATTAAATATTTTAGATCAGTAGATGCTTTTGGTCACTGGTGTATATTTGGGTCTTAATTGGGTTAAGGCAGTGGTTCCCAACCTTTTTTGGCTTGTGACCCCATTTTAACATCACAAGTTTCAAAACGGAGACATTGTTTTGTTTTGTTTTTTTCACTAAAATTAATTTATTTCTGATCATGTAATAGTTTGCTATACTGTGTCGCTAATAAATGTTAATTTTAGATGACATTTAGTCTATATAATGTATATTATTATGGACAGAGGTAGAAAAGCCAGGTGTAGATTACTGCACAAAGTGAGAATTTGATTTTCCTTGGTCAGGATATGTACAGTCAGTCCAGTTTGTATTTACAAGGCTGACAATTAATACTGAACAAACAATAACTCAACCATTGAATTATGAAAGAGTTGCAGCATCTGAAACCGACCACAATGAACATTTCAAAGATAAACAGAACCACAGTGCTTCAGTTTCAGCTTCACAGTTTGTCTTTTATGAATTAGGATTATCTCTGTCAACTCAACATTGATTTTTTATTAGTAAGTTTTAATTTTTATTTTTATCACTTATTAGAAATTCCAGGCGAGCCCACATGGAGTCTCGACCCCAAGGTTGAAAAACACTGGGTTAAGGAGTGATGGTTCTAGACCTTTTTATGTAAATAATCACAACGATGTGAAACAACTTGACGTTACTTCTGAGACTCCATTTTCTTAAAATTATAAAAACATTACACCAGTTGGTTTCATCAGTTTAGTCCTTGTTGCACATGCTGCCTTAAAGTGTGACATGAAACACAAACAGCAGCGTTAGGCTTGCAGGTGGTTGCTCGTGTCACCATTTCCTTCATAATTTCAACATCGCAAATGACAGGAAGTATACCCTTCACCACTTCCTTCAAGGGGCAAACCATTCTGGTAAAAAGGGGTGGAGTAGTAGACATGTTACATACGTGCAGGTGGAAAAACATGCACATACACAGCGTGACATGGAAAATAGTGCCTGATGTTCAAAGAAATATAGTCACCGTGGAATGATTTATAAGGGGTTTTTTTTATTTTATTTTTTTTTAATCTGCGATCTGTACAGGCTGATCTCCAGAATCAGATCTTTAAACTGTACATGCACACGCCATCTGTTTGACGTCGGAGCAATACTGATCCAATTCACATTCAAATTAGAAACATCATGTCACAGCGCTGTGTGAACTCTTGCCTGGAACACAATCAATCACAGTTGTCTCCAGTGCAGAGTGACGGAGGGTCTCAATCGGATTTTGATTAAATTTCTGCCAGTATTTTTTTCCTTTAAAATGACCTAAAGGTTTATTATGTGGAATCCAAACTGTGATGAAAGAAAAGCAGTGAGTTACACTTGAGGGAAAGATAATATTTTTAAATGTAATGAACCGTAGCAAAAAGAAAAAAAAAAGTTTAAGTGAAGTTTTAGTTGTAGCATTTGTTTTTATGTGTTATTGAATAGACGGAGCTAAAAATGTTAGCGGCTAACACTTTACATCTAATGACAGGCCTATAATCAAATAGGTAAAGCTGTGGCCACTGTGAGGTTTGTCTGAGGTGTGCAGAAAGTCGTAGAGCCGACATTTTTAACATAACCTCAAACTGTAACTAACCCCACTTATATCTAACATTAACAATAGGACTGACAAATGTTGCTATATAGGCAAGGCAAGGCAGGTTTATTTATAACAGCGCATTTCATGTACAAGACTCTTCGAAGTGCTTTACATAAAACATAAAAGCATTACAGCAGGGAAGCAATAAAAAGTATAGGCATGGAAAAAACAAAACAAATAAACAGATAAAACTGATTGAATAAATAAATAAATAAATAAATAAATGTATATACCTAAAATGGTCAGAAGGGTCAAATTTACACACACATATACATGCATACATACATGCATATACTCTTTCAACTCCATGTCCTCTGTCATTGCATTGAGTCATTCTCTTTCTTCACTAAGAAATGGTTCAAGTCATAGCATGAGTTTGTTTAATCATCCTCTTGTGTTTTAGTTTTCTGGTTTTGAGTGGTTTTAAAGGGGTCATATTTTGCTAAAACCCATGTTTATTAGTCTTTGGTTCATTTATTTGTGTATTTGGACCCTAATAGTTTCAAAAGTTTGAATTTGAACCCTCCAGGTGCTGCAAAGCTATCTTTATAGTCATCAAATTCAAATTTATTTGTCATTTCAGCATATAAAATACACAGAAAGAAAACACTGTACTCAGGTCCCCGACTGTCAGCAGCATTTAGTAAATAGTAAAAATTACTGATAAAAATAATAAAATAATAAAAATACTGATATAAAAATAATAACAATACCCCCCACCCCTAAAAATTACCTATAAATAACTAAAAAGTTTTATTTCTACAGTGCACAGCAGTAAAGTGTCATTTTGGCAAAAATCATTTTAATTCCTTTGTAATTTGTTACGTTTTATAACTAGTTATGACACGACATTTGCACATACAGGGTGGGGAAGCAAAATTTTCAATGAACATTTAGTTGTTTTTTCTCAGCAGGTACTACGTCAATTGTTTTGAAACCAAACATATATTGATGTCATAATCATACCTAACACTATTATCCATACCTTTTCAGAAACTTTTGCCCATATGAGTAATCAGGAAAGCAAACGTCAAAGAGTGTGTGATTTGCTGAATGCACTCGTCACACCAAAGGAGATTTCAAAAATAGTTGGAGTGTCCATAAAGACTGTTTATAATGGAAAGAAGAGAATGACTATGAGCAAAACTATTAGGAGAAAGTCTGGAAGATACTATTAAAGAAGAATGGGAGAAGTTGTCACCCGAGTATTTGAGGAACACTTGCGCAAGTTTCAGTAACCGTGTGAAGGCAGTTATTGAGAAAGAAGGAGGACACATACGTGGAATAAAAACATTTTCTATTATGTCAATTTTCTTGTGGCAAATAAATTCTCATGACTTTCAGTAAACTAATTGGTCATACACTGTCTTTCAATCCCTGCCTCAAAATATTGTAAATTTTGCTTCCCCACCCTGTATAAGGTCAATACTTCTGACGAACATTTCTCCGAGTACAACATAATTGTTTGTCAGCAGCAGCGGTTGTATGGAGAGAAATTTGTTTCTTTATTCATTAATCAAAAGAATGGATTTGCAATTAAAAATAATAGATTTGCAACCAACAAAGAGATTTGAGAGCAAAAGACAATGAGTGGCAATCAAAAAAGAGAAAGATCATCACTTATAAATTAGTCCTCTTTGCTTGTGAGATAAAAACTTTTACTTGAAAATCACTCCTCTTTGTTTGCAACTTCAAAAATTTTGCTTGCGAATTTAACTGCACTTAATGGGCGGGGCTTATGCTGATGGATGAGAGAAGAGTTTCTATTGGTGGGTTTGACCTGGCTCCAGCACCGGCTACGGCTTCCACATTAAACCCACTTCTATGTTGTGTTATGTTACTGGGAAGTCAGCTGACAGTCTGTTGCTCTTTGAAATTGAAATGTATCTCATCAGTAATGACTTACACTAACTAGTAAGTAAGTAAATTTTATTTATAGAGCACTTTTCACAGAGTCACAAAGTGCTTTATCAAATCAAGTCAAAATCAAATCAATAAAATAGCGTCGGCTACAGCCTGCCGTACGTTCCCCGCAGTTAAATTTGCAAGCAAAACTTTTGAAGTCGCAAGCAAAGAGGACTGTTTTTCCATATGCTGTATTTTATTGTGTGTGCAGTATTTTATTGTTTTTACATTGTGTGCTTTTATATTTATTGCTATTTATTGTTGCACTTTGGTAAGGGCGTCCTGAACTAATTTATATTTTAACATGGAGTACAATGACAATATAGCCTATTCTATTCTATTCTATTCTATTCTATTCTATTCTATTCTATTCTATTCTATTCTATTCTCGATTTACACAAAACAATAAGTAAATAGTAAGTGAAAAAGTAAATAAAACAAACAAACAAATAAATAAATAAATAGCTGGATCTTTATTTGGGAAGAACTGGAAATAATTATGATCTCTTACAACCTGTGATTTTTTTTTTTTTTTTTTTTTTTAATGTAAAGCTGATTTTACAGGTTTTCAACATGGATCATTGTGGTTGAAATTTATCACAATGGTGAAATAATTATAGAAATTTACAACAGGTTTAATAAAATCTGATGATAATAATAGAATACACTCAATACAAAAAAGAAATAGTGAAATGGTCTTATTATTATTATTATTATTATTATTATTATTATTATTATTATTATTATTATAATTATTATTATAAAAATTGGAATCAGCAAAACATCACATCCCAACTTCTTGAAGAAAGTACAGTTCAACTCTGCAACATCATGTTACAAGTATTTATTTCCAAAGCTATAACACTTTCACTTCATTTTTTTTTTTTTTTTTTTGGAATGCGGTTAATTTGACTCATGGGTAGTGAATACTCTCTGTTGTTCTATGGGATGTCTGTGTCATCTAAAACTGAAACTCATGGTGGATGCGCTGAACCATATCTAGGACACTGAACTGTCACTCCAAAACTCATCAG
This sequence comes from Sphaeramia orbicularis, assembly GCF_902148855.1. Taxonomy (NCBI): domain Eukaryota; kingdom Metazoa; phylum Chordata; class Actinopteri; order Kurtiformes; family Apogonidae; genus Sphaeramia; species Sphaeramia orbicularis. The sequence goes on along the minus strand of NC_043976.1, from coordinate 18,159,462 downwards.
CCAATTAGAACACAACCTTGACAAAAAATAAAACCCTGCCCACATGGGAGGTTTGTGTCAGAACTGCAAAAACAACAAAAAGTCAGGGCAGTGCGACTGACAGAGCAGGGCAAAAGTGTGCTCAGCAGAGGGAACTGAAAACATAAGGACAGGTTTGATGAATTTGTTGTTTTTGAGAAAATATGAGTGAAGCCACACTGTTGTTACTGTTACAGAGGCGTTATGGTCTTATGAGCTGACTGTAAACACTTAAAATCACCAGCATCTGTTGTGTAATATGTTTATGAGTGTTACATAACATAAAAACTCCACCTTTATTATTAGTATCCATGTTACCGCTCATTCATCTTCAAACCTTTAAGTGTTCTATGGATACTACACTACTACACTACTTTTTTTTTAGTTTAGTTTATTTTGAATATGCAACAAGACAAAGTAATCTTATGTAGTCCTTAGAAATAAACAGGTAGTAAGAAGTCATAGAAAAAAAACAAAAAACAAAACTTATACATTAACCCTTTCATGCATGAATTATGAGAACCTTAGTTGAGATTTTTTAAATGGGTTTTTTAAATTCCTCTTTAGGCATTAAAAAAAAAAAACAATGCAACTGAAATTTTTTTTATGAACTTATTTTTCATGAAGTTACAAAAATGTCCACTCAGCTGGACACCATGCATTTAATTTTTGAAGCAAAACAAACAAACAAACAAAAAAACGTGTATCATCAGAAAATTAGATATTGTGTGAAAACTATGAAAAAAAAACATTTTTCATGCAGCTAATCTGATGTTTTCTCACATTTTAACATACTCTACTAGTACTATAATATATAATACTATACTAGTTATTACTAACTTCATGCAGATAATATGCAAAAAGACAGTAATGGTATGAATTGCAGTGTATGGGATGATGCATGAGTGTCCACTGTGTTGGCTGATATGCAACGAAAACAACAAAACCCATGAATATACAAGAGAACAGCTGGAGAAGAACTGTCCACTGGAGTGACCACTGTGCATGAAAGGGTTAAATGACTTCATTTGCACATTTGAAGATTAGTGGGAGGAAGTATAATTTATTTAATCCCACCCCTTTTCCACACAACAGTCCATCCCAGGGGTGTCAAACATGTGGCCCGCAGGCCAACTTTGGCCCGCCAAAGGGTCCAATCCGGCCCACGGGATGAACTTGGATAGTGTAAAAATTACACTGAAGATATAATCAACCAAGGGTGTTGAACTAGTTTTAGTTCAAGTTCCACATACAGACCATTGGGATCTCAAGGCAAATAATAACAATCACCAATAAATAATAATGGATTAGATTTATATAGCGCTTTTCTGTGAATGGATACTTAAAGCGCACACAGTGGATCCATTATTCATTCACTCTCACATTCTCACTCTGGTGGTGGTAAACTACATCTGTAGCCACAGTTGCCCTGGGGCAGACTGACAGAAGTGTGGCTGCCAACTTGCGCCTCTGACCACCACCGAACAGTCACACGCATTCATACACCAGTGTGAGTAGCAGCACTGGAGGCAAGGAGGGTGAAGTCTCTTGCCCAAGGACACAACAGCACATGGACAGAGTGGGATCCGAACCGCCAACCCTTCGGTTATTGGATGACTCACTCTACCATCTGAGCCATGGCCGCCCCAAAATAACAACTAAAATAACAACTCCAAAATTTCTTCTTGGTTTAATGTGGAAAAAATATCATGTTATGCCATGCTATGAATAATGACAACTTCAAAATTTTCTCCCTGTTTTAGTGCAAAAACTAACATTAAATTATGAAAATATTTACATGAACAAATTATCCATTAACAATAAAAGGTGAATAACTTGAAATGTCTCAAGAAAATTAAGTGCAATTTTAACAATATTCTGCCTGTTACTAAATGTTTTGTGCCTTTGTAGAACTGATCCATAAAACACAAGTATATGATGTAAATGATATTGAGGCATAATATTGTTAAAATTGCACTTAATTTTCTTACGAAATTTCAGTTTTTTTCAGATAATTTACATCTTTTCTGTTTGGATAGTTTGCAAATGTAAATATTTTCATAATTAATGTTTTTGATTTTTTTTTTGTTTTGTTTGTTTTGCACTAAAACAAAGAGAAAAAAACAGGAGTTGTCATTATTTATTGTCATTATTATGCTTTTTTTTCTTTTTTTGTTTGTTTTTTTTTCGGTCCAGCCCACTTGAGGTTAAATTGGGCTGAATGTGGGCCCTGAACTACAATGAGTTCGACACCCCTGGTCTATCCTTTAGCTTCCTGTCAGTGTAATATATGAAAAATGAAGTCCCTTGAATCTTTTGTAAGTAATTAACCTTATTTATCATCCTCACATCCACATACATACACACCCGTATTGACATACTAGAAAAGTAATTAAATAAATAAGTACATACATACATACACAAGTCCTTGAAGGCAACACAAATGAATACATAAAGTAAAAAACAATAAGACAAAGTAAACAACAACAGCAATCAAACCAAACCAAACATAACAATCAACAAACACAAACAAAATCATACAAGACAGAATGTTAATGTAACAAAAGTATTAGGACCCTCTATCTTTACACTGGGATCAGACCCCCTGTTTATATACCAGTTTAAATAGGTGGATATTTTGGCATTGCTTGTGTTGGATACCCAGACTGTTCCAAAGTTTCACTCCACATACAGACACACAAAAACATTTACGAGCAGTTTGAAATTTTGGTAATGTGAAGTCTCTGAAACCTCTCAGACTATGAGTGCTCTCCCAAATTGTGAAGTTTTTTTTGTATATTACTTGGTAGTAATTTGTTGAATGCTTTGAATAAGATTATTGATGTATAATATTTTACAAAGTCATGGATTTTTTATAGTTTTGACTAAATAAACCAGTGTTTTTCAACCTTGGGTCGGGACCCCACGTGGGATCGCCTGGAATTCAAATGGGGTCGCCTGAAAATTCTAGTAATTGATAAAAATAAATATAAAATTACTAATAAAAAAATATATGGTGAGTTAACAGAGACAATCCCAATCCATAAAGTCAATTCAAATGTTCATTGTGGTCAGTTTTCAGATGCTGCAGCTCTTTCATAATTCATAGTTTGAGGTTCTTGTTTGTTCAGTATTAATTGTCAGCCTTGTAAATACAAGCTGGACTGACTGTACATATCCTAACCAAGGAAAACCAAAGTCTCCCTTTGTGCAGTAATCTACACACTTGGCTTTTCCTGCCTCCGTCCATAATACAGAAAATACAGCTTTACTATCATGATAGGGGAGTCAACAAAATTTGTTACAGTTTGAAGAATATATGAAACGTATCAAAAAATATATAAATGATATGTAAATAGTTGAACAAATGTATTGAAATCAAACGAAGTGGCATATTGTGTGGGATTGTGGGAATACGTTAGGGCAGTGTTTTTCAACCTGGGGTCGGGACCCCACGGGGGTCGCCTGAAACTTGTAGTAATTAATAAAATTAAGAAAACTTATAAATGCAAAAAATATATAGTGAGTGGACAGAGACAATCACATACATAAAAGACATGACAAACTGTGAAGCTGAAAACTGAAGCACTGTGGTACTGTTTATCTGTCAAATGTTCATTGTGGTCGGTTTCAGATGCTGCAGCTCTTTCATAATTCATAGTTTGAGTTCTTGTTTCTTCAGTATTAATTGTCAGCCTTGTAAATACAAGCTGGACTGACTGTACATATCCTGACCAAGGAAAATAAAATTCACACTTTGTGCAGTAATCTACAGCTGGATTTTCGGCCTCCGTTCATAATAATATACATTAAATAGACTAAATGTGTCTAAAATGAATGTTTATTTGCAACATAGTATAGCAAACTATTACATGATGAAAAACAAATTAATTTTTGCAAAAAAAAAAAAAAAGTCTCTGTTTTGAATGTCTGGGGTCGCCAGAAATGTGTGATGTTAAAATGGGGTCATGAGGCAAAAAAGGTTGGAAACCACTGGAATAAACACATGATGGGTGGTGTTCTAGAAATCCAAGCTTGTGTATGATCCGTAACTTGCCCGTTTTCTGTAATAGCTAATGGATTAATGGAACTGTTTCTCCACACTTCAGTACAATACATGAAGTATGGGAGTACCAGTAAGTACCATTATTACCAGTATGGATAGACCAGTATGCACAGAAGCAGCAGGAAGAAGCCTGCAACATCATGTTTTTCTAGTGGTTCCGTGTGGTTGCAGTAGCGCTTCAGTTGTTATTGGGCTCGTGAACTTTCTCTGTCTTGATTGGTTGAGGAGTTCCAACCAGTTCCTTCTGCTCAGACGTCTTTTAATCAGAACAACATGATGCCACGGAGCTGCACAGTAACTCATGTACGATATGTTGTGTTTCCGCCGCCGCTGAAGTTTTAGTCCCATCTCAGCTGTGACAGATTGAACTCCAAGCTGACACCTTCACACTTCTGGTCATGTTCCCCCTGTAGGAAAACACAGAGTCTGTTTTGACTGCACATTCTAGCCCATCATAACATTGCTCTGAGAAATGTGGCTTTAAAAAATTTCATATGCCAGAGGACAGTGTGTTGTATATACAGTGGTATAGACATAGAAATCTCCCGTGAATTTTCGAGGGATTGGTTATTAGGGAAAATAGAGCTGCGTACTGGAGCTGCACATTTGCACCACAGGCTGTTTTGCTTCTTTAGTTTGAAATGATTAAATGATGCTGCTGACTTTTCACTAAGTCTAGGTTTAACTATATAAATCAGTATCAGCGAGTGTAAAAGTCAGTGTTGAGGCTTGAGCAGCAATTTATAGCCAGGCACAGTATGCAAGCATGCAAACTTTGAACTGCCAATGGTTTCATTTATGCTTGGACTCAGCATTTTCAAGGATCAATTTTTGAAGTCTTTACATCACAAATAACAGCACTGCAGTCTATGTGTACAATATTATTAACCTCTTAACATCCAGTCTTTGGATGGAACTCTAACTCTAACTCTAGGGCAGGGCTGTCAAACTCATTTTAGTTCAGGGGCCACATTCAGCCCAATTTGATCTCAAGTGGGCCGAACCAGTAAAATAATAACAGTGAAAAAAGTCAAATTAAATTATGATAATGTTTACATTTACAAAATCTGAATAACGTGAACAACTGGAAACATCTTAAGACAAACAAGTGCAATTTTAGTAATATTATGCCTCACATTATCAGTTTATCATTTACACATGTGCATTACAACTTACATTACAATTACAAATGCACAAAACATTTAATAACAGGCAGAATATTGGTAAAATTGCATTTACGTATCTTAAGACATTTCAGGTTATTCACATTTTTTGTAAAAGAATAGTTTATTAATATCAACATTTTCATGTAATTTTTACTTTTTTACACTAAAACAAAGAGAAAATTTGCTTTTTTTTATTATTATTATTTATAGGTTTAATATGATAGTATTTTACTGGTCTGACCCACTTCAGATCTAATTTGTCTGTATGTGGAATCTGAATTAAAATCATTTTGACATCCTTGATTGTTAATATCTTCAGTGTAATTTTTGCATTTCACAAATTCATCCTACGGGCCAGATTGGATCCTTTGCTGGGCCGGATTTGGCCCCCGGGCCGCATGTTTGACTCCTGTGCTCTAGGGTTAAAGTTAGGGTTAGACTTAGAGGAAATATAATGACAATACTCATGTTATAGACTTAATTTTAACCCATAAAGACCCAAATATATACTGGCAACCAAAAGTATCTACCGACCTAAAACGTTAAATAAAGATTAAAAAAAAAAAAAAGTTGAAATTATGAAGGAAATGGTGACATGAACAACCACCTATGAGCCTAACGCTGCTGTTTGTGTTTCATGTCACACATTAAGGCAGAATGTGCAACAAGGATTAAACTAATGAAACCAATACCAGTAATGTTTTTAGAATTTTAAGAAAATGGAGTTTCAGAAGTAACGTCAAGTTGTTTCACATCGTTGTGATTATTGAAATAAAAATGTCTTGAAGGTAGAATGTGCAACAAGGACTAAACTAATGAACCCAATTGTAGTTTACTTATATTACCACGCCCAAAAACTAATTCAATAAAAAGCACTGTTGTATATAGAGGTATTTTTTTATGGAGCAATCCTCCTTTAAATATTAGAAACATTTCAGTAAGAAGTAGTAAAAAACATGTAAGTCACTATTCAGGCTTGAGGGTTATTAGTTTTTTTATGCTACTATTTTCGGAAGTTTTTCCTTTCTCTTTCTTCTTCTCCTTTTTTTTTTTTTTTTACTGTAATTAGATCTGTGTATGCGATTTTGCCAGGAAGACAAGCCTGGTGTTTGTGCATCAGCTAATGGGGATCCTCAATTAAGAATAAACAGGAAAACACAAGAATTGTAGTAATGTGTTTATCATTTTAAGAAAATGGAGTCTCAGCAATGACATCAAGTTGTTTCACATCGTTGTGATTATTGAAATAAAAATGTCTTGAAGGCAGAATGTGCAACATTTAAAAAACATGTGAAGTCACTATTCAGGCTTGAGGGTTATTAGTTTTTTTTATGCAATTATTTTGGGAAGCTTTTCCTTTCTCTTTCTTCTTCTCCTTTTTTTTTTTTTTTTTTTACTGTAACTAGATCTATGTATGTGATTTTGCCTCCTGAACTTTTTCTTTTTTTTTTTTTTTTTGTTAAGAGGACCCCAGGAAGACAAGCCTGGTGTTTGTGCATCAGCTAATGGGGATCCTCAATAACGAATAAACAAGAAAAGACAAGAATTGCAGTAATGTTTTTATCATTTTAAGAAAATGGAGTCTCAGAAATGACGTCAAGTTGTTTCACATCGTTGTGATTATTGAAATAAAAATGTCTTGAAGGCAGAATGTGCAACAATGACTAAACTCATGAGCCCAATTGTAGTTTACTTACATTACCACGCCCAAACACTAATTCAATAAAAAGCAATGTTGTATATAGAGGTTTCTTTTTTTATGGAGCAATACTCCTTTAAATATTAGAAACATTTCAAGTAAGAAAGTCTCAAGTCTCAAGTCTCACTATTCAGACTTGAGAGTTATTAGTTTTTTTATGCAACTGTTTTGGGAAGTTTTTCTTTCTCTTTCTTCTCCTGTCTTTTTTATACTGTAACTAGATCTGTATATGTGATTTTACATCCTGAACTTTTTTTTTTTTAAGAGGACCCCAGGAAGACTAGCCTGGTGTTTGTGTGTCATCTAATGGGGATCCTAATAATAAATAAGAATAAACAAGAATAAACAAGAATTATAGCAATTTTTTTTATCATTTTAAGAAAATGGAGACTCAGAAGTAACGTCAAGTTGTTTCACATTGTGATTTTTTGAAATACAACCATCTTGAACCATCACTCCTTAACCAATAAAGACCCAAATATGCACCAGTGACCAAAAGCATCTACTGATCTGAAATATTTAATGACCTTAGAACCATTAATCCGATCAATACATGTAAATAATGGGTGTAAAATACAGTTTGTCATTTTTTCATGGTTATCAGATATGACCTATTTGGATGTTCAGAGGCTCCGCAGTTACCGTGGAAACACCATCATCTTCTACAACATTGATTTACTAGTAAAACCTGTGGAGTCTTATCAATGACAGTGGATGGAGACACTTGGTTTATCAATCAATCAATCAATCAATCTATCTATCTATCTATCTATCTATCTATCTATCTATCTATCTATCTATCTATCTATCTATCTATCTATCTATCTATCTATCTATCTATCTATCTATCTATCTAGCTAGCTAGCTAGCTAGCTAGCTAGCTATCTATTTTTATTTTATTTATTTATTTTTATTTTATTTTTATTTTTATTTTTTTATTTTTTTATTTTTATTTTTATTTTTATTTTTATTTTTATTTTTATTTTTATTTTTATTTTTATTTTATTTATTTCGTTCATGGCTGTGCATTTCATCTGTAAACATTCAATAATCATCAAGTAAACATGTACACACCCATGCTCGAAAAGGAGCAGGATGAAGAAAATTTTATATTTCCTGTCCCCTTCTAAATAATAATAACCTTAATGCTTAGCCATACACAACTAGCTATAAAATCATAGTGTATAAAGTCAGACAAACCAACTAAACACATCCAAAGATAGTGCAAAATGAATACAAAACCAAGTGCAAAACTACATGTCCAGAAAGTACAAAACATAAGTAAATATAAACCTGATGAAATGATGCAAAAACATTTTACCGGTCCAAAATAAGTAAGTAAATAAATACGTCACAAAATGCAAAACAATACAAAGCCAAATGTAAAACTTAGAACTGTTCATCTAATCTCGTTGTTCTTTCTTTATACACTTTTTTCTGCTGGAATATGTTTTCTATCTATCTATCTATCTATCTATCTATCTATCTATCTATCTATCTATCTATCTATCTATCTATCTATCTATCTATCTATCTATCTATCTATCTATCTATCTATCTATCTATCTATCTATCTATCTATCTATCTATCTATCTATCTATCTATCTATCAAATTTTATTTATATAGCGCCAAATCATAACATAAGTTATCTCATGACACTTTATAGCTGGTCGAAAACCAGACTCTCAAGCAAATTTACAGAACCCAACAGAATCCTCCAGGAGCAAACACTTGGTTTATGTTTATGCTTTATGTTCTGTTACTGATAGATTTCACTGAAAAAGTCAGTTTTTCTCAAGTTTTCTCTGTTTTTGGGGTGATGACCCTCAAATGTAATGTCAACCTTAATGATTAAAGTGCATAATCAATCAAATAAATATAGGAAAATACCTGATTTTTATTGAAAAAAAATGCAAAATGGACAGGATAATATGATGAAAAATGGTGATAAATCACTTAAGAAGGTTAAATAGAGAGACACAAAAGTAGCGCTGGGTCTTTATGGGTTAATGGGAGGATCTTGTAGTTTCTGTGTTTGGCATGTGGCACCAAAGCATAACTTCAATATGTAAAGATGAAACCCTAACCCTGAACTAATGGATGTTAAAGAGTTAAATAAGCGAGTATCAGTGGTACAGAATAAACTAAAATGTTGTTTATGTCTCATGCTGTGGCATTCAAAAGCATTATGATCTAAACCATCTCAGTTCAACAACATAGTTATGGTCGGCGTAAACATATTCTAGTGGTCTTAGCTCTATTTTGCTCTTTCTGAATCAAGCAGAAAGTACAAAAACAAAATAATGTAGCGCTCTCCAATTCAGCGTGTGCAACAAGACATGACAAGTTGTGGCAAAAAAAAACCTGAATACCGGGAAGTTGAGCATACATACTTTTCTTCCTTCTGTCTGGGTTGGAGATGTTTTGCAAGATAGCAAAGCCCCAGGCCACATAATCTAACTGCACATATTTCAGAGTAAAGTAGTTCCTCTGAATTATACTACTGCTTATGTTAGTTAAATACATGTGATTTAACATTTGTTTCTCTATACAAATGCACTTGAGCTCTTCATTCCACACATTCCTTCACTGTCACCGTAACAGCCACGTCTAATCAATGAAAATTCTTTGCTGTGGAAATCAACGCAGGTGATCTGTTTGTGTCACATGAGTTAACACTGATCCTGAAACAGCGCCCCTGTCTCACGCTTTGATGTGTTTCTGTTGTTTTATCCAGATGGACGACATTGACGCCATGTTCAGTGACCTGCTGGGGGAGATGGACCTCCTCACCCAGGTGAGCTCAGGCCGTTGTCATGACGATTTACATACATTATCATATTATTAACAATACTATGAAAGTAAAAGAAGTGAAGTTTCGCTGCTATTTTGATATAATTTTTGTGGTAGAGGTGTAGCTTTGTAGTTATGAACTGATATCACCTTGGAATAACTAATTAGGTTTCACTTCTTAAAACACAGGTGTCAAATATGCGGCCCGGGGGCCAAAACCGGCCCACCAAAGGTTCCAATTCGGCCAGCGAGATGAATTTGCAAAGTGCAAGTTAGGGCATCAAACTCAAAAATAATATCATAATAACCTTATAAATAATGACAACATCAATTTTTCCCTTTGATTTAGCACAAAAAACATTAAATTATGAAAATGTTGACATTAACAAACTATCCTTTAACAATAAAATGTGAATATCCTGAACAAATATGAACAACCTGAAATGTCTAAAGAAAATTAAGTGCAATTTTAACAATTTTCTGCCTGTTACTAAAAGTTTTGTGCCTTTGTAGATCAGGTCTGTAATGCATATTAGGGCTGAATGATATATCGTTATCATATCAATATCTAGACATGAACATTCAAGATATTAATATTGAAAAAGCAACGATATAAACGATATAGATTTCCCCATTGCTCACCTTGCATGTACAGCTCTGGAAGTCACAACAAATTTAATTTATTCGTACTTTATGTTAATGTTGATGACTGGCAGTGAGTTCTTATAAATAAAACTGCACTTTGCACATTCTTTTGTATTATGATGTTTGTATTTTTCTGAAAAATGCTTGGTTTTCACCGAACCCGTAGTCATATCATATCGTATCGTATCGATATCGAGATACCTGGCATGAATATCGAGATATAAAATTTTGTCCATATCATTCAGCCCTAATGCATATGTATAAATGATAAATTGAAGCAAAACATTGATAAAATTGTACTTATATTTCTTAACAAATTTCATTTTTTTCAGGTTATTCATATCCTTTTTGTTTGGATAGTTTGTAAACGTAAATATTGGCATAATTGAATGTTATTTTTTGCACTAAACAATTTGGAGTTGTCATTATTTATTGGTTATCATGCTATTATTTTACTGGTCCGGCCTACTTCAGATTAAATTGGGCTGAATGCGGCCCCTGGAAGAAAATGAGTTTGACACCCCTGTCTTAAAATGATACATTATTTGACAGTAACAGAGTACAGATGAAAAATACTAGAAAAAACAAAACTACAACCCATTCTGAGGACTGTTTGCAGTCTAAAATTGAGGAAAACCCGCTGCAAATGATTTTAAAATGGAATAATATCACAGTCCCATACACAATATTTCCAATAAGACTGGATAAGTTGAGTTTACTTAAAAAATTTGAGGAAACCGGTTGCCTTAAAAAAATTAAGTAATGAGTGATGAAAACTTGAGTGTATTAAACTTAAATGCTTGATTTGAATGGAATTGCTATGTTAAGTACAACACACTAAATGCCAAGTTAACTTTGTTGCAATGTCTTCTGCTTTGTATAATCATTAGACTTAATATCATCAGTTCATTTTACTCAATTCCATTTTGAAATTTAGATTTAAATTAAAATCTTTTGCAACATAAATTGCTCCGTAAAATTATTCAACTTAATATTGTTGCATGAATGGAAATTATGCAGGAAATTCACTCAAAGTAATTTGTCAGTGCAGGAAGTGCTTTTGATTTAGGAAGGAACAAAGATTTAAATAGAACAAGAAAAATCATAGATGAACAGGAAAGCCATTGTTGGGCCTATGCGCTACAAAAATATAAAAACAAACACAAAAAGGCCAATAAACATTGCCATACACACATTAAGTCAAAATTAACACTAACACCACAACCCCGCTGAACCCCTGCACATAAAAATAACACATTTTCAACAACATGCCCAATTCCCACAATGCAATGCAGAGATAAAAAGGTGTGGTTATGACTAAAACTTAGTGATTTAAATCCATTCAACTTAAACTTTTTCGTACTTTCGACCATGTCTACAAATTAGTAGAATACACTTCACATTTTATAGTAATGTCATAATACTTAAATCATTTAAGTACAGTGTAATTAAAGCATTTTAGTAAATACAAATTCCGGGCTTAAAGTGTAGCTTTGATTACAGGACTCATTCACTATGCCATCATATATGCCACACAATTAAATTTTGCAAGATCACAATAAATATCACATTTATTCCCATCCAGACTTGCATTAATTTTTAGCCAAGATCTTGTATTGATAATGGAAGAGTCAGACTAGTGTATAAAGTCTGCTCCATCACATCCCGAAAATTCTCAGTGGGGTTCAGGTCTGGACTCTGGTGTCCAATCCACGTATGAAAATGACATTTCATGGTCCTGATCCAGTCTTTCACAGTCTGATCCAGATGAATCCTGGTATTGTCTGGTCTTTATGATCTCTAGTAAACAGACGGTTGTTTAAGAAATGAGAAGCTACTCACTGCATCCGTCAGGGTTAAAGAACTTGTTTCCATCTGAAATATACTGATCTTAATTGTAAAGGAAGGCTCAGTTAAATAATGTAGAAGGCTTTTTTTTTTTTTTTTACGAGGCTGTCTATTGGTCATCATGAATTATCAGAAAGATTTGTTACCTCCGCCAAGGAGGTTATGTTTTTGCCAGGGTTTGTTTGTCTGTCTGTTTGTTTGTCTGTCTGTTAGTGTGCAACATAACTCAAAAAGTTATGGACAGATTTTGATGAAATTTTCAGGGTTTGTTGGAAATGGGATAAGGAAGAAATGATTAAATTTTGGTGGTGATCGGGGGTGGGGGGGCCCACGGGGGGGGTCCACTGATCAGCCTTGGCGGAGGTCTGCGCTCTCCGAGTGCTTCTAGTTTCTTGTTTGTGTTTTAACTGATAAAAGATTTTGAATGTGGAACTTGAACATCTTCTGTCTGTATATATATATATATATATATATATATATACACAGTCCTACTTTTTCTTAATACTCTGATATTTTTTATCTTATTTTGTTTTTCTTACACAGTCCCTTTTGTGTTTTGCTGCTAAATTGAACTGAGCTGCTAAACTGATTTTCATTGTTCCTGTGACAGTGACAGATCTATTCTTCTATATATATTTGATACTGCTGCTTGTTTTTAAGGTTGTTATGTACTATATTTACTGCAACTCGACCGATATATCAGTCAGCTAATGTAAGCTAATGTTAAGTCAGTATGGGCCTGATACAGATTGGTTTGACCATATGTGTATTCATACTACTGCAGATATGACAGTTTCTCTACTAAACGAAAAAAAAAAAAAAGAAGAAAACCATACACATTTTCTTCTCATTTTCCACCTTACTCTACTACTATTTTGTAATATTTGTGCTTTTTTATTTACAGTTATTTATAGTAAGTGAAGTGAAGTTTACTGTTCAGTAGACCAATGTCAGATTTAAGTTTATTTCAGGCTGTAAAACATCACTGGTGTTTGAGGTATCATTGCAAAAATGTGCATTTGTATATACTGTGCATGTCTGATGAAAGTGGCTACCAACATAACGCCTTAAATAGAATTTTTCTACTTTAGAGACAGATGACAACCTCACTAAAGCACACCATCAATCACTTGAGTTACTCTAGACTGGCATCCATAATGGACACTGTAGGGGTTGACACCCTTTGTGGTCATCTAACAACCATAAATTACATGCTCTTTTTGTGCGTCTGTGTGTGTGTTGGGGTGGGGGTGGGGGGGTCATATGGCAAACTCATGAGCCAGCCAGAGATTACACTTCTTTTTTTTTTTTTTTTTTTTCCAGTGAACAGCCCTGCTGATCACTTTGATGTTGTTTTGCAGCCCCTCCATTCAGCTTAAATCACTTCCATTTTGCCAAGAGGTAGCAGGGTGGATAGATGCATAGAAGTCCTGTTGGGTGTAAAACCTAAAAACAGATGTAACATTATGCTGGCGTACATAATGTTTGGGGACAGTTTATGTTTCAGACCACTCTGAATGTGTTGTAGATTAACCCACTGAGCCTCTGGGGGGGGTGGGGGCCCTGTGGTCTTACAGATATTGTATTCATGCCCCTATAAACACCATCTTGTTCCCTTTTTCTTCAACAGAGTCTCGGAGAGGAAACACCACCTCCCGCATCTCTCCCCAGCTCAAACCAGGAAGTCAACTTCTCCATCGGCTTCACAGACCTGAACGGTGATTTGACATTTTTGTCAGACATGAGTGTGTGCACATATTATAGAGAATTTTCACAGTGACAGTTACTACAACGTTCCAGTTACACAAGAGCAGGATATATCCCATGTTGCATCAACTGTCTGTAAATTTACCACAATTCAGAAGACCAGGCAGTGGCATAAAGACGTGTTAAACGTACTTCTGCTGCTTATTGTTCAAGCAATGATTTTAGACAAGGAAGGTCATTCTACTAATTACTGACTTTTTGTCTCTAGCTCTTATGGGATGTAAAACAAGTGGTAATAATGTAAACGCAAGGTCATTGTGTCTGCTTTCATTAACAAACCACTTTGGAGACACCACTTGCCTGTTTTATTTTTATCTTTTTTTAATCACAAACTGATGTCTCAACTGACTGACTTAACAAAACCAAACCTACAAAATCTAACAAGAAAACATCATAACACAAACTATGCTATCTTCCAAGAAAACATCTTTTTTAATACAAGTTTACTGGGTTTAACAATTTACTGGTGCTTTATTTTAGTAAAACAAAAAAACAACATAAGATTGCAGGATGATATTGCTTGTAAAAATGAAAGTTGTCAGTGTACAACAAAAACATGTATATGTTTTTTTTTTGTTTTTTTTTTTTAAAAAGGGAACTAGGATATCCTGTACGTGATGATGACTGAGTAAGCATTTACCCTGTGGTGTCTGGTGAAAAAAAATGCCTTATTCTGTGTGACCTGACTATATTCTAGGACTATGTATCAATAAATCAATAACATAGTAAATTACTATTGTTTATTGATAGTAATATGTAACTATGATCTTTGCTTTTTTTTGCTCATGTGGCTGACTAGGTAATAGTAATACAAGAACAGAGCTTCATATGTATGGTATATGTGTGCTTTTGTGTTAATACTGCTACTAGTGGTAGTAGTGGAAAAAGGTTTTGAATACTTACAATTTTCTCAAATATTACCATTCAAAAGGTGTGGCTGCATCACACAGACACAAACAAATGCAAAGAATTTTTGCATGTCACGCACTGGATGTGTTTCATTATTGGCTGAAACACCCAGTTTTGACTTTGATAGAACAGAGCATGTGCAGAAAGAAGGTAGCACGTGGATTTGGAGTAGGGATGTAACGATTACCGGTATAACGATAAACTGCGGTAAAATTGCAGACGGTTAAAATTAGAACAGTTTAAATTGTAATTATCTTGATAATCGTGTTTGATTACCGCACTTTTCTGGAGAAAACGCCTGTGTAAAGATTTGCTTTTATGTCAAATATTTGAGTATAGTTTTAATTTATTACAATTTTAATTGTATATACCTAATATTTGGAAACAATATTCACTTTTAAAGTCTTTGAAAAGGTTCGTTAAGCATCTGTGTGTTATTTATGCAATAAATTACATAAATTTTTCAAATCGGATTTTATAATTTTTTTTGTGTGTTTTTTGTCCTTTTATGTTGATATAGTAGGTTAAAGTGAAAAAATAATAGACAGTTGATATAAATGAAGTTGTGGTGAAAAAAGATACCAAACATGGGGACAGTAAACATTATATATATATATATATATATATATATATATATATATATATATATATATATATAAAGGCAAAATCAAAACTACTGAAAAACGGCCAAAATAAGCTCAGACCCCAAAGGGTTAATATTTGAATGTTTCTGCCAAGAGAAAGTGCATTGTGCCAGTTATTTTATTTGGTTTTTTGTTGTTGTTTTTTTAAAATACAACTTGGTTAATTTATTTCACTGTATGTATAAGTACTTTTTGAACATTTTGAGCACAGTTTCAACTGGAAGCACTCGGAGAGCGCAGACCTCCGCCAAGGCTGATCAGTGGCCTCCCCCGTGGGCCCCCCCACCCCCGATCACCACCAAAATGTAATCATTTCTTCCTTATCCCATTTCCAACAAACCCTGAAAATTTCATCCAAATCTGTCCTTAACTTTTTGAGTTATGTTGCACACTAACGGACAGACAAACAAACAAACAAACAAACAAACCCTGGCAAAAACATAACCTCCTTGGCGGAGGTAACAATACCGCAATAATAATGATAACCGTGATAATTTTGGTCACAACAACCGTGATATAAAATTTTCATATCATTACATCCCTAGTTTGGAGAATGGAACAATACTTCAAAGACTGTTTCAGTGACTTAAGAGGGATTCTTAATGCAATATTTCACAAATGCATGGGGTGTCCAAAAGCTTTTTCCCACCACTGTATGTTCCCCATTAATATAAAGTGTTATGTCTTATATATTGTCTTGATTTGTTGCCAGAATCTCTCAATGAACTTGAGGACAATGACTTGGACGCCCTCATGGCTGACCTTGTGGCTGACCTCAATGCAACTGAGGAGAAACTGGCAGCAGAGATACAGGGTCTAAAAGAGCCGTCACTGCCTGCGTCAGACCTGCCACCCCCACCACCGAAGGGTCTGAGCACACACCCTTCCTCCTCACCATCACCCATGAGGAGCAGCAGCAGCAGCAGCAGCAGCGATGTTAGCACCCCGGCCTCATCTGCCACCTCCCCTTTACCACCTCCCCAGTCTACAAAGCCTTCGAAGGTGACCAAGCCCTGTGTAAAAATAACATCTATACACTGACACTTTAACCCCCTACACAGAAGCAGTTCTAAATTTAAGAAGTGAAAGTTCCACTGAGTGCACATCAAGACTAATAATCTCTTTTAGTTGGTTTTGGTTTCAGGAAATTTTTATGCACCATCCATCTCTTAAAGCACGGTATAGAGAAGCAAGAATATAAAGCAGTCAGACAATAATGTTCCAATCTCTGTTTTATTGGTGCTGTGTCTTGATTTATCGAGAATAAGTGCTCTCTGAGCCATGTCTGAAAGGACACCACTACAACTTCAACACCGGTTCCCAGCATATAAATTTCTGCTGAGTGCTCTTTGTCTTTGTGGAACTGGGAGGAGTGGTATTGCTCTTGAAATTGGACAGTGAGCTCATGGCGAGATTGTTCCTGGACAAAAGCACGATGGAGGCATCTGTTACAGTTACAGAGACTTGTGAGGCGAAACCGCCAAGTCTGTCTGGAACAGATCAAACACATAGAGCCATAAGGCAAGAAACAGTAACAGGATCAATACCAAAGGTTGAAGGAGGGGAGGTAAGATGTGGCAGCAGTAGAGGGAAGGGGGGGGGGGGGGGGGCAGCCAGACAGGAGATTATTGCTTTAGCAGGGCTTGTTACCTCATCCTTCTGAGGTAAAAACACCAGCTGTGTTGAGGCAGAGAATGCGTCATTGTTAGGTAGAGACGTACAAATTCATCAAAGCTGCACCGCCGACAGGTTTCAATGTAAGAATATATCCGATTAATCCAAAGAAAAGAGTATCTGATTTCTACACATTTAAGTCCAGTAGATTAGGTGTAATGTCCCAGATGAAATTTGTGAATGGACCCTTCCTGCCACAGTTAAATGAACAAAATTAAAACCAAATCAAATCATTACACAGGCTGTACGTCAGATGAAATTATAGACTGTGTCAATGAGGTTCCTACTTATTTTTTAGAAAAGGGATGGCATACCTTAATGGATCTCTAAAAATGGAAATATACCTAGTTTTCATCGGCAGACTGATATATATGGTCACCTAAGAATAACTAAAAACAACTGAGATGGCAGCCTCCTCATACTTTATCACAGCAACAATGGATGAGTCATTTTCTAGACATAGTTATGATGGAGAGGTCAGTGTCCAGGATGCATGCAGCCAGCCGAAAAACCCATAGTATGTGGGATGGTGTTTACAATATGGTTAAAGAAAGAATGCAACATAACTATTTATGACTATCCTGTTCACCTATCTGTTTACATCTGTAAATGTCATTCTTTTTCATTTATATATGTGTATTTGTTTTTATTAGTGGTTTTCATATTTTGAGATCCAGGTTGGGTTGGTATTGGGGGTCATCGCTGGTTCTGGGGGGGATGGGGTTTATACTTTGTGTGTCACAAAATCTTATATCATAAAATGTGAATTTATTTCTTTTTTTTTTTTTTGTATTGTACTTTTGGAGATGCACAATGAAAGTAAATGAAAAATTGATCAAAAAAAGAATAACTAAAAACAGAAATAATGACATGTACAACAGGCCATAATAATATTATGAGTAAAAGACATGTATTATACATACTAGACTACATTTAAATAATACTGTAAAAAGAAACAGGTAATTATTGGTTTCTGGATTTGGAAATTTATCTTGTTCTTTTAGAGCCATATTTGGTCAGAGGATGGAGTTGAGAAAGACTGAGGGTGAAAGGCTGATGCTAATGGCTAATGTGAATGGCTAATGTAAATGATGATGCTAATGCTAACATACTGAATGCAGGATAATGCTAATGACTAATGTAAATGATCATGCTAATGCTAACATATTGAATGCAGGAGAATGCTAATGGCTAATGTAAATGATGATGCTAATGCTAACATGATGAATGCACAGACCACAATGCTAACTAACAATGTGGAGTAATTTCAGCTACTTGTAAAATGTTTTGAAAGAGGTGAGAGTAAATTCACAAAATATACAGTACAAAAACAAACAAACTATCTTAACTCTAACTATCTTACAGACCATAGCCTTTAATATTAACACACCACAGCATTTAAGCTAACACTTAGTAAACTGTGCTAATAGGCTGAGTATTGTTAAAAAAAAGTCACAAAACTAGCAACAACATCCAGTGACAGTCTTGTTAGTGTCACTTCTCACATTTTATTTTTGTGATAAATTGGGGGTTTCTGTGGACTAGCATACTTTTTGACCCAGCGTTGATGTGCTTCTACTTCTGCATTAGCTTTATTTATTTATTTATTTATTTATTTATTTTTTACTAATGGATGATCGGGACTTGGTAATGAAAAAAGATAAAATGGTCATAGATGTGGCACCCAAACACAGGCTGTGTCAAATATCTGACAATAAAATTAATCAAATGATGATATGTTAAGTATTGTTAGCTCTCCTCTAGCTTTTTGAGGTTTATGCATGCATACTAGTACCAGTGCAACGGTCATAAGGCCTGTTCATTTTTGTCCTATTACCACCATGGTCAATCAACAGAATTAGATTAGATTTTTACATCTTCCTTTCTGTTACTGTCATGAACGGTGTATGCAATTTGCAGATATCATACCTACGGTGGCCCAGAGGTGCAACAGGCCAAAAAATTATCCACTAGACCAGTGGTTCTTAACCTTGTTGGAGGTACTGAACCCCACCACTTTCATATGCGCATTCACCGAACCCTTCTTTATTAAAAAATAAAATATGATTTTTTTCAAATTCAAGACGCAGGTATATGTTTTACTGGTGCACAAAATGAACCGTGCATTAACATCACTGTGTTCAAAGAACAAAACCAATACAGTGCATGAACTCACAACAAATTACATACCTTTTCACAAAGACATGACCTTTTTTAATACTACCACACTGAAATGGTTTTAATTTTTAACCTTGTGATCACCTGCAGTCAGTGATGGCCAAGTGGGGTGTGTCATCACAATCATATGTAGGCCGTCAGGTCAACCCGGTTTTCGTTTCATCTCGCTCCGAACTTTCCGAACCATGCAATTTTGACATAAAAAAAAAGATAATTGCATGTAGTGTATCAAAAAAAAGTTCTCGTTATACTCCTTCAGTATTTTTGTGATCGTTGTTTTATTACGGCACTAGCTTGGCTTTAGCGTAATACGATTTCTCCATCCGCAACGGTGCGTCGGTCGTCACATGATTGTAACTGACCAGTGCGGTGACCGAAAAATGTAAACAAACGCTACACATGGCTGCCTCCGTGGTTAACAGGAAGTAGCAAAAGTCATAACAACGATGTGGAAAATACTCAATTCATCGTCAGACGAGTGGAAAAGATTATAAACACTTCCGGATGTGTTGTAGCGCTATAAGCAACAACAATACACCACGTATATTGGATGTCAATCAGAGAAAGTGTCCGAAGCCATTTGTTTACATACACAGACCTAGCCCGACACACACACCCGACTAATGAGTCGAGTGTGTGTCTTGACCTCCGCCGAACCCCTGAGACTGACTCACCGAACCCCTAGGGTTCGATTGAACCCAGGTTAAGAACCACTGCACTGGACGAAAAAAATTATCTACTACAAGAAAGAAAAAAAAGAGAACAGCCTAAAAAAATTATCCACTAGATGAAAAAAATTATCTACTACAAGAAAAAAAGAGAACAGCCCAAAAAAATTATCCACTGTAAGAAAAAAAAGAGAACAGCCTAAAAAAAAAATCCACTAGATGTAAAAAAATAATAAGATAATTTATTTCACCTGTTCTTTTTTTTTCTTATAGTGAATAATTTTTTGGGCTAGTAGATCTTTTTTTTTTGCCTGTTCTCTGTTTTTTTTCTTTTAGTGGATAATTTTTTTGGCTGGTCTCTTTTCTTTCTTATAGGGGATTTTTTTTTCGTCTAGTGGATCATTTTTTTAGGCTGTTCTCTTTTTTTTCTTGTAGTAGATAATTTTTTTCATCTAGTGGATAATTTTTTTAAGCTGTTCTCCTTTTTTTTTCTTGTAGTAGATAATTTTTTTCGTCTAGTGGTTAATTTTTTGGCCTGTTGCACCTCTGGGCCACCGTACATACCACCTAATTTTCAACATGATTTAACATTATATATTTATTTCTGGTTGTCCTGTTTAGGAGGAAATTGAAGCCCAGATGAAGGCAGACAAAATCAAGCTTGCTCTGGAGAAGCTAAAGGAAGCTAAAGTGAAAAAGGTAAGGAAACACCAAATAGTGAATAGACCGATTCACATGAGAAAACCGACTGGCATCAGTAAACTTTAAAGAGATAGTGAATTACAGCTCCTACCTGGACGTCGCTGTAAAAATGTTCCAACATATCTGGGCTCCTTCTTCCTTTTCTTTTGAACGAGTCATGAATCACAGTAATGGATGTGTACTTTCATCCAGCCAACATCCTGAAGGACAGCACAGTTTCCTCTTTGGGTGATATGTGGATACTTTCTCATCTTCAAAGCAGGCCAGGGAAGTGCAGACATGTGGTCATGCAAGGATGGTTACACATACAGTATGGTGTATCCTTTGTGATACGACTGTTTGGCATGTCAGCCTCAGTCCTAAAACTGTAAAACTCCATTGGTTTCCTGTTTAGATGGTAACTTTAAATGAGCAGTGTGCAGTCAAGTTAAACTAAAAGACCATTTTGCACTTTTATATAGGAACATCTGTCAAAGGGTTGTTAGCTGAGGACGTAGAAGGTGCACTCTCAGTGGTTTGTGTGGTCAGGGGCCCTTCACTTTCTGATATCCTGTGGAGCGTGGTTCAACACAGGTCATGCATTTTCAAGATACCTTTAGATTGCATGAGGAAAAATCATTTCAAGTGATATTTTATTCATACGCATTTTTAACTTATATTATTTTCCAGGGAGCGTTAAGACGGCGTAACATGTGATCTAACACCTTAAATCCTCTTGTGATAACATCTCTGAAATCCACATTTTTATGACACGAGGCAAGCAACTGGCTGACCTTGGTTCTGTGAAAGTCCTCAGCTTCGCGAGGCTGGATTTGTTTCCAGATGAGAGGAAGTGTGAAGCCATATGAGCTTGTAAGGAAAGTACTGCTCGACTCCGGAGCAAAATTCATCTCAGCTGAAGCGAAGGTGCTATGGCTTCAACAGAAATGAATGCAAAAGAGTAATAAAAAAAATGGAGGAAGGAGGCCGTTTAGGTTCATCAGAAAAGAGAACTGGAGTGCTGTCAGCTAACAGCTTTAGGAAGGGTAACATTAGGAAACAGAAACAACAATTTACAGTATGTAGCCTGTAATTAAGCCAGCAAATAAACATGATGCATATGCTTCAAGACCTGATGTTTGATGTCTCATTCTAGAGACACCTGTTGATGTCCACAATATGTTGGAAACCCAATCTGTCAGGCAGATGTCATAGAAAACACATTAAAACCCCAAACACGTAGAGAAACAACTCAAAATTTTAACAGGTCCAGTAGGGTTAACCCTTTCATGCATGAATTATGAGAATGTTAATCAAGATTTTTTTTCTTTATTCCTCTTTAGGCATTTAAAAAACAATGAGATTATTTTTTTTTTTAAGACGCTATTTTTTATGGAGTTGCAAAAATGTGCATTCAATTGTTAAAGCAACAGAACGTGTATTTACTGATATACTGTGTGAAAACTATGAAATGAAAACATTTAATGCTGCTAATTTGATATTTTCTCACATTTTAACATACACTACAAACAAAAAGTTAGGGATATTTAAAATTTTGGGGGCTATTTTTTTCAGTTGGGATTTTTGCACAACCCTTTTTACTTTTTTGTGTGTGAATTGAAACACATTTTTTAATGACCAGACATAGTTTTATTTACAAATGACAAAAAAAAAGACAAAAAAATATATATATATATCTTTAACTTTTTCTTTGTAGTGAACTCCAATACTAGTCACTTCATGGAGATAATATGCCAAAAAAAAAAAAAAAAAACTTTTGTTGTTAATTACAGTCTAATAACAATAACAAGGAATTGATTTACACTCAAACATGTTAGATTTGGTTTATCAAGAACAGCCAAGTTACAGTAATGTTATCACTTGCAGTGTATTGTGTATTGTGTTGGCTGATATGAAACTAAAATAACAAAATCCATGAATATGCAAGAGAACAGCTGTAGAATAACTGTCCACTGTAGTGACCACTATGCATGAAAGGGTTAAGGTATTTTCAGTCTCTTTTACTAGTTTGAGACAATGCAGTAAGACACTGAAGTCCATTGTTTTGACAGTTGGTTGTCAAAGTGCTGATGAATGACGGCAGCTCCAAAACTCTGATGGTCGACGAAAGGCAAACTGTCAGGGAAGTTCTGGACAACCTGTTCGAGAAGACCCACTGTGACTGCAACGTGGACTGGAGCCTGTGTGAGACCAACCCTGAGTTACAACTTGGTGAGTTTTTGGAGGAATAACAGCTACTGTAGTGTACTGAGCTGTGTTACGCCTCCCATTTAAACACAGCAGAAGGTGCTTTTACCTCACACAGAACACTTTATGGCAGATAGTTAATCTATCAGTGATCACAGTTGTTTTTAATGCGCAGCTACAAAGTGATATGGTACCATAGCGATTCAGTCTGTGGTCATTTCACGAGCAATTTCCTGATTTAAACACCTAGTGGTGACATGTTAAGTATTTTCTTGGGGTAAATGGAAGGCCCTTTGGTGCATAGGAAGTGTTTGACATTTTTCAGCAGCAGCTAAGGATAAATCAAAGAGCCCCGTTGTTAGAAAAAGCAGTAATAGTGGTGAGTGCCACAGGCTTGACATATTTTTTAAGCTAAGTTAGAAGTTAGCATCACCCCAACAAAAAGTCATTGGTTGCTATATTATTGCAGACAATAACTCCCACTGCAGGTGCATTCTTCTGATCCTTCACAAATAAAAACCACTTTAAATGCAATGACAAAAAAATAAAACACTATTATTAATCTGTAACCTTACAGTTGCATGACTTTGGTGTCACCAAAACTAAGCTTCCAGTTATAATTTAATATCATGTTCTTACCTCTTAAAAAAAAACCCAACAACCTTCACAAGGTCTGTAAAGACAAACTAGTAAATAGATGAGTTTCTGTGTCTGGTAAAATCTCATCTAGCCACTCAGTCCTTTTAAAGACATGTAACACTTGTAACCAGAGGTATTCACTGACATTTTTATGCCGTAGGATATGTGAAAATCTATTAAAGGGGTCATATTTTGCTAAACCCACTTTTATTAGCTCTGTTATATTTATTTGCATTTGGACCCTAATAGTGCAAAAAAGTTGAATTTGAACCCTCCAGGTGCTGCAAAGCTATCTTTATATTCATTCCAGCAAAAATTGAGTGGATATCTGCAACCTGTTTTAATTTCTGCTTAATTTGTTACATTTTATAACTAGTTATGTCACAACATTTGCACATATAAGGTCAAGACGTCTGATGAACATTTCTCCGAATACGCTATAACTGTTTGTCAGCAGCAGTGGTTGTAGTCCATACTGAAAATATGTCCAAAATTCAAGCCAATTACCTAAAATGTACAGTTGTTGGTTGAACGGGACAGAGCAGCACAGCCAACAACCTGGAGGGGGCAGGGCCTGAAGTGGCTCATTTGCATTTAAAGGGCCAGTGCTCAAAATGACCTTTCTGGTGTCATTACTCAGGAATAGGGTTAAAAATGGACCTGTGGAGTTGAATGAATGAATAATTCAGACCCAAGAAAAGCATTTACAGTTTATGTAGACCACAGGGAAATGTTTTAAAATGCATAATTCCATTTTTAAAAAAAGCAAAATATCACTCCTTTAAGCTTGTGTTTATCACAAACTATATTTCAATCATTGAACCAAAAACCCATAAAAAAATAAACATTTCCAAACTCTCTACTTTCTTTAATCTCCATGGCCAAATAGACAAAAATAAGCTCAAAAATTTTATTGACACTGCTTTGTTGACAAGTGACTTCTGGGTAATGTACTGCAGACAAACCACAGCATTAGCCGGTCGCCAAATATGTCAACTACAGCAGACAAACACAGTGGTGGATTACCTCTTTAACAACATAAGCCTTCGGCGTGTTTTTCCATAAATTGTCCACTAAACATACAGTACACATACACACATGGAGAGAGCGTGTAGGGAGGGATATTTCATTCATGTCCAGATGATGGACTGTGTTTTTATTGGCACGGTGGCAGCCACACTGCAGCGAGCTCACAATGAAACATTGATCTGCCTTCCATCCATCTCTCTTTCTCTCTCTCTCTCTCTCTCTCTCTCTCTCTCTCTCTCTCTCTCTCTCTCTCTCTCTCTCACAGTGTAGACAGGTGGGTTTAATTTGCTGTATCGGACACTGTCAGTCATCCTCCCTGTCATGTGGAAATAGAAGCCTTATGATCTCAATCCTTCGTCTGAGCTGTCTGTGCTATATTTACTTCATCTGCTGGACTTTGCCGCCATCAGATCCTCCGGCCACTCATTACCATCTGTTTTCTGTGTTTTCTAACAGCTTCATCAGACTGTTACGGAGATAATTCATAATTTAAAAGAAACCATCTTATATATCATGAACAGGGAGTAATTTCATTCTGTCCCAAAGCTGTCCAAATGAGGGACTGATGGTAGAGTCATTAAACTCTCAGAGCAATAAAATCTAAGTCAATATTGTTTTGCTCCAAAATCATATTAGAGAAATTTTATATTCCGTTAGTTACACAGTGATACACTAAATTGACGGATAAGACAGGGGACATTGTATAATTTCTTCATAGTCAGCGAGCCATTTGAAAAAGAAAGTGTGAATTATTCTGCACCTCAGTACTTTATCTTGCACTCATACCTATTCATTCTTTATTCAGACAATCTGTAAAAACAGCTAAAATAAACGTATAGCTTATAGAAAAGGCTGAGTTACAGCTGGATATTAAATTAACAGCAAAGTTCAACATCCCAGTAGATTGAAGGTTGTAGAAATTGGGTGTGAATCACTGAAGATGCCAACAATATATGAAATCAAAGTTGAGTGTCTCTTTAAATATCCACAAAAATCTGAAAGAAAATACATATTTTGCTGTTTTGGCTGTTTCACAAGACTGTGTTTGGATTGACATCTTCCCATCTAGTAACGATAGGAAATTACAGGGCTAAATATGTTAACAAATTTGTTAGTTAGTCATAGATAACAATGCAACATGGTATGAAGTCACCCTAAGATGTCATGATTTACATTAAACTACTGTACTATATTATACATTACTGTACAGTAGCACATACACATAGCTTTGACTACATATAATTAATTAGTGGCCAGAGGAAACAGTGATGTGGCCCACAGGTTTCTGAACTCATATTTAGAGGCCATTGGTTTGTGGTTTAGATGTGACCCTGTTTGATTTTTGGAGCTAGAAGTGGCCAAAAGGCTCAAAATGGTCAAAAGGGGCAGGGCTGTGGGAGCTCAATGGATCATGGGTGAGCTAATGCTAAATGCTAGTTTAATGGTTTCGTAAAGCAGTAAACTTCATTGAGCAATACCTAATTAACAATGAAAAAATAAAGTAATTTAGCATCTTGTTAATGTAACTTATAAACCAAAGTAAATTAAATGTAAATTAAATATGAGGTAAATTAAATATAGGAAAATGCTTACTTTTCTTTGAAAAATGCAGAGGTTAAAATAATAGATAATGAAAATAGATGGAAAGCAAAATTCATTTGAAGTTTCTGCAAAAATAGAGCAAGCAGTAAAAGGTAACATGTTAAATATGGATTTAAATTTCTTTTTATTTCTTTTTGATGTTTATTCATATGAACATAAGCTGCTGTATTGTATTGTACACAGTCTGCAGAGGCTTTAATACAGTTAACACAGTGGCTAATATTGACTGTAACAGATTAAAAATAAACTGCAGTGTCTACATTCTTTGCAAAGACAAACACATGTTTTCCAGTGAAACTTCATGACATTATATTGTTTCTAACAATGGCTGGTTGTTATTCTAACAGGTACAAAAGTGCTTAAAAGAGGAACATAATCATTTTGTTTGTCGATATGTCTATAAAGACAATGTGCATTAATTCTGTCCGTGCCAAACAAATGAGGAAACATGTGTTTCCCTTTGGTCAACACTTTTATTTTTGACCAAATGATAGTCCATGTTTAAATCAGTCAGCCTAAGCACTGCTTGAGACACAGATTGCTACTTATAGCCTGTCCATCATGCATGTGTCTTTGTGTGTAAGTTATCTGACTCACTGGCATGTGGGAGGGTGAGGTCTGGTGTCATCTCTGACTAACTAAACAGTGTGACAGCTTGACAATGGAAACCATGTTGGAGCTTTTTTTTTTTTTTCTTCTTTTTTTTTCTTTCTTATGCCCCTTTCAAAAGCTCTGACTACTGTAACATTTTTGCCGACCTTTATCTTTGTCAACAGAAATTCAAGGCGAGTCACGGCTGATAAACACCCACAGCACTCAACAGTAACACTGTCTTCAAACAAGCCACTTCAGCCATGTGCTCACCATGCACAAGACCAAAACGCACCATGTGGTTCATGTAGTTCAAAGGGATTTTTACTCCTAATCACTCACTCTCAGTACCAAAGTCACACCATCCATTTAATGATTGTAAGAGTCAAACTATAGACTGGAACCCTGGCTGCAATTTATTTAATGCCTACTTCTGCCTCAGCTAGTAAGGTGTAATTGGGAGCCGTGGCTAAACTACAGTCAAATGCCCAGTACATGATGGAGATCTAGCACCGTGTGTGTATGTGTGTGTGTGTGTGTGTGTGTGTGTGTATGTGTGTGTGTGGGTGGGCAGAAAGGAGGAGGTGGAAAGAGCTCTTAATGTGTTTTCGAGGTTTAGTGCCATTTAAAATCCTTCCAGCAAATGTGGAGGGTGGTATTTTATGGAGCCTTTCCTTAATTCACCCCATTTAAAACAGACAATCGTACAGCTGTGAAATTGACTTTGAACCAAGAGCAGCTGATGTAAAGATTTTGTGACACAGTAAACTACTGTACATACGGGTAAGCGTTTGTTTTGACATGTTTTATGGCGCAAAGATAAAACAGAGAGGATGTAAAGCGAGAGAAAAGGCCACTACACAATCTGGTTTGCATAATGATGTACTGTAGACTCAGAGTGATAAAGTGAACTGGAGACGTTTTTAATTTTCCAAAGGCACGTCTTGGCATTAGTGTCTGAATGTGCTGAGAAATTATTTTAATGGCTCATATTGATTTGGTGTGTTTGCTGCAGAGTGGAGAAGAAAGTACATTTACTCAAGAGTTGTACTTATACATTCAAGAAAGTTTTTATCTGTTACTACAATACATTTCTCCACCTTAGGAAAAATAAATAAATAAATAAAAATAATAATAATAATAATAATGAATTTTATTTGAAAGTGCCTTTTGTGAAACCAAAGGACACTGTACAGCAGAGGATAAAGTTATAACAAAATTGCTTTAAATTTAAAGGTTTTATGAAAGGATCCATCGTTTGCAATGGAATATAATAGTCATTAATAGGTTTTCCTGAGTGTATAATCATAAGGAAAATAAGAGGTATTATGTTTTCATTTCCATAGAATGAGTCATTATATTATATTTGCAGATGGAGCTTCCATGGAGACCACCATGTTATTACACCATGTTTCTAAAGCAGCCTATGTATTAAATAATCATTAATAATTAACAGAATGGACATCCTTTCCTTTTCACTTTCAGGGTGCATTACCTAGACTACATGTGGAGCAGAGTCAGTTTCACTTTAACTAAAAAGCTCTGAATGAAAATAAAACAAAAACCCAATGATTAACCATGGAAATTCCATGCTGTGGGGGCCACCATAGGTGATGGGTGGGAGGGATTAAGATCAATGCAAGAAGGAACATCACCACTAGGTGTCACTAGACATCACACCCTTTAAAAAATTACCACTTGAACATGCATTTCAGCCAGACACCTGACTTTACTCTTCTTTTTGCAGAACGGGCATTTGAGGACCATGAGAACCTTGTAGAGCCACTTTTAGCCTGGACCAGGGACAGCGAGAACAAGGTCCTCTTCAAAGAAAGACAAGAAAAATACGAGGTCTTCAAAAACCCACAGGTGAGTCCACTCACTGTTGGCAAAATATGAATATAAACACAGATTAGCTATACGTTTCATAACACGGTAAATACTGATTGATGACATACGGCTGCATGCGTGTAGTATCTCAGAAATGCAACATGGGCTGTTTCATTATTTTTGGCCTTGGTTTGTGCAAATCTATCTCCACAATGTTTCAGCGCATGCAGCTCCATCTGGCTATTTTCACTGCTGAATTATTGTTTAAATTATCAGACGTCTTTCCTTCATGGAGGAGGGCTCCTTACATTTATGTCTTCGCTGTAATGTATCAGAAAAAAACGCTTCGGGCGAAAGACACAGAGATCTTGGCATGTTTGTTGATATAATGGGAGCCCTTTGTAATCTCAGCGTATTTAATGGATTCGGTCTGTTGGCAGAGACAAATAGCCTGATTGCCTTATGGAAACTGGTGAAATATTCTCATTTTTAAAGTGCTCAATCACACCGTCCACTTCCCCCAACAAAAGATAGATCTGTTTTATATAATATGTCCGGGTCAATTTACAGTTTTTTGACACCAGCTACCAAAATAAAGTTCCCCTTTTGGCCTCCACCCCCCCATACAATGAAAATACAAAGGCCCAGACAATGATATAGAATCCAACCAGCCCACTCACAGGGGTGAGGAAGACAGGAGGAGGTTTTGGAAGATGATAATACTTGTTTTTTGTTTTTTTTTTACATAGAGGCTGCTCAAAGCCAGCATTTACTTCTGCTATTCAGTTCACATTTTACTTTTCTGTGGAAACACAAAACAATGTAATGTTAGCATAGGATTTGTGTTTTAATTTTACAAAACGATAACAAAAACCTACTTAATGAGGAAAATGAATAGAATGCATGTGACCACATTACAATAAGAGGACCCTTATAATCAGTTCATAAATGGGTTAAAATTAGTTTATTACTAAGGTTTGAAACAGCAGGTATAACAGTGACCTGCTTTAGCCTAGCATTAGCATTAGCATTAGGCCTCAGATCTCACAGTTACTTAGCATCCACTGTCTTACTGTCTTTTTTTTTTGCTGTTTTTAATCACCTTTTCCATGTTTCTTTTATAATGTTTTAAATGTGTTTCTTTTTCCCTTGTCGTTGTATTTCAATGTCCTGTGTGAAGCACCTTGAATTGCCTTGTTGCTGAAATGTGCGCTATAAATAAACTTATCTTGCCTTTTTTGCTAGCAGCATTATATATACGTCATCTTAGATTAATCAATAAATTACTACTGTAGAACCTCTATCAGCATATGATAATACTGAAAAAGTTTCATTTTGCAATGTATGAAGGTAAAATGTGGAAAAACTGTTAGCACACTAGCTGAATGGACATTTTGTACCTACGTGTTAGATGGTAAATTGATTTTAAAGTTTGTGTAAAGACAATGAATGAACCTTAAACTAAAAACTAAGAAGGTGTTTCATGTAATATGGGTTGAATTTGAGCTACATGACCTGTTTGGTTTGATAACTTATGTTAGTGTTCCAAACAAGGACCTCTACGCTTGTATATTTGCTGAGTATCACAATAGTGACAGTCACTATGAAAACAATGAAAAGTTTAATTGATATATTTCACACTTTACAGCAAAATCCCCTTTAACAATTAAAATTGTACTCAATTATAAATTTTGTTTTTTACTTTGCAATAACACTCTTTTTGCCTTTTATAAATGGTAACTCATTACTATAAGGTGCTAACATGATAATTGATAAAGGCACACATTTAACTAAGCCCAGCAAGTAAGATCTGAGATTTAACAACATCAGTGAAGTTAATGATAAATGAACTGATGAAGAAAAACTATTATAACTTTGTCAAAATTCTCAGTCGTGAAAAATATACTTAAAATTATAAAACAACCTAAATGTGAAGCCCTATATTTAGGAGATATTTCATGTGAAAACTGGACTCTGAAGGATAAAAAACTGTTGTCAATGCTTTTGGCAGCAAGTAAAAAGACTATCACTAGAAAATGGTTAAAGCCTGAAGCACCCACAACAGAAGAATGGATCGACATTGTACAGGACATTTACATTCTGGGAAAGTTGACATTTGGTTTTAAGGGTCAAAAGGAATCTGTTTTCACAATTTGGTCAAAATGGACAAACTATGTTAAAATTGTAATGGATGTGAAATGAATATATCGGTGTTGTGAATACTTTTATATGTGAAACATTTCTGTTAAAACTGATGTAAACATGCACACTTAAATTGTCTTTTCTTATCGTTACAGTGAGTAAGCCCTCTCCTCCAGCCCACTTTTTTTTTTTTTTTTTTAATTTTATATGTTCTTTACATGACAAAAAATCTTGGATAAGCATTTTTTCATTTGACGTGTAGAAAGTGAACTGTGCCTGTAACAGAAGATTTGTAACGTGCTTTTCCAAATAAACAAAGAATTTAAAAAAAATAAATAAAAAATTATAAAACAACCTAATTAATAACTGAATTATAAACATTTCTAGGTCCCTTTTTGTAATTGATAACAAATGTTCTTGCATACACAACAGTTTAGTTATGATTATATGGTATGATGTACTTTAATGTTATTTTTTGCAGAACTTTTACCTATGGAAAAAGGATAAGAAAGCCCTCAAAGACATAAAAGACAAGGACAAGGAGTTATTAATACAGGTAAAGAGAATGCACACAGATGAACACATAAGACTAACATTTTCCCAGTGGGAGCTCCTCTCAATGACCCCTTTCATCCCCTCTTCACCTCCACAGGAGAACTTCTGTGGGACTTCCATCATCGTGCCGGATCTCGAGGGGGTGCTCTACCTCAAAGAAGATGGCAAGAAGTCGTGGAAACAGCGGTTGTTCCAGCTCAGGGCCTCGGGAATTTATTATGTGCCCAAAGGGAAAACCAAGGTCAGGGGTCAAAAAGCAGGACATCATTTGTGGAGGACTTAACCAATAAAGGCACACATCACTCTTATCTGGTAGACACTGAGTTTGGCTGGCTCTGTCTCTTTACAGTCGTCCCGTGACCTCGTCTGCTTCGTCCAGTTCGACAATGTTAACGTCTACTACGGCCAAGACTTTAGGAGCAAATACAAGGCCCCGACTGACTTCTGTTTTGTTCTGAAGGTAAGTTTGACATTGGCTTTCTAATCTAATCTCAAAGCCATATGTAGTTTCAGTTTGAAACTTGAACAAATAAGCTGCAACTTCCACCTGCTTTATCATACCTAGTGGTTTGGCTGTTACACATTGGTCTATGGACTGGCAGGTCATGATGCAGAGATATCATTCAAAAGTCGATTGTTTTCGCATCCACTGTCAGCTGTGCATCTGTTTTGCTTTACTGTAATAGCGCAACGCAATAAATAGGCTCATTTAAAGAAGTGAAAGGAAGCAGACGATAAAATTCAGCTCGCAGTGGTGAGAAAGAAAAGAGAACAGAGCTACTGTTTTAAGTTTACTTCCTACTATGTCTTTTAACCCCTTTAGTGCTATCAGCCCACCAGCGGGCCAAAAAAATTATATTAATATTCATCTACTATAAAAATATAATAAATCAGGACAATGAATGTTTTTTTCAACTTTTGCTCAAAGTTTAGACCCTAATGTTAATAAAAGTACATCAAAAGTGTGTTTTAGTGCAAACTTTAATGTTCAAACATGATTTTTAATCTTTGTGGGGTGAAATATACGCTATTAAAAATCTCCGACACGAACACTTAATTTATGCATATCATTGTGAATCCAGCCGAAAAAAACAGGCAAGGATAAAAAATTCCAATTTCTCTTTTAGTTTGTTACAGTTTACTCAGGCATAGTAATAGATACAATATTTTAGACAATGGGAATAGATTGTGAGGTCTCTAAATGTCCACAGACACCAAGAACATCCATATGAACCTTATTATTTTGAAGTAATTCTTCATTTACTTTAGGTATGTCTTTTTAGGCATTTTTCCCCTGAAAATATGGTCAGGGTTTAACAGGTTAAAGGAGAGCCGGCCTAATGCGTAACACTGAAAATATTTTAAAGTCTGAGGGCATTTCCATCGATGAGAAGTGTCCGTGGTACTCCAAGAAATGCTGACTTTAAAGAAGAACAGCTAGAATTAGATGGGTTGGTGGCCAGTGTTATGGGGATGTGAAAGTCTGTGTTATTTCTTTTCCCCTATCTTGTCTGGGAAACACTAGAATCAGCAGATACCATTAGACGAGATGGTGAGGACCAAAGCGAAAAGAGCTTAGAGAGGCAAAGAAACTGAATTACCTGCTGGTGAAAGACAGACTCTTCAAGGTTTGGGTTGAAAGGTTGAGGTTCACAAGGTCCTGCTTGTCAAGGGCGAAAGAAAATGACCTGTCAGAGGGTAGGTTTTTGGAAAGCAAGGAGGCTTTTGTGTGGTCTTTTACCCTTTTCATTCTCTGGGAGTTGTGTTATTGAATCCAGTTTTAGTGGCGGAAGGTGATGATGTTGATGATGTTGTTGTATAATATCTGAAGTTGTAGTAGTAGTCAAAGGGAATGTTTGACAGACTGGTGTTTATCTGCTGCCAAAAAACACATTAAAATAGATTCATCAGTGATTATTAGATATCCAAAAGAACTGAGGAAATGTCTAATACCAGCACATCATCAACAACCACAGTGCAGTCCTTTAAAAACCTGACTCTGGACTCACGCTGCCCCCTAGTGGTGCCCTGTCATACCTTTGGATACTTTTCTGAATATGAATAAAACCTAGAAAATCAATATAGCAGGAATCACAATCGTAAAATGTATTAAGTATGTAAATAACTGTAACTGTCTAGATCACAGGTGTCAAACATGCGTCCTGGGGGCCAAATCCGACCCGCCAAAGGGTCCAATCTGGCCCCTGGGATGAATTTGTGAAATACAAAAATTACACTGAAAATATTAACAATCAAGAATGTTCAAATCATTTCAGGTCAATTAATTCTAAAGTGGATCAGACCAGTAAAATACTATCATAATAACCTATAAATAATGAAAACTGTAAATTTGTCTCTTTGTTTTAGTGTAAAAATGTAAAATTACACAAAAATATTCACATTTACAGACTAGTCTTTTACAAAAAAAAAAAAAAAAAGTGAATATCTGAAATGTCTTAAGAGAAGTATGTGGAATTTTAATAATATTCTCCCTGTTATTTAATGTTTGGTGTATTTGTAGATCCACTGTGATCTCTAAGTTGTGATTCACATGTATAAATGATAAAACTAAGGCGTAATATTGTTAACATTGCACTTATTTTACTGAAGAATTTTCAGGTTCATATTTGTTCATGTTATGTTCAAGTACAATTTGTAGATCTAAACATTTAATTACAGAATTTTAAATGTATTTTTCCGTGTATTGTAGGATATTTAAGCATATTCAAGTGTATTTTTGCGTGTATTGAAGAATATTTGAGCATATTTAAGTGTACTTTTGTGTGTATTGTAGGATATTTAAGCATATTCAAGTGTATTTTTGCATGTACTGTCGAATATTTAAGCATATTTAAGTGTACTTTTGTGTGTATTGTAGGATATTTAAGCATATTTAAGTGTACTTTTGCGTGTATTGTAGGATATTTAAGCATATTTAAGTGTATTTTTGCATGTATTGTAGGATATTTACGCATATTTAAGTGTACTTTTGCGTGTATTGTAGAATGTTGAAGCATATTGAAGTGTATTTTTGCGTGCATTGTAGAATATTTAGGCATATTTAAGTGTATTTTTGTGTGTATTGTAGGATATTTAAGCATATTCAAGTGAATTTTTGCGTGTATTGTAGGATATTTTAGCATATTTAAGTGTACTTTTGCGTGTATTGTAGAATGTTGAAGCATATTGAAGTGTATTTTTGCGTGTATCGTAGGATATTTTAGCATATTCAAGTGTACTTTTGCGTGTATTGTAGAATGTTGAAGCATATTTAAGCATATTTTTGCGTGCATTGTAGAATATTTAAGCATATTTAAGCGTATTTTTGCATGTATTGTAGAACATTTAAGGATAAATGTATTTTTGCGTGTATTGTAGAATATTTAAGCATATTCAAGTGAATTTCCGCGTGTATTGTAGAATATGTAAGCATATTTAAGTGTACTTTTGTGTGTATTGCAGGATATTTAAGCATATTTAAGTGTACTTTTGCGTGTATTGTAGGATATTTAAGCATATTCAAGTGTACTTTTGCATGTATTGTAGAATGTTGAAGCATATTTAAGCATATTTTTGCGTGCATTGTAGAATATTTAAGCATATTTAAATGTATTTTTGCGTGTATTGTAGAATATTTAAGCATATTTAAGTGTATTTTTTATTTTCCGGAATTTAGTTTTTTCACTCAAAAGTTTTTATCCTGTTGTTTATATTACTTTACTGGTCCGGCCCACTTTCTATCATATCAGACTGGATGTGGCCACTGAACTAAAATGAGTTTGACACCCCTGCTCTAGATCTATCGAGACTAAAATTCAATAAATCCAATGATTCCTAACCTGATCATATGTGTCCTTGTCTCTGTAGCATCCTCAGATCCAGAAAGAGTCTCAGTACATCAAGTACCTTTGTTGTGACGACGCTCGGGCCATGAATCTTTGGGTGACTGGAATACGGATCGCAAAGGTACATTTAGACGACGGCATATACTGATAATTTCTCAAAAGGATCAAATCTGAGACGTTCGGTGTGTTTCTTACATTTCCAGTACGGTGTATCATTGTATGACAACTTTAAAACAGCTGAGAAGAAAGCTGCTGTTAGCGCCGTGTGGACGAACCGTAGCACTCCATCAAGCTCCAACGCATCCACACCCTCACCAACGATCAAAGGTAGAACCCACAGGTTCCTCCAGACTTAGTGTTTCACCAACGGCTGGACTGCAAATCACTGACTTTTCACTGTTCCATTTATAAATCCACGGTGTTTCTTCGTCTTGTAGCCAAATCACCGAGTCAGGCCAACGGACATGCCTCCAGTCCTCAACCAGGTCCTCTATCTCAGGTAGGAAACTTCTGATGGAAACTAATATCAGTAAATATCAGGAAGTGGTAGACCCAACAAGTCACATTTAAGACAACAAGGCTCAAATCATGGTTTAAATTTAATGTTAAAACAATGTTGCAGCAAACCAAAAAAACTACAGCCCTGGTTTTTGTTTGTTTGGTTGTTTGGTTGGTTTGTGCCTCAGATTACTTTTCACTCTGATATTAAGTTAAAGAAGAACATGAAAAACTGACCCAAGTCTTTTATTATGGAAGTAGGCAGTTTAGAGTGTCATCAGCTTAGAAATCGAGGTAACGAAGATCACATGACCAGATACTAACTAGGGATGCAAATTATCAATTAATTTATTAATCATTAGTTGGTTGACCTTATTGATTGATTAACAATTTTTTTCCTGAGAACCTGAATTTCTCTTTCAATAGGGTCTATAATAATAAAAGCTAAATGCTGTTTATATACTTCATGAAAAAAGCATGTCATATTCCTTAGTGATTGATTTATTGTACCATTGGATACAAACAGACAGTGACATTTATGGAGTAGAACAAAAGAAATTGTGCAGAGAAATTCAATAAAATAAATGGATCTGAGGAGGGGCAGTTTAGAAGAAATGGGCATTTCTGACTTTGCATCACTGACATGATGGTTATGGTTATTGTTAATTCAGGTGTAGGCCAAAGTGCGTGTATTAAACTGTTTAACATACGTCTGAAACACAACCTAAACTACATCAGATTAAATATGGGTCAAATAGAACTCGGCCTGGTTGACAATAAGACGTTCAATGATAACATGTTAATTACACTTTATTGCTGGAGTGTTTTTAACTCTCTGGTATCCCGTCCTGCAAGGCCTTTACTAAGCACCAAGTGTGCCTTTTTGGCACACTTGTGGAATAATGTCAAAAAATTTTTCATACAGTTTGTTTTTAATTCTTTTACACTTTTTTTCTGTTTCATCAACTTGAGCTGTAAATAAAAATACCAAATACTCAATAATTGTCACATTTTTTTTAACCCTTTAAATGCCGTGTTTGTTAATGTAAACAAACCATTTTTTTGGATTCAAAAAACAAAACAATAATAATTTTTTTCACTGTACTATATAAAAAGTGGATGACATATTATTTGATTTTTTCATCCTGGCATATGTCAGTGATTAACTCCAACATTTGGTTAATTTGCATTATTATTTTTGGCGCTATGTCAAATGTTCAAAAATAATAGCATCTGTCACCGAGTGTGCCAAAAATGCACATATTATACTTATACGTACTTATTTTTCTGTTCTAATTTGATTTTATTTATATAAATCAAGGTCAGCCCTAATCATACATATCAAATGGAAGAAATAGTGCGTTTTAGGCACACTTGGGAGACAGATGCTAGTCTTCTAATTTTCTTTTGTTTACAATGTGCAAATTTTAGTTGGTGGCCAGAATTGTAAAGATCATGTAAAAATGAACAACTTTTGAATTCTAACCTTATTTAAATTGTGAAAAATAATATGAAGTTTTCAAAAACAAAGTGCGAAGTGTGCCAAAAAGGTGCACCCGGATACCGGAGGGTTAAATAAAGTAGGACTTTTAAGGCTTTTAAGATATTTTTTTTTGTTAGCCAGTGTTTGTTGTTACATCTCTAAATATTGTTTGCTGATTTGATCATAATATTTCTATTTGATAAAAAAAAAAAAAAAAAAAACCTTAATCCAGCAACTAAAGCCAAAAGTAACATTCATATTAATGTTATTTTTCGCAGTCTTAATAAAACGTATAACACATGGAAATTGAATGAATTTCTAGAACCGAATAATTTTTATGACATCCAGGGTGAGAAGATGAAGAGGTGGAATCCAAACTACTGGATCCTACATTTCCCATAATGCACCAGAACCCAGAATACATATTTATACCACAGTCCCCAGTTAAAAATCTGTCCTGTATGTTTCCTGTGTAAGCTGTATCATGTTTTTTACTGTTTCCCCAGAATGTTGGAAATACCCTACCTCCACCTCCACCTCCATGCGAGATCCTCCCACCGCCCCCCCCAGACCCAGTCCCATCCCCTCCACCTCCACCCCCGCTGGCTGCAAAGAATTTAGCAAGACCACCCAACTTAACCAACCGCCACCTACCGACCAACTTCCCTCCTCCACCCGCAATGGACAACCTTCCTCCCCCACCGCCACCTCCGCCCATGGACGACAGCCCCGAGGCCCCGCCTGACTTCCTCCCGCCCCCACCTCCAGCTGCTGGCTTTGGCTCCCTGCCACCTCCACCTCCACCAGTCAGCTCTCTACCACCACCTCCGCCGGCGAGGTTTGGAGGTATAGACCAGTCTCTGCCCCCTCCACCACCAGATCCAGAATATTTACCACCACCACCTCCGCCAGTGTTCACAGGGAGCGGGGCACCTCCTCCACCTCCACCACCACCACCTCCACCTCCAGCTCCAGCTCCAGTGGCCGCCCCACGTGCAGCAGTGCGGCCTTCTGGGTCATTGAAGAAGGTTCCTCCTCCTCCGCCAAAGAGGACTACACCACCGCTGCACGGAGGAGGAGGTGGAGGAGGGGGTGGAGGTGGAGACTTCATGTCAGAACTGATGCTAGCCATGCAGAAAAAGCGAGGTGACCATTAGCCTGAGAAGAGACGAAGAGCATCCATGCAGTATAAATAGAATAGAAACCGTGCCCACTCAAAGAACAGTTTAACCCTTCATTATCTTTTCCTCAGTTTATGCAAAAGTAGCTCCACTTACGTTCACGGTTGAAGCCTCACTAATATTTTCAACACAAGAGGCTCCGTCATTCCATCAGAATATAATGCTGTGTGGATCGAGTGTAAGTTTAGTCGTAAACTTAAGGGTTAAACCGAGCAGAAAATGTTTTACAATTTACATAAGTTCTTGACTATGTGCATTCATATATATAGAACTGTTGAATTTATGTACAACTAAAGAAAATAATGTTGTCATAGTGTAATTAGACAAACGGAAAATTTGGAATTGTATATACTGTAAACCATTTTATAACGAGAGATGTAAATACTGTTGCACACATATTGTGTTATACAGTGTACCTGATGAAATAACTGTTAGTACTGATGCCCGAATAAAACTTCATGAATAAATCCATAAAATTCCTTCTGAAATGAGAAATGTACAAATGGAACATGTTTCATTTGATTACATTCTTGGGTTTACTCCACTTCCTTCTCTTGTCTAAAACCCCCAAATCCCCTGCAATTCAGCGTGTAATGAAACTATATTACTCATTTAAAGAAAAGCTACAAATCCCTCAGAAATGTAAGAAGAATCTGATCTGGTTTGTATTTACTGGGTCTGGTGTGTATGAGTGTTTACGTGAAGGAGTATTGAATATCACAGGGCATCAGTGGTTAATTATCTTCACAAAGGAGGCTCTAAGTCTTTCTTTCAGCAGGATTATGCAAAAAAAAAAAAAAAAAAAACTACTGATTTTCATGACACTTAGTGGGAAGGTGGAATATGGGCCAAAGAACCATTACATTTTGGGGCAGATTCATAAAAAAGAGGCACATATTCTCCTAGTTCACATGTCTCAAACATGCGGCCCGGGGGCCAAATCCGGCCCGCCAAAGGGTCCAATCTGGCCCCTGGGATGAATTTGTGAAATGCAAAAATTACTGAAGATATTAATGATCAAAGATGTTAAAATCATTTTTAGGTCATTTCGGTCTAAAGTGGATCAGACCAGTAAAACACTATCATAATAACCTATAAATAATGAAAACTGTAAATTTGTCTCTTTGTTTTAGTGTAAAAAGTAAAATTACACAAAAATGTTTACATTTAGAGACTAGTCTTTTACAAAAAAATATGAATATCTGAAATGTCTTAATTCAAAATGATTTTGCTTAATTCAAGATTTTTTTTTTTGCTTACTTCAACTTTTTTTTTTTGCTCAATTCAAGATTTTTTTTTTGCTAAATTCAACATTTTTTTTTTTCTCAATTCAAGGTTTTTTGTTTTTTTTTTTGCTTAATTCAAGATGGGTTTTTTTGTTGTTGCTTTATTCAAGATTTGTTTTGCTTAATCCAAGATGATTTCTTGCTTTATTCAAGATTTTTTTTTGCTTAATTCAATATTTTTCAACCCAGTAAAATACTATAATAATAACCTATAAATAATGAAAACTGTAAATTTTTCTCATTGTTTTAGTGTAAAAAAAGTAAAATTGCACAAAAATGTTGACATTTACAGACTAGCCTTTTATTAAAAAAAAAAAAAAAAAAGTGAATAATCTGAAATCTCTTTAGAGAGGTATGTGGAATTTTAACAATATTCTCCGTTATTTAATGTTTTGTGTATTTGTAGATCCACTGTGATCTCCAAGTTGTGATTCACATGTATAAATGGTAAACTAAGGCGTAATATTGTTAACATTGTACTTATTTTACTAAAGATTTTTCAGCTTGTTCATATTTGTTCATGTTATGTTCAAGTACAATTTGTGGATAGAAACATTTTCATTACAGAATTAACGTTTTACACTCAAAAGTTCTTATCCTATTACTTATATTATTTTACTGGTCCGGCCCACTTTATATCATATTAGGCTGAATGTGGAACTGAACTAAAATGAGTTTGACACCCTGTTCTAGTTCATAATATAAGAAACAAAACACGAGCCTTAGAAGTCGCATTATCTTTAATTCGGCGGCAAAGTACATGTGTATCTTACGTACTAAAATACAACTGTCATAATGTGGTTTTCTGATACAAATATCATTATAATAGTAGTAAGATTTGAGTTACTCTGTCTCCTTCAGTTCATATATCATTTTGGAAAAAAAACCTCTGATTCAAATATGAAACACCAGACTAAAATACACATTAGTCCATGCACTCAAGAGGAACAGCTGACTTTTAACCCTTTAGCCCACTGTGGAGGTCGTGCTGCATAGCCCGCCTCCTCTGCAGTCTCTTGTGTAACAAAGGGAAACGATAGGACATGGTGCAGCAGCTCCACCTAGTGGTACAGAGACAGATCACAGCAAGATATAAATATTCTGGCAATCAAGAGCGAGTGAAGGAGGACTGTTAAAGATCTGGAAAATGACAGAGAATTTCTTAATCTGTTTTTATAAGATAAATACCTCTGAAAAATCATTCATCTCAGCTTTCTGTATAGCTGACTCGGCCATCCAGTTCCTCAGAACGTACCGAGGATTTACACCTAAAAGAAGTTTTACACAAGCTTTAAATAAATACAGAAGGGTGAGGTCAAGGGCGTCACAGATGGTCAGCCCACTACTTTTTGATACATAACTGTTGAACCAGAAAGGTTTAAGACAAATATTACACATAACTGGAAAGGTCTAAATGCCATCTTAAACATACTCAAAGGGTAAAATTTTGTTTCAAATATTTTTAAATGAAAAATATGAAAAACTACTGCGTCACAGATGGACAAAAAAAA
The DNA here is from genome assembly GCF_902148855.1 of Sphaeramia orbicularis. Classification (NCBI taxonomy): domain Eukaryota; kingdom Metazoa; phylum Chordata; class Actinopteri; order Kurtiformes; family Apogonidae; genus Sphaeramia; species Sphaeramia orbicularis. Next base: position 18,118,304 of record NC_043976.1, on the reverse strand, counting down.
TTTATGCCTAGTTTTTGCAAGAATTACAAAGTCCTCAAAAGTGAAGTTCCTATGACATTTTCATCCTAAAATATATTCAGTGTATACCTTAAACCCTCTATTTTACAACCTAATAATTGGATAGAGGAAAAAAATATTTGATCATACCTAAATAGCAAGAGCTTTGACAAAAGGCAACGTCACAGACGGACAAGAAAAGTAAATATCAAATTAAACATTTTTTATTTCAATTATCAATATCATATAGATTTTTTTATTTTTTTTTTTTACAATATTTACAACATACAAATAATATTAACATTATATTTAAATGTATTTTGCATAGATATATGCATTTATTAATTTTAAACACTGTGTTTTGAATATGACAAATAAAGTAATAGTCAAATATCAATGTATTTGGAATAAATTTTGTTCATTTATGAGAGATTATAAAAATGAACCCAGAATGATGGCAGAAAACTTTTTTTTTTCCACAAATTTATTCTCATTTCAAAATACATTTTCCTGAAAATATAAGTAATTACCTACCTAAGAATATAAGTTTGGTGTAGATAATTGTAATTTAATTTTTTGACCACATGTTAACCTTCCCTTGACTTCACCCAGAAGTCGCTTTTTCAAATGTCCTGATTCTCTTTGTTTGCTTACTTTGCATCCTGTGTTGACGATCCACATCTTCATTTTCCTGCCTGAAGACACCAGGAAAACAAAATCAGAATTTAAACCAAAATATTTAAAGGTGCAAAAATGTAAGCGGCATTACAGAAAATGTTATAACATCTCACCTGTTGAGGCGAAGCAGGTATGTGCTGAGCCATTCAGAGAAATGCAAGTGCAATGAAAGGTCCTCAAGAGCCCACAACTAAAACATTAATACGTGAAGTTTATTACAGTATATTACACACGCAGTGGACATACAGGGTGGGGAAGCAAAATTTACAATATTTTGAGGCAGGGATTGAAAGACAGTGTATGACCAATTAGTTTACTGAAAGTCATGAGAATTTATTTGCCACAAGAAAATTCACATAATAGAAAATGTTTTTATTCTATGTGTCCTCCTTCTTTCTCAATAACTGCCTTCACACGCTTCCTGAAACTTGTGCAAGTGTTCCTCAAATATTCGGGTGACAACTTCTCCCATTCTTCTTTAATAGTATCTTTAAGAAAGTCGACATTGCTGTGTGATGTTCTATTGGTAGCATGTTCTAAAACGCCCCAAATAGCAGAATCCAGAGGGTTTAGATCTGGGCTAGAAGGCGGCCATAAACATGATTCCCAAAAATTGCTAAAGTTGGATTTGTTGCTGTCGTCAACAAGTGTTTTGGTGTTCTTGTGTAAGATTTTAACTTCAAATCATATTTTACTGCATTTCTAACGGTCTTGTTGTCTACCTCAAGTTCAATTGCCATTTTTCTCATGGATTTGGTTGGATCCTTTAGGATTTTGGATTTGAGAGCTTTAATAAAAGCTTTGGTACGTTTTTTGTTGCTTCCTCCACTTCCAGACTTTCTCGTAATAGTTTTGCTCATAGTCATTCTCTTCTTTCCATTATAAACAGTCTTTATGGACACTCCAACTATTTTTGAAATCTCCTTTGGTGTGACGAGTGCATTCAGCAAATCACACACTCTTTAATGTTTGCTTTCCTGATTACTCATATGGGCAAAAGTTTCTGAAAAGGTATGGATAATAGTGTTAGGTATGATTATGACATCAATATATGTTTGGTTTCAAAACAATTGACGTAGTGCCTACTGAGAAAAAACAACTAAATGTTTGTTGTAAATTTTGCTTCCCCACCCTGTATATCACAGAAATGAGCATCCAATTTCCTAACAAAACCCAAGAAAAGCCTGTACCTGTGTGAAGTCCCTGCTGTGAAGCTGATCTGCAGACGCTTCACTGAGCTGCCTGAAGGTCATAGTGAAGTCACTCTGTGTGTCCTCCATCATCTGCAGAGTCCAGCAGAAATATTGGATTTCTATCAGCTGAAGACAGGACTATCATATATTTCAGAGACAATATTAGAGCGCATTGAACTGAAAGGGAAAACAATATGAGCACTGACACTAAACTCAAATTGCTGTGGTTGAGTGAGATGGACTGTGAGGAAATATCTGACCATGCACGATGACGGTTAGTCTGGACGGTACTTGCCTGAAGCAGGAAGGCGATAAGGAAACCATCATTCGTTTCCTCACCAAGAAGGCCAAGTTTGGCTTTGAAAAGTTGGTGAATCCTACAGTGCAGTTAGAAAATAGATCACTGTCATTATATCGCCCAGACGCAGCCACATTGCTTTATGACAACATATGAAAAAGATTTTCACATGGAGCATACCTCATCTGGTAAATATCTACATATCCTTTTAAAATATGTTTAGCCCTGAAAGACACAATAAGAAAACAGAAAAGAAAGAAAGAGTTAAAAAATAATATGACTAGAGTTAATAAAAAACACCAGTAAATTAAATATGAATAATTGTACTCAGTTGATCTGTTAAGATTATTAAAGGTTGTGATGATATGCCAGATAATGGTTCTGCTCCCCCAGTTTTGAAAACCAAAATACTCCATCGTTCACTAAATGTTCAGGAGGATGTCAAACTTCTGACACTCTGGAGCACAGGTGTCAAACATGCGGCCCGGGGGCCAAATCCGGCCCGCCAAAGGGTCCAGTCCGGCCCCTGGGATTAATTTGTGAAATGCAAAAATTACACCGAGGATATTAATACTTTTAGTTCAGGGACCACAAGCAGACCAATTTAATCTCCAGTGGGTCAGATCAGTAAAATACTATCAGAATAACCTAAAAATACTCACAACTCCAAATTTTTCCCTTTGTAAATGTAAACATTGTCATGTCATTTTACTGTATTTACACTAAAACAAACTAACTTTTCACAAAAACACAAATAACCTGAACAAATATGAACATTTTGAAATGTCTGAAGTGTAATTTTAACAATATTCTGCCGGTTATTAGATGTTTGTGTGTATTTGTAGATCCATTGTGATCTGTACGTTCTAATGTACAGGGTGACCCAAAAAAACGGGAATTTTTGAAGTGCGTATTGGCAGACATGAGCAAGTGGCAGCACTGCGAGACAGTGAGCTTGAGCAAGTAAACACACCCCCATTTTAGTAACCACTGGCGGCTGTGCGAGAATTGTTCGGTAACCATGTGATCTCAAGATTCGGTAATGTTACCTGGCCCCCTAGATCGCCAGATTTGTTCGTTTGTGATTTTTTCTTGTGGGGCTATCTCAAGGGTAAAGTGTACACAACTTGACCAAGAACTCTGGATGAGTTAAAACAGAGAATTCAGGAAGAAATTCACAGTATCCCAGCTGAGATGTTGCAGCGGTCAATGAGGAATCTCAACAGCACATTTCGAGAATGCATTCGTACAGGAGGACGCCATCTACAGGAAGTAATTTTAAAAAAATGAAAATTCCATCATTGTTTCTTAAATGGCATGTTTTAAGGTTTCAATTACTATGAATAAAATATTTTTCTTCCATCACTCTTGGTTTTATTGGATTGTTAAAAAGTTCCCGTTTTTTTGTGTCACCCTGTACATGTGTAAATGATAAACTGAGACAGAATATTATTAAAATTGTACTTTTTTTGCTCTAAAACATAGAGGAAAGTTTGAAGTTGACATTATTTCTATGTTATTATTTTACTGGTTCAGCCCACTACAGATCAAATTTAGCTTAATGTGGCCCCTAAACTAAAATGAGTTTGACAGCCCTGCTCTAGAGGTAAATACATTTCTTAGATCCATCATAATACTTACTCTTTCTGCTGTTTTTGAGAAAGCACTGGACTCAGAGACACCAGCAGCTTCTCCAGGTTAAACAGACCCACGTTGGCCTGAGCTCCGATCCTGTATCTGCCCTCATCATCAGAAGTGTTTGGGACAAAGTCTGCAACATTACAGCTATACGTCACATTTTCAAATAACAAGACATTTCTTTTTTTTTTTCCAGAGAAATACAGCAAAGAAACACTGAACACACTAGGGTTGTATGACTCCATGAAGCCAAAGGGCCCATAGTCGATAGTGATGGACAGGAGACTGAAGTTGTCTGTGTTGCACACACCTGTTAAGAAAGAGTAAAGTACTGTTATTAGTTATTAGAGTTGTTAGTGTGAAATGTTCAGCCAAAGCAGGTTCTCACCATGTGCAAATCCCACTGACATCCACTGTGCGATCAGATGTGCTGTTTCATTTACAACTGTGGCATAAAACACCTAAAACCACAGAAGCTAGTAAATAATAATGTATGATATAAGGGGTACAGATACACCTTAGATGCTGTTTCTGAAGTGTACAACTTACTGAAATGTAAAACTTACTAAATATTTATCTGGGTCATTTGCTTTGATTGAAGGGAAATGTTCATTAATCACAAAATCCAGTAGTTTTCTGAAATCAACATGAGCATAACATAAACTGCTTTAGGCAACAGAGTAAAGACCATGAAAAGAGGTTTTTTAAAGCATCCAAACATTTGACATCATGCTGTAACCTGATCATGTGACTGATCTCACCTTAGAAGATCTATCTCTCCACTTTCAGCCAAAATTTCTAATGATCCAATCCGAAACCATGACTTAGCTAAACGAAGAACAACAGCTCCTGGGGTAAAAAATTAAGAAAAATAAAGAAAATACATAAATACATTTTTAAAAAAAACAAGACATTTATCTGTGACTAAATGAATACAGTGTATAAAACAAGTACACATGTGCAAAGCATTTAACAAACTGATAACTTTTCTAACTTGCAGTATTTTCTGTACCTCTTTCCGTCTTCACGTTGCCGTTGTAGAACTGGTCCCTCAGCACTGGTTCCTCACTTACAATTAGACTAAAACCAAGCAAGAAATCAGTGAATAAATAAAATATGATTCTATGAAACAGACAACATGACATGGGAAATACATTCACCTGGCAGCCCTGCTTGTGGGAATCCCTAAGGAATGCATGGCCTCGCTGCACAGAAACTCTCTGACAGATGAGCGGATCACAGCTCGACCATCTCCTGACCTAAGAGGATGTTTTCACCAAACCGTCAACGTCAACAACAGCAGCTGTGCAGGTTAATTTCTTTTTCATGCAGAACAAATCACACTGTTTCAAAAATGTATAGTGAACTTTAAAGTTAAAATAAACTTTGGTTCAGAGAATGAGCATTTCCAACAGTTATAACACTAATATAACAGATTATTTTACACTTACCCAGATGTGTGTTAAAGTGATTTATACTTTTCTTTTTCAGCTTTCAATGATGTAGCCCAATAAATACTGCAGCATAAGCCAAATTCACAGTGAAACAAGGAAGACAAATTGCTGTCATATACCTTGAAAATGGTGTTTTCCCAGAGCCTTTAAGCTGCAGTTCCCACACGTCTCCTTTCCTGTGAAATAACACATTACATTAAGAAAAAAAATTATTTTACTGTAGACTAAATGTTCAGAGTTTTCATTGGAAGGACAAAAACACTTACCTGTTTTTATACTGACCAAGGGAATGCGCTCGACCATCACCCAGCTGACCCGCCCAGAAGCCAAACTGGTGGAAAGGGAGATAAAAAAAAAAAAAAAAAAAATTACATTCATGAATAAGACCATTTATTTTCTTTGTAATTAAACAAAAAGTATTTTTGACATGGCATTCAGCTGGTCAGCAGGTAATCAATACATTAGTAAGTATTACTCTGAACTGAAATAAAAGCTAAAACAATATTTACCTGATGACCTCCATATCTGTGTGCCAGAGGGACAGATCCTGGTAGCAGCCTGCCACCACTGATAAACTGCAGAAAGTCACTGGAGTGTGTTACAGCCATGTCTAAATCTAATATCTCCTCTATGACAACCTGCAGAGAAAAGCACACATATTGTTACAGCTTAGAGTGAAACTCCTGATTCTGCTACTGATGATATTGTATCACAACATCACCTTAGAAAGTGCTGCCAGCTTTAACGGGCCTTTCAGTGGGGTTGGAATGGATTTGGAAAATATGCAGTTTTTCACAGTGCGGACAAAGTTGCCACTAATCTCATCAACTGGGAATGTTTCTGTAGAAATGAGACCAGTGATTTTATTACAGCTGTGAATTATTTGACATTGAGAAATGTTAGATTTCATTGTACCTATGAGCTTTTTGGATGATACTCTGAAGTGGTCCAAGTCCTTCATCAGGTTTGTGACACTAATGTTCCATCTGGATTTATAGGTGTGTGCGGATGGCTGTATGTCTGATGACATGTCATGGTTGTGACAGTCTAGGTCACTACTTTGGCAAAAATCAAGCATATAAATAGGTGAAAGGATATTTACTGCTATGAGGGCAAAGACTAATGCTCTGTGGAAGGTCCGCATGTCTAATAAAGAGCAAGTAAACCTGGCACCATGAGAGACGTAAAATAAATCTTATTTTAAACTAGTCATTATCACAGGACAAAGTGCTACTGACCAAATGTAAATTTCAGCCAGACTTTTGTTATCCTGCCCTATATCAGTTTACTCTTAAATAGTATCATTTATTACAAAAATATTGAACCCCACCATGAAATGAGAGCAAGGTTACCTTTACAGTCATGTTTTAACGTATAGAAACATTTACAGTCAGGTTTTAATATATAGAAACATTTAATGTCAGGTTTTAACGTATAGAAACATTTAGTCACGTTTTAACGCATAGAAATATTTAATGTCAGGTTTTAACGTATAGAAATATTTACAGTCAGGTTTTAACGTATAAATATTTACTGTCAGGTTTAAATGTATAGAAACATTTACTGTTAGGTTTTAATATATAGAAACATTTAATGTCAGGTTTTAACGTATAGAAACATTTACAGTCACGTTTTAACGCATAGAAATATTTACTGTCAGGTTTTATTTGCCACAACTTTTCAAAACAAACGCTCACATTTCGATAACATCCACTCAGCTAAGCTAAGCTAAGCTAAGTAATAGCAATCCACTATTAAACTTTTGCCCAATTATATATAGTGAGCGGGAAAGACTTTTTATTAAGTTATCTTCAGGCTAAAAACAAAACGATAATAATTTTCAGCTGTCAGTGAGTTACAGAAAATATTCTGAATAAAATAATAATCACTTCTACTGTCTGCGAACAGCTGTGGCTAATACTTCCTGTTGTGAAACGTCATCATTGGTCGACGGGTGATTCTCTTCCGGTTCCGCTGAAATACCTAACCTGTCCCAGCAATGCGCGCTGGGCTGAAACATGGCGACGCCGTGGTGGAGTGTGTGCCGGAGGTGGAGTACAAACTGTACGAGCCCGAGTTTGATAGAAACTCTGTGGCATTTTAACTGCAGGGCGGTGTCTTACTCCGCGGCCCATTTGGGGCAGACGTCCCGGAGCTCCAGGCCGGGAAACGAGGTGAGTTTAAACAGAAGCGGAGGACAGGGAGTTTTGTAAGATCCAGGAAGGTCACAGCACCGAGCTGTCAGCCGGCTGCTGTGGACGGAACGGCCGGAGAACGGCAGTTATGGGACATTTCCTGACATTGCAACTACTATTTTATGTTTTGCAAGAGAAGAGTGCATTGGGCAGATTTTTCTCAGATGGGTCGTGACTTGTTGCCTCTGGTGTTGGCTTTCTGTGCGTGTAGAAAGGTCAAGACCTGTTCTTGACTTACAGGGTTATTAATGTAAGCCACTTCAGCAGCTGTTCCTTCAGCTCTGTCCAGTAAAGGCAGTCATTCATTCATTCATTCATTCATTCATTTTATTTATTTATTTCAAGTCCAGTATATTAACAAATCTGCTATATATACAACCTGTTCATTAAACTCCATTTTATTTTTTTCGGATGTAAATCTGCAAATATTAGGAAACATAATATAAAAATGAAAAAAGTCCACACCTCTCTAATCAGAATTGTTGTCAGTATGTGTACCATTCGGGGTCCATTTCCCCACTTGGGGTGTGGATCCTCAGCTGAGTTATATTTTGTTTGTGATCAGATCAAGTCAACAATAAAATTATAAAAATGAGATCAAAAAGGATCTGGACTTATTCTTGGAGCTGCCAACAAAAGAACACGTTAACAGGGCAGTCATTCATTCATACATTCATTTTAATTATTTCAAGTCCAGTTTATTAACAAATCTGCTATATATACAACCTGTTCATTAAACTCCATTTTATTTTTTTCGGTTGTAAAACTGCAAATATTAGGAAATACAATATAAAAATGAAAAAAGTCCACACCTCTCTAATCAGAATAGTTGTCAGTATGTGTACCATTCGGGGTCCATTTCCCCACTTAGGGTGTGGATCCTCAGCTAAGTTATATTTTGTTTGTGATCAGATCAAGTCAACAATAAAATTATAAAAATGAGATCAAAAAGGATCTGGACTTAGTCTTGGAGCTGCCAACAAAAGAACACCGTAACAGGTCATTCATTCATTCATTCATTCATTCATTTTAATTATTTCAAGTCCAGTTTATTAACAAATCTAATATATGTACAACGTGTTCATTAAACTCCATTTTATCTTTTTCGGTTGTAAAACTGCGAATATTAGGAAACATAATATAAAAATGAAAAAAGTCCACACCTCTCTAATCAGAATTGTTGTCAGGATGTGTACCCTCCTACCCACTGTAACCCCCTCACTAAATCTGAACCAAGACTATAATTCTTACTTAAATGTTTAATATTTCCACTACTACCTGCCCTTATGTGTTTTGGTTTTTCAGGTGCAGCCCTCGTCATCAGCGCAGACTATCCCAAACACTTTAACCTGTACCTCATTTCTCTTCAGGTGAGTTAGTAAGTTATTCATCTAAGCTGTGTTTTTTCCTTTTAGTAGGGTTGGAGAGTATGGGTGGACAAGTGGAAAACACAGATTCTTATTGCAGTGACCTTAGTCCCTCTGTAATCAGTTCCATTCCAATTTAATCTTTTTCCACCTGTAAAACTCTTTTTTTTTTTTTTCTTTTTATTGCAATACAGACAGACAGTCACATTGTATGACCATAATGTCATAATATAATTCCACTTTAAAGTAATTACTACCCAATCCTAACTTCTAGTCAAGTCTTTCATTACACTAATTTGGCGTTTTATTTAATTTTAAACCAATGCAAAATTGTGCATAAAAGCCAAATATAACATTAGTTTTCATCTTCAATGATAAAATATAAAATTATACAATATATTTTCTATATTATCTAATTTATAGATGTATTGCCCAAATTTAAGAGAACTAGTTTTGTCTTTTTGGCACTTCAGGTTCTGATTGACTATTTCACTGTTTTCCCACAGACACAAGTCAAGGCTGCTTTATTCCAGGCCTCAGTCCTGCTGCTGCAGAAAAATACACAGCGACGCAAAGCCTAAGGACCCTTTCACATTAGCCCAGAGGGATTTAACCAGTTTATATGACGACATCAAAAAGGTGTGTGTATTTTAATATATTAAAGTGGCTAGACATGCATATCAGCATTTAAAATGTTCTCTTTATTCCAGCATCACTTATCTGATTTTCTCTTAATGTACAGTGTTGTCGTGTTTGTACAATAAAGCTTATTTGCTCTAGTTGAAAAAACTGAATTTAACACTAACATCAAACTTAAACTTGTAGATACTAGACTTTTGATAAAAGGTATTTGCTTAGTGAGATTTGACCACACAGCTGCAGTCGAGGCTTTAAATGTTATCTTTAATAACCTAGCTTTTGTTAAGTGTGACACAATAAAAGCATGTAATTCGACTTTATCTTCCTCGCAGGAGCTGTTTGTATCCAAAGAGCTGAAGTCTCTATGTGACTACTACTTCGATGGCAAAGGCAAAGCAATCCGACCAATGATCGTGGTCCTGATGGCTCGGGCACTAAACATCCACAGCAACAGAGCCGGGTAAGAAGAGGACGGAGACATCAGGCTTTTTCTGTGACCAAAGCACAACTATAAATCTGTATTTGAGCCCAGAGTAACAGAGAGAATAAAGACCATGACACACCCTGAAAATGTATTCAGTGATGTTGAGTCATAATCCAGGGTCCAGGGATGGTTTTTCTTTCACTTCGTGTAACTTGTTTTTTTTTTTTTTTCTTTTTATGTGCAGAGATTTGCTCCCAGGGCAAAGGGCCATCGCGATGATCTCCGAAATGATCCACACTGCCAGCCTGGTGCATGATGATGTCATAGACGGGTCAGATAAACGGAGAGGAAAAAGAACCATCAATGAAGTGTGGGGGGAAAGAAAGGTCTGTGGAACGGCATCAGCTGCTGTTGTTTCACATGATATAAACATGGCTTTAGACCAAATCTGCAGTCGTTTTAAGTCTTCCCTCATATCGTTAGCCTCATAGCATAAGAAGTCATACACTATATGGACAAAAGTATGGGGACACATTGGGATAAATCATTGCATTGGTTAGTTTAGTTTAAATTCTTATCTTTACTTCCAAGATGCCTCAGAGATGGTTTTTACTTCATTTCCCTCAATATTGATTTTGTTGGGGTTTTTTTTAATCCATGACTAATTTTAAATGTTCTATCTCTAAATTTCAAAAATATTTTTCATGCTTTGACTGTAAATAATAATTTTCTACCTCAACGAACCATCTAATTTCTTCACATCTCACTAAAGAAGAAAAATCTCCCATTAAACTTTAAGGAAATATTGATGTTTATAAACTATATGGACACAAATATTGGGACACGTCATTTCTACAGCTGTAAGATGTCCTGTTCATGCTGATTTGAGATATAAACATTAATATTAATAATCAATACAATATTTAACACAATATAAAACTATAATATGACATTTTTCATTATTGTTTTGTATCCCAGACCCCTGTTAGAAAAGAAACACCTGAATTCCCAGTACTTTTGTCCATATAGTGTATGACTTCGGCAATTATGCTATGAAGCTAACACTATGTTCTCTTAAACATTTTCTATGAGTATTTTTGAAATGTTATCTTTTACTTGTCTTTCTTTCAGGCTATCTTGGCTGGAGACTTCATCCTCTCAGCCGCCTCCATGGCCTTGGCTCGGATTGGAAACAACACAGTGGTCAAAGTGCTGTCCCAGGTCATAGAGGACTTAGTACGAGGTACAAAACAGCACATGGCATAGACATTAATTCTAAAATATCACAGGCCTGGAAAAGCTGCAAAATAAAGTAAAACTGCATAATGCCACCTTTCCCAAAACAGAAACAGAACCTGTTTAATTGAGTAAAATAGAACACAAATGATGGGATATGTGGATTTGTTTTCCATAGCTAGATAGAGTAAAAAATAGAACACAAGAGCAAACACTATACATAATAAATTAGAAGTATAAAAAAAAGATGTGGCTAAAGAGCCTGGATAATAACTGTGATGTGCCAATATAAAATTATAAAGTGCAAAACAAGCCGTAATATTCAGAATGAGAATGTGCAAAATGACATTTAAGTGCAAATAGATTCATGAGCAGAGACATCAGACTGAGGTGAGTCATAATAGAGTGAAAAAAACAACGCATCTGTTTGGTCAAATTCCAGCCACTGCATGATTCTGAAAACATTCTGAAAACATTCTGCAAAATCAGAATGAGGTTGAGAGACCGTGGTGTCTAAAAGTCCAGGTCTGGATCTGAGACGCAAGTAGTTCAGGGACCTCCGTATCACATAGAATCATAGGCTACATCTGGAGAACCATATGAGACTGTGAAAGGGTTTGTGTTTTTGTTCTGGATTTACCACCCGACAAAGGTCTGCCTAAAAGTCAGTCTCCATTTATTTTAAAACAATATATGTATTGACACTTTTTCTTATATACGTACACACACTTGTAAGTATACATACAATTATAGCAAGTATGTAGACCTGTGCCTCACTAACAAAGGCATCTGCAGTATTACAAGTGTTGTCAACAAAAGAAAAAAAAAAAAAAAGAAAGTACAAATAAACAATACACATACACATTACAAACTAAAAAGTCAGTGTCCATTTATTTGTTTGCTATATTCATAATATATTCTTGCCATCATTGTCTTTTCCCACAAGGAGCTGAAGCCTGAAGTATTCTTAAACCTACCAACGTTAATGACAAAGTGTGCACCTGTTCAGCCTGTATTGTGTCATAGTGGAGTTTTAATACGTTTCTTCAGATTCACTCAGCCAAAAGATTTATATGACAGGGGTTCATGGGACAAAACCAGGGCCTTCATGTGAGTCCAATGGTTCAGAATCAAAAAGTTGCTTCAGTTCGACTTGAAAATAAATTAGGTCTGGAAGAATCTGACAGGTCGGCGTGTGTTGAGCCATTTACCCCCATAAAATGTTGACTTTTTTTTTTATTTTTTTTTATCCACATTATCACCAACACTGATGTGTTTCATGACATTTGAGTTGTTAACGGCTCAAAAATCGATTTAGTATTTAGCATTTAATTTTATAAAATGAATCCATGTTGACAAATTACACCATTAAAATGTTCTCAGTCCTGTCCGTCAGTATTAGATTATTTTATGTTCATTCTTTTGCATCACTGATCTGTTCATCTGAGACCCTGGTGAAGTTCAGAATGATTTGGTTCCTTGGAAGAATCCAAATATGTTTAAAAAAATATAAAGATGAAAGGTTGGGAATTCATCTAAGTATTTAAGTAAAGCCATGGGATTTATTTTTCAGGGATGCAAACTTCTCACCTTTTGGTGAAATCAGTACAGGTCAAAAGATCTTCCCTTTTATCCTGATGCAGAAATCGATTGTAAATTCATGTTTTCAAGGAGTTCAAGTTCCCAAATGAATTTTTCTCTCCATTTAACCTTTCTTAAATGGTTTATCACCATTTATTACAATATTATCTTCTTTATTTTGCTTTTTTTCAGTGTAAATCAAGTATTTTCCTAGTAATGTAGATTTTCATAAAAGCTCAGATTATAGTTGAAGGTTATTTTATCAGAAACAGAGAAAACTGATGAAAAAGTGACTTTTTCAACAAAGCTATTAATGACTAAACTATTAACAAGTGTCTCCATCCACTGTCATTGATCCAGCTGCATGGGTTTTACTGGTGAATCAATGTTGTAGAAGATGATGGTGTTTCTACATTCACTACAGAGCCTCTGAACGTCCAAATGGGTCAGATCTGATGACCATGAAAAGATGACAAACTGCATTTCACACCAATTATTTACATGTATTGATAGGATTAGTGGACCAACAGGTATTAAACAGTTTGGATCAGTAGATGGTTTTGGCCGACAGTGGATGTTTGGGTCTGTATGGGTTAAACACTGTCCTCATGGGGGGAACATAGCGCTGGACCTGTTCCCCTGTTTATAATAACACTATAACATTGACAGAATAAGAGAATAAACTTGGAAGATTTGGACACTGACGACATATAATAAAAAATGGAGTTGAACTCAGGGCTTTTCTTAGGTTTGTGGAGGTTCAGGTTCAATTCAACCTTTGTTTTGCCAGGAAACACTCATTTAGAATTAAAAATCTCTTTATATTGAGTTATTTGGCTAAGAACAATGCATTATTGTGTCATTTACATACTAAATAAATACATAACTACATTCCTTCACAGACAACAGCTTATTAGCGTCAGTTTTTCAGAGTACTTGAAGATGAAAGTAATAGGGAATGAAAAAGGCTCCTGTTTATTTTCATGTCATAATTAAGTCCATGTCGGTTCATTTACTCAAAGGTTGTGAAGGATTGAATTCTATTTTATGTGTTGAACAGTTTTAAATGAGAATCTACTTTAAAATATTTGGACATTGGATGCTGGACTCAGTAACAGAAGCAGATTAAAACATGGCGTTGAGTTGAAGGTTTTAATGTTTCCTTTCGTTCTGACTGTTCTCCAGGTGAGTTCATGCAGCTGGGGTCAAAGGAGAACGAGAACGAGAGATTCAAACACTACCTCGAGAAAACCTTCAAGAAGACGGCGAGCCTCATAGCGAACAGCTGTAAAGCAGTATGTACGTTCTGTCTCCACACAAATACGACAAAGGTGGAGGAAAGCCTCGTTTTGTGCAGTTAATATCTTTTGTTGACTGTTTATCCCCTGTTTTATTCAAGGTTTCAATCCTGGTGAATTCTGATCCTGAAGTTCATGAAATTGCCTTCCAGTACGGAAAAAACGTTGGCATCGCATTTCAGGTTCGTTTTCATCTTCGATCTATGGTGTTTGAGTAAAAGGACGTTCAGATTTTACAGCATGTGATGTTTTTCATCCAGTTCAATGTGAAACTGAATAGAACTAACGATAATAACAATATTAATATTTTTTTGTATCCTTTAGCTGGTGGATGATGTGTTAGACTTCACATCAGGAGCCAGTCAGATGGGGAAGCCGACTGCTGCGGACCTCAAACTGGGTTTGGCCACTGGACCAGTTCTGTTTGCTTGTCAACAGGTGGGACTGACTTTTAAGGTGGTATTCTAGTGTATTTAAGGTTGGATTCACTGGTGCAGTAGTTGTAAATGCAAACTATATCGGCAGTATATCCTCTTAGTTGTGAGTGAGCATTGTGTCGTTCTATATTTAATCTTTGTGTTGGTTTTTTTTCCAGTTTCCTGAGCTCCATGCAATGATCATGAGGCGTTTCAGTTCTAAAGGAGATGTTGATCGAGCCTGGCAGTACGTTCTCCAGGTATGACTGAAATTTGAAGATGACGGTGATGTTAGGTATTACAGGTATTATCTCCTGCTGTCGCTGTCCAGAGGGGAGGTGCTGAAACGCTTTGCCATGTATCTGGAAGAAGTGAAAAGAGGCCGTCCAGAACACGTCAAATGCATCTACATATGTCAATATGCACTGGAGATACACTACCAGTCAAACGTTTGGACTGACCTGTTTTTTTGTTATTTTCATGATTATTTATATTGTAGATTCTCACTGAAGGCATCAAAACTATGAATGAAAACGCATGGAATTATGTAGTTTAAAAAAGTGTGACATAACTCAAAGTATGTTTTATATTTTAGATTCTTCAAAATAGCCACATTTTTCTTTTATTACTGATTACCCATTCAGTCCTCGTGCAGTCAACCTTAGCAAAATACATATTAAAAGGCCCTCTGTGCTTCTCCAGATAGAAGTGAAAAGGTGCAAAGTCTAAAGCAGGGGTGTCCAGTCCTGGTCCTCGAAGGCCGGTATCCAGCATGTTTTAGATGTGTCCCTTTTCCAACACAACTGATTCAAATGATAAGCCTATCACCAAGCTCTGCAGAAGGCTCATAACGACCGTCAGGTGTGTTGGAAGAGGGAAACATCTAAAACATGCAGGATACCGACCCTCGAGGACCAAGATTGGACATCCCTGGTCTAAAGCCTGATTGTCCATCATGTTGATGGGAAGGACAAAGGAGGCAAAAGTGTGTACAAATCTGTGCAGCACAGAAACTTAACAGGACCATGATGTCCAACATTTGATCCTGAAGGGCCGGGGTGTTTAAAGCTGCGGGAGGCTTTCATCACCAATCCATCACCATCATCAAATCTGTAAAACCCCAGTCCTAGCCCAAGTATCACAAATCTGTAAGTCTTCCTGTGGTTACTCACCTGAATCTCTTCCCTCACGGTGAACAATTTCGAAGTGCCATCCACCATAAACAAACCATTTGTTTATAAACAGAGTCTGGAGGTAACTTGGGCATCTTCGGAATTTTGTCGCGACGTGCATTGTGGGAAGCGGAGGTTTGCGCAACCGTCCCTCCATCCACTTCCACGTCGTGTTTGTTGCAGCCATATGATATCATAAGGCTGCACTGCTGCTACCACTGCCAGGCGGCTGCACGAACCTCTGCTGAGCACTTGTTGGCCATCTGTGGTCCAGACTTTTGACTGGTAGTGTAAGTTGAATATAAGTTACACATACACTGAACAAAAATATAAATGCAACACTTTTGTTTTTACTCCCATTTTTCATGAGGTGAACTCAAAGATCCAAAACTTTTTCTGTGTACACACAAGGTTTATTTCTCTCAAATCTGTCTGAATTTGTTAGTGAACACTTCTTCTTTGTCCTTTGCTGAGATAATCCATCCACCTCACAGGTGTGGCATATCAAGATGCTGATTAGACAGCAGGATTATTGCACAGGTGTGCCTTAGGCTGGCCACAATAAAAGGCCACTCTAACATGTGCAGTTTTATCACACAGTACAATACCACAGATGTTCCAAGTTTTGAGGGAATATGCAATGGTCATGCTGACTTCAGGAATCTCCACCAGAGCTTTTGCCTGTGAGTTGAATGTTCATTTCTCTACCATAAGCCATCTCCAAAGGTGTTTCAGAGAATTCATGAAGAAGACTGTGCGAGGAAAATGGTGGTCACACCAAATACTGACTGGTTTTCTGACCCCCCTGGACCACCCAATACAGTAACAGTGCACATTTTAGAGTGGCCTTTTATTGTGGCCAGCCTAAGTCACACCTGTGCAATAATCATGCTGTCTAATCAGCATCTTGATATGTCACACCTGTGAGGTGGATGGATTATCTGAGCAAAGGACAAAGGAGAAGTGCTCACCAACACAGATTTAGACAAATTTATGAACAGTATTTGAGAGAAATAGGCCTTTTGTGTTCGTAGAAAAAGTTTTAGATTGTTGAGTTCAGTTCATGAAAAATGGGAGCAAAAACAAGTGTTGCATTTATATTTTTGTTCAGTGTAGGTTCAAAGTACGTTACCCATAGGTTAGTAATAAGTTTTGGATATGCTGGACATTATCAGTGTATTTCATCTTAAGGGGCTGGAAAAGATTAATGGCATTTTAGTTCATTTCAATGGGGAAAAGTTACACAATGAAGTGAACTCGTAAGTCAAAGTACCACTGGATCTGAAATGAGAATGTACAGGTTCATGTACCTGCAGGTGACGCCCTGTGTAAAAGCCTTCATCCTCTGTCCCCAGAGCGACGGCGTGCAGCAGACCACCTACCTGGCCCAGCGCTACTGCCAAGAGGCCATCAGGCAGCTCAGCATGCTGAGGCCGTCGGCCGAGAGGGACGCCCTCATCCGCCTCACTGAGATGGTGCTCACTAGGGACAAGTGAACCTCCACGGCCGGGCTTCACCTCAGGCAGCTACCGGTCCGCAGATGACCTCCCCACCCACCCACCCGCCCGCCAGCGTCAGGGCTGGACGAACACGAGCAATGGGAGTTTGTTCGGACGGACCCCTGTGGCGGGCTTTAGTGCCAATTCACGAAAGGGGTTGGCTGCAAAGGAATTGGTCCGAGCGTGAGATCAGAACCGCTTCAGGGTTCTGTCTGAACTCATATCTGTTGTTTAAGACTATACAAAGATCGCTTACAAATGATGCAGTTTTTAGTGCAAATCCTCCCAGTTTCCTGAACTGAATATTAACTAAATATTATAAAAGGCACTGAGGACTGCATCCCAAACGTTCACTGCTTCTCGTACTGTAACTGCAGCCGCCTCCATGGCCTCACACGAGCTGTGGAGGGGCTACAGAAATATTATTATTATTATTATTATTATTCCAAATGCAAATGAAGTGCATCATTGTCATTGGTGTGTTTTTTTTGGATCTGTATTATGTCTCTAAGGATCCGTCCACACCTCCAAGGCCAAACATGTCTCATGAAATGTTCCGAGGCTACTTCTACAAAGTGTCCTGTAACAACAAAGGCCTTAACATCCACTATGACTGTGCTCACAACAATAAAACAATTCTCTTTTTTTTTAACATGACTCTTCATTTTTTTGCGTTTGCGAGTGACCACGAATGCAGGTTGTACATAGAATTGTTTATTATAAAAAGACTGTACATTAAATTTTGAATCAACACATTATATATACAAATGAAGGGCAGAAAGATAGAATAAAGATAGAATTCTCAATATTTCTACCATGAAACTGAGCCAGAACACTTCATCAGGGATGATCTCGGTAAAATAAGCAAAACATGGAAGCTGCAGATTCGCTGAAATGGTGACAACGCAGGTAATGATGGACCTTTAATCAGTTATTAAGAGGTGATCACGTGTGTGTTTGAGGCCTGTCAGGAATAACCAGGAAGTTATTAGGGTGATTCTAAAGACCTGAGTGAAACCTCTTTGATTGGCTGATTGTAAATTATGTACACCTATGCACCATGGGAGATCACATGATCAGAGCGGTCGGTTCAGTCCTTGAGCTCAGAACATGTCATTGAAGACTTTGGAAGCCCATTTCAAACACTGGGAGTGAAGAAGGATCCTGTCATTTAAAGGAGTTGGTATTTAGTCTCTCTGACTAATAAGATGCTGTTGAAAATAATGACATAGTACCTTAAATTTAGTGTCACACGGTGTTTCACTAAAAAATAGGAATAGCATCTTAAAAATGTTGATAGTCATTTCCTCAAATCATGACTTTTATTGATGTATTACTACTTGGTTCTTGCGATATTTTTTCTCAAAAGATGACACCTTCATTCTTGTATAAGTGACTTTTTTCCTCTCAAAATATATCGATTTTTTAATCCTCTGTAGCCAAGACGATTTTAAATTTGAAGTTACGCATTAATATCAGTATTTATTTATTTCTACTGAATGTACCGTATATGTTTACTACATACATGGGGGAGTTGCTTAGATAATAACAGGTAATATTTCTTTTTTTACATGATTTTCTCAAAATCCTGTCTTATAATCCTAAAGGGTTTGTCTCCTTTCTGTCCCTACCTGGCCCACTTTCATATTTATTCAGAAATAGCTGAATTTTTGATTCCATGAAGGATCCATCTTAAGATACCATATATTGATCTTCTCCATCTATCTAAACCTGAAACAGCTGAACTCACCCCCATTTGCCATCACCTTGCACCAACAATATTTCCTAAGAATCACATCAAAGCTCTTATGCAATTTTATCAACTTCTATATCATTCATGCATATAATACTTAAATAGAGCCTTTAATACATATTCAGCTACATAGAATGACCAAACATGACCTTTGACCTGAACTCATTTGAATATCATGTTGGAAAATACAGCAAAATCATTAGCTTTGACTTTTAGAATCTAAAATAA
This sequence comes from Sphaeramia orbicularis, assembly GCF_902148855.1. Taxonomy (NCBI): domain Eukaryota; kingdom Metazoa; phylum Chordata; class Actinopteri; order Kurtiformes; family Apogonidae; genus Sphaeramia; species Sphaeramia orbicularis. The sequence goes on along the minus strand of NC_043976.1, from coordinate 18,099,238 downwards.
CATTCTTGCCCACCTTGTAGATTCTATTGCTTGAAATATGTTAAAAACACTATATTTATACATTAAATACATGAAGCCGTAGAATCTCCAATGAGGGCAAGATGTTCAATTTGAAGGACAACTAAGAAGGTTTAAAAATGATCCATTCCATGCAGAAGTGACTGGAACATCCCAACTGATCACCTAAACATGTCTTATTTACAAATGTTTTTAATTATGATCATAAATATTTGTTGCTTTAATGGAACACCTTTCCAGTTGAGTAAATCATGTCGCTATTAATACAAAAGAGTTTCATAATTAGTATTACAGACATTATCAGGATAAAAGGGATCCATTTTGGAGATGCTTCATATTACTGTTTTGCTTCAACAACTGAGTCATGCATCACTGAACACGGTCCAAAATGATTTTCTAAACATAATTATGCATTTTACTGAGCCAGACACACCTATTTATAAAATAAATCCAAAGCGGGCAAAACAAATAGGATACCAGAACATGTCTTTAATGAGAAACCTAAAAATAATGACAGTATCTCAACACTGTCAAAACAGAGACTTTATATTTCAAAATAATGAACTAACATCTCAAACTTTTCACTGAAACAAGTGTCTCGTTATTTTGAGACAAAATTAAGATACCACGAAGTTATTTTGTAAAAGTATTATTTTGAGATACTAAATACTTTTGAGAGCATTGATTCTCTACTGTTTTAATAAATTCACATTATTATACATTGGTTCATTTTAATAGTCTTTTAAATATACATCTGCAAAGACAAGCATTTACATTATTCTTTTATATCTAATTCCATTTTTTAAAGTTGTTTCTTTTATTCCATTTTTTCCCTCTGTTTTGTTTGTTGCTTTATTGCATTTTATCTTGTTTGACTGTTCTTGTACTTTTAGTTTTGTACCTAAGCCTTAGCTCCAAAATGAAGCCGATGCAGAAGTAACATAATGATGTAATACCAGTGATGACCACTGGGGGGAGGCTTCAAAACTTACACTGAACTTCACTCTAATGACACAAAGTCAGCATTTTTTTTTTCCATGAAGTCTTTCTAGATTCTAATAACTGATCTGGACCATGTTTAGATCCTTTTCCTCCGTTAAACGCTCCGACATCTGCCATATACAGTTTTGATTGACAGGTGTGTTTGACAGCTCACTCACCCCCAAAGTCGCACTTTTTTTAAAAAATACTTTTTTTTTGCCACAGACAAACAGCTCCACTGTACTTCCACTAACAAGACATAAAATTAATTTCTCATGCAATTCTTGATTAAATTGTTACTGAATCAATAAGCTGATGTGTAGCGTTAGCTCATCTCTGACGCCTCATACCCCCAGAGTTCCGCCTCTTTTGCCCAAATATGGTCACTTCTGGCTCTGAAAAATCATCATGGCCAATGGGCATCAATCAGTCACAATGGATGATGTCACAGCTCCTGCGTGCACTGATTATATCCAGTGTATGCTCATAACTCGCTATAGAAATGTACTAGTTATTTTCAGATACTATGTCATTATTCAGGATCTTTGTTTTCCCCTGTACACAGTGGTGGTAATGGGCTCCCACAGCAGACTAAGGAGGTATTAAAGTTGTCTATTGGTCTCCATTACATCTGAATTGTCACATGGCAGTGTCAGGCACAATTCCACTATAACCACTGCTCGCCACTCGCCGTCCTGCAGTCGCAACCGGAGCCTACTTTTGCCAGATACCAATCCTAGAGATTCCTTTTGGAGATTACACTTAATAACAGTGATGTGACATAATCATAAAAGAAAAAAGCTTCATCATTAACCAAAATACGGAGAGAGAAAAAAAAAGGGGAGGGGGGTGTGTGATTCTAGATTTAAAAATATCAGTTGGGATCAATTTAATAATTTTAAATGCTGAAATAATTTATAGTCAAGACTATTTGCGTCTTCAAAATTCAATGATTTCAACAGCGTTTAAAAAAAAAAAAAAAACAGTGAGTACATTTACAAAAGAATAATGGAAGCATAACGGCAACAAACTTCAGATTACATTATATCGTCAAATTTTGCATGCTTTTACCGCCAAGGCTGATTTTCAGATCTTCCGAATACAATATAAAGTTTGTAAATTTGTAAAGTATTAGTTAGTCATCTGCGTTTATTTCCTGTACAGATGAGCCTTATGGAGTCAGGGAGGGCACCACTAATGGAAACTATCATAGAATTGACATTCACTGCATTTACATTACAGAAACACAAGCGGCTGCAGCTCACATTATTTACACCCGACAGTGCCCACATTTAACTTGAAGGTGCTTTTACAGTTTATTACATTTTGATCTTTGTCCGAGCTCATCCTTCAGCTATGCAACCGTCGTCTGAGTTCAATCCATGTGAGCGTATGCAGTCCAATACTTTAAAAACTTTATTATTTTTTTTTACATATTCCATAAATGTCCCCCACCTGCCCATATTACACCAAAATAAACTAAATAGATATTACTTTTCATTTTATTTGCAATCAGTAAGAGAAAGAACATTCTGTCATATCAAAAGGAGATCATACAGTGGGTGGAAGCGTCTCGGGGGTGGAGATCGGCCGCTGTCAGTCTGTCAGAGTGGACTATGATATGACTGAATAAATAGACTGTACTGTTACTGTCGGGTGCCTTCAGTCGGCGTAGTGCATGATACTCTCCACGTAGTTGCCGGGGAAAAGGCCGGTGACGCCGTTGCAGACGCCCTCGAACCAGCCGTCGTCGTTCTTCTTGATGACGTAAATGATCGCCCCTTCCATGAAACTCAACTCGTCATCCTTGTCCTTGGAGTAGTCGTATATGGCCACGACTGGAAACAGAAGCAAAGAGGCAAAACATGAACAACATAAAAAAAAAAGGATCTTAAAAATTTAACTGTTCAAAATTAAAGATTAAAAACAAGACTAGCTAGTAAAAAAAAAAAAATTTTTTTTTTTTTCATTTATTTGGACCACTCTGAGCATAGAAAACAGCAGATACTGTGAAAGTAGAGAATACTTTTGAAGCAAAAAAATAAAGAAGACGAAAAAGAAGAATTCCAACAATAGTCACAATATTTAAAGAAAAAAAGCCCATAAAATGAGTAAAATCATAGTATTTTATTATAGCTTTAACCTCCTAAGACCCAGGAAACATCAGCAAAGTATAAGCTTTTTTTGTTTTTATTAAATAAGTGCCTATATTGGATCGACATGCAACAGTTTTTTCAGAAGCAGTTTTTAAAATTTTCATGGAATGTCCTTTGTGGTGGACAGTTTTCTTTTCTTTTTTTGTATAAAGTTGTGAAACTCTTGTCCACAAATGTGGACAGAAAACCCATAGCTGGGTCTTAGGAGGTTAAATGATGTCACACAACTGTAAAAGCCAATAGCACTAACTGGGCTCAGACTGATGATGCCTGTAGTCCAGTAGGAATTTTTACAAGCCTCGTAAAATTGAGCCTTTTTCCTCATAAAACCTTTTTTTCACTTAATGTGAAAACTTATCTTATTTTGTAAAATTCTGACTTTTTTCATTCAACAGACTTCCCCTAAAATGATACAGCTTAATTCTTGTAAAGCTATATTGTTTCCTGCCTGCATGTAAGCAGTTAGATGACCCACACAAATTCAACATGTATTAAATAAAACTCAATATTAAGTTAATGTGAATTTTCAGTTGTTTCTCTTTCTGCACAATTTTCTGTTGAAGTTTACTTCATATTCAAAGTGTTGTTTAGATTAAAACAATTAATATGTCTGTCATATTTTCAGACTTAGTTAAAAAAAAAAAGTCACATTCAGTATCAATCAGGATTATATTTGTGGATGACAACTAAAACTACCAAACTAAAAATAGAAATTAAGCTCAAACTCATGAACTGCTCAAAATAAAACCTGACAACCCATGTAAAAAGCCAAAAGCAAAAACCCAACTGTAAGACAGCTGAAAAATTTGTGGTGAAAAAACCCTAAAAATGGATAAAAACAACTTGGGTCCCTTTGTTTTTTGATTATACCTTTCTCGATGTAGCTCTTGGGCGCCCACTGTGGGTCTCCATCAGCATACGGGTCGCTGTAGTGCACCACAGCGGCGTCCTCCTCCTCATAGTCCACAGGGGGAGGGGGCGGAGGTGGGGGGGAGTCATCGAACATGGGCATATCATCTGGAGGCGGAGGCGGAGGAGGAGTAGGGGTGTCTGCGACTGTTGAACGATGGAGAGGAAAGGTTAGAACAAGGCTGGATTTAAAAGGTTAAAGGTCACTGATCAGCAGGAGCCTTGTGGTAGAACGGCGGTGAATTAAACATGCACAATTACTGAGACGAGCAGAACTGAACGGATGTGAAGAACATGAACGGATGTGAAGAACATGAGTACAAATACGTACGTGATGAGGTTTGAGCTGTTTTTATTAAAGAACCAAACATCAGTTCATGCATGTGTTGAGTCATGCTTATTAGTATGTTAGAGGTTAGATTCACACCTCATTAAGACACATTTTTACCATGAAATCTCACATTTACTTCCTGCTAAAAAGTAACTGACGATTCCTGATCTGAAACATTGCCGTGTAGTTTATATTTGTCACAACTAGAGGGCAGCACACAGTTCAATAATAAGATCCAGACATGCTCAGCAGTGGCCTTCAGTTCTTTTTCACTGCATTACCTCACAAAATCCCTGTGACACAAAATAATAAAAAATATAAAATAAATAAAATCGTGGCTGGCTAGAATTATGTAAAACCACAGCATTATGTAATACATTTTCACTTCATTATGTAGTAACACACGCATGTTGTAATTAACAGCCTGAATGCAATATGTACTTAATTCCATGCATTTTGTCATAAATTATTAATTACTATAGTTGCACTTGTAGGAGATGCATCTTGATGCAAATTTTAGAGAATTCTGTCAAGAAACGACTCCAATAGTTCATCCTGCTAGAAATAAAGCAGGAATGAGTTTTTTCAGATCTGCGCTTGACTTAAAGTTATTGAGTTTGGACAGATGTGGAAGACAAATATTATATAAATGATGTTATGTCTTTTATGGAGCCATTTACAGTGGACTTACAGTCAACTATAACCCCGATCAGATTTAATCCAGGATGTTTATTTTAGCTTGGTTGTAAAAATATGTGTATATTTGTATATATATATGACATCTGTTTAGGTTGGTTATGATGTAATACATTTAAAGGCCATCAAGTGTATAATAATGAAGCATAGGTTTTGTTTGGTAATGTGCTTTGTGATTTTCTCTCTGTTAAAATTTAAAGTTGGTACTGACAACCATTACTTAGGAATCAGTATTGTGACAAATTTTGTTTACAAAGTTAAGAAGTAAATTCATACAAAACATTAATGTTAAGTTAAAATGAGTAGAACTGTATTTCTTTGAACATTTGATTTATTAAAAGTAAAATAATATTTTGGGGCCAAATTCCCTATGTTATATTAAAAAAACTTCATTACCCATAATGCAAGACCAGAAATGTTAGTTATCACACCAACCAGTTTATTTTCTAAAAGACCTGACCTGTATAAAGTAGTTCAAATATAAGGCAGATTCTCATTGTGTTATTTTAGAAGTAGTTACACTGAGCGACAACAACCGCTAGTGAAGGCGTCATTACTAGTATTGAAAAATCTTTAGTGACCCTAACCCTTAATATACCATATTATTACATATTTACTTTAAAAGTACAATATCATTTTGTAACAAGCACAATATGGAATAGTTTACTACAACACTGCTCTGAAATTTGTCACATGTTACATTCAGGATGTGTGTGATAAAATGTTGTTCATGTTACATAACTAGGAGAATATTGTTAAATTTCGTTTTGTTATGACATAACAGTGTTTTTATGTAATGCACCATCGCATGGCATTTATACCATTGACCTACAATGTGGTTTTGTATTCGTTTCCAAACTTATTAGTTCTAAAACCAAAGCCAGGGCTTTACTGAGAATCATTCTTTAATTGCTCATTGTTGGCACTAATTGTTTTCAACAGACAGAGAGAAGACGACAAACGAGCACAATGCATGCTGGGTGTTGAGATGGGAAGAGTGGGCACAGATAACATAGCCTCTTCACTTACTGCTCTCCTGCATCCTGGCCACAAAGCCAGTCAGAGGTATCTGTGGAGTCAGCTGGGGCATGGGGGGAGGAGGGGGGGCAATAGACACTGAACGGCAGCAGAGGAGCCACAAACGACACAAAGGAAGCAAAAAGAGAAGAGAAGAGAAAGCCCATCAGTCACCAAGCGTATACAGAAGACATCTAAGAGTGGCCCTCAGTCCCAAGCAAACAAAACCGAACGCAAACAAACCAATAAAACAAACACACAGCGAGAAGTGGGAGATAAGGGACTAAAGGACAGAGCTAAACAGAGGCGTTTCTGTCACAAACGAGACACAAATATGGTGAAGTCAAAAAGTTCACGGACGTCAGTGACTATGATGAGATTTTACGCAGTATCCGGGCATCACCGAGGCCAGAGGATCAACTGGGGGATTATGTTTGAGTTCAGTCAATCAAGCAGTTCTCAGCCATGAACTGAAAAAAGTCAGTGCAGATAGTGGCCAGAGGAGGGCACTGTTTGCCACAGATGACTATCAGTGTCAGTACTAACCAGGGTAAAGACCATGACCCGACTTTAGTTATGGTAGATGTGGTCTATAAAGACCTTAAAATGGATATAAAAAATGTAAATAAAGAATGAAATAGTATTAAAAGGCATTTTGGTGGTGAATTCAAGGCTAATAGTATTCAGAAGCAGTTAAATAGAAACACAAATCCACAACTTTCCTCTATCTGACAATTATTCTCATTTAACTTTTGGAATTTTTACTGTAGTTTAAATTGGACATACATATACTCAGACATTTAGTGTAAAGATAAGCAACTACTTTCACACACCAATCAAAAAATCACAGATCCCAAAGGTGGAGACAGATGCTGTTAAGTTGCTAATGCCATCAGTCTACATGTAACAGAAAGGTAGTGTATATACATGTCTAATATCTGCATGTTACTAACATTTAACCCCAGTATTTGTAGCCAGCATTACCAGCTAATGCTACTGTAATGGAGTTTAGAGTGTTGAGAAAATGTACAGGAAAAGTAGCCGTTTTTAAAACTATACTTTCTTAGATTTTTGAGGATAATTCAAGACGCTCAACATTGCCAACCTGCACATTCAAGGCCAACTCTCAGAGACTGTCATTTGAATATGTATGATTGAATCCATTTGCAGTAAAAACTTGAGGTTGTGCTTTTGCATCAGACCAGACCCTGTGCTTGTGTTTTTTGCCAACATAATCTGTTTGCACTGCATCCGCGAAGGAGTCAAGGTGTTCATCTTTAAAAGTGAAAGCACCTCTGAATTAGACAGAAATAATAAACTGCTCTTTCAAAGTTACAGGAAAAGTCAATAATTCTGACAAGAATGCAAGCTTGACCTTCAGAAAGCAGTGACTTGCAAACATATAATAATGGTGTGAGGCTTCTACACTGAACCATTTGGAAGGATGTGAGGATTAAAACTGGAGACAGACGGGCCTTACTTGAGTTCTGGCCATAGCCAGGAGTGCCTCCATTAATATGAGGCTGTTGTTGCTGTTGCTGTTGTTGCTGCTGCTGTTGCTGTTGTTGCTGCTGTAGCTGTAGCTGTTGCTGCTGTTGCAAGGAGAACTGGGAAGTGACCGACGGCGCCCGGCGATAGGTGCCCGTGGCCGAAACCATAGAGACAGAGGAGTTGGAGGGGTTGTGCCGCGAAATCTGCCGCGAGATGGTTCCAAACTGGGACACTGGAGCGGGTCCCAGACCAGGCCCAGGGGCCACCGCTAGAATCACCCAAAGACAGGGAAGACAGGGAGAGAGGAGACAGGAAGGACCAGAGAGGGACGGGGAGTTAGACAGAAAAGGGAAGAGGTGAGGTCCAAAAGGTAGAGGATGGGGGGAGAAAAAAAGGACCCAAAACATGAATCATCAAGACTGCAGAAGATAACAGGAGATTGTAAATAACTGATTCGAGCCCCAGAGTGTCCGGAAAGACAACTAATAACCAATTAGAGGAAGCAGGTGAGAGCCACAGAGGCAACAAAGGTTGTTAATTAGTGACCGTGTTACACAGACATTTATTTTTCACATTTCACCAGTCCCAAGAGGTCATCCAAATGAAACTTGCAAGTGAGAGTTCGGCAGAAAAATGTAGCAAAGAAAAAACTGTGGGAGATTATTCATTCAGCACAAAGCAGAGTGCAGCGACAGGACAGAACAGAACAGAACAGTGATCCTGCAGTGAAAAGAACTTCTTCACACAGTTCCCAGAGACAAAGTATCGCCGGGTGTGTGAGACGGAGACCGAGGGCAGATGCTTATCATTACACAGGTCGTCCAAGAACAACCTCCTTATCTCTGCGTCTTAACTTTCAACGCCAGAGATGAGAACAGGGTGAGGGACAGAGAGGGTTCTTCAGTCGGGCTCCGGTATTTCCTGTTCACATTTGTAGATATCGTAGTGTCTCTGAGGAGGCCGGTGATGGTAGAGGCTTGTTTAGTGATGTGGTTGGGATGGGTGGAACCACATCACTAAACAAACCTCTACTGGTGGAAGTAGATACAGCTACATGAGAACAGTGTCGCTCTGAAGATAAAACGTACATGTTTCAAGTAACAGCTCTGATCACTTTCAAGTCATCAAACCAGAAGTCCATCAGATGTAAACAGCAGCTGAACAAACACACCCAGTAGATCCAGTCAAATGGACAAGTGCCTTAAAGCCTTGTGGAGATCTGACAGTAAATTACAGACAGTACCACTCAGACCCGTTTCCTCTTGTTCTGCTTCAGTACTGTAGAACATCTGTGTATATACGTCACTGCTTTCCCAGAAAAGTTAGCACCAACTTCATGCACTACCACTACCTGACACCCCTATGGAAGCCCTGGGGTTTTCTTCTTGGACTATACACTACAATAGTTTGGAATTTTTTTTTTAACCCTTTAACCCCTAATGTGTTCTGAAGGTATGATTAATTTAAATATTCATAGAACTTTAACCGTTTGCTCAATAAGAAAAATTTCAAAATGTGCTGATAGAATAGACCTTGTGCTTTCCTTAGATGTCTGAGCATGCTCATTGCAACCCTCGCCGTTTGTGTAATGGGGGGTAAAACACAAAGCAGTAAGAATAAAAACAGACAGTTCGGGCTTTGTTTTCCTTGTTTTTTGTTTTTATCGTTTGCAGTGCTGTCGCAATTTTCCTGTTTTTACCTAGTTTTGACTGTGACATTCAACCAGGTGCCAAAAAGCAGCTGAACTGATTTAGGAAAAAAAGAGCCCCAAAACAAAAACTACTGGGCCAAAATTCAAATCCTTGTTGTTGTTCAGTGTGTTCCAGTTCACAGTTCATGTTCAACATCCTAAATCTCTTACTGATGTACATTCTGAGTGCCTCATTCATTAAAAACCTGTCAAACTTCAAATACTCTGTCTTTTTCTGTTATTCCTCTTGATTTGACTCTAAAACACACAGTAACACAAAACCACTGAAGAAAAGAAACATGAGCACATACTCACATCAGCTTTTATGAACCTGAAACAGACTCAAATTCACGGCAGCACCTTTCATTAAAATAATCTCTCAGGGGTTAAAAGGGTTAAACTGGCAGTCTTAAAAGTTTTAGCTGATCTTGTTGGCTGTAATAATGAAACGAAATACAAATATGAGGTGATACCTGTGATAATGAAAGCTGCATCAAGCAATTCTGAATATTTTCAGCTCTAAAATGATATCTTAAAACATCATGGAAAGAGCCATTAGGCTTCTCAAATCTTATTAAATCAGATGAAACCAGAACAGTTACTGATTAAAGTGTTAATTTTGGGTTTACTTTGTAGTTCTCTAGCTAAACTGATGGATGAAATACATGAAGTTAAACCTGATGCAGCTCAATGTTAATCACATGTAGGAAAAAGCAAATGAAACAGTGATAAACAGTAGCCCTGCAAAACAAGTCTCAAATCCTAAAGGCGAGTTAAGTTGATGTTATCGTGCAGAAATGCTTTAGTTCTAACTCTGTCTAAGGACTGTTTTAACTCAATGGATTTCATTTTATTTTAAATACAGGGTAAAAACTCCTCTGCCGAAGAAGACCCTGTAGCCTTGGATATTTTCTTACATCCTGCAGCTTGAAAAACTAATGTAAATTAAGTATTTGAGAAACTCTGCAGGCAGTAATTAACATTCACAATGCGTTCAGTTATATGAGACTTATTTATCAGGCAGTAACAGCTTGGTAAAGAGTAAGGACACAGAGCCACCACCGCTGAAGACTGAAGACATTTGATAATCAAATACCAGACCATTTGTACAAACAGCTGTTTACCATAAAGCAAACACAAAGATTGTTCACCCTGCAAGCACAAATAATCATCGACAGCTAATGTGATAATTGTTTTTTTCTTGTTTTTCTCGTGTTATTTCATCAAATCTGCAATAATTCTGAACTGAAAGTGCAAATTGAAGGAAGACATTGATTTTTATGTTCTTTGAAAAACTCAATTCCAAACATATATAAAAACCCAAATATTTTGCCTATGATTTGAAAACATCCACTTATGGTTTCACAGCAATTTTCCATCTTTATTGCTTTTAAAATATTTATCATTACTTATCAATACATGGGAATAAAGCACTACAGCTGAATTTTCCTACTGTGAAAATTAACAGCTCTTTGACGTCTCCACACTGAACCTTTTGCTTGCAGAGTGCACAAACACCCACACATTCCACCCACCACCCACATACACCCACATACACCCTCCACTGTGGATCTCTGTGATCACAGGTAAAGTGCTGATTGTCCACCATCCCGGAGAGCAGAGGCAACAGGCGTGGCCTCAGAGGTCGGAGAGTCTCACCTATGGGGGGTGGTGGTGCCGCTGGGGGGCCTAACCCGGCCAGGGGAGGTGCAGGCGGAGGAGGAGGGGGTGGGGGTGGAGGTGCCCCCGGGGGGGCTGACATGGGTGGGGGTGGGGGAGGAGGTGGAGGGACACCTGGAGGAGCCGACATGGGCGGGACTGAAAGGAGGAGTGTCATTAGTAGCTGTCACAACTGAAAACACTTCTTCCTGTCACCGGCATTTGAAAGTAATTTAAGGGAGTTTTTGTAATTTAAATAACATTAATATGAATAATAATTAATATGAATGTTTGGCTTTAGTAGCTGGATTAAGTTTTTTTTTTTTATCAAATAGAAATATTATGATCAAATCAGCAAACAATATTTAGAGATGTAACAACAAACGTTGGCTAACAAAAAAAAAAAAAAAAATCTTAAAAGCCTTAAAAGTCCTACTTTATTTAACCCTCCGCTATCCAGGAGCACCTTTTTGGCATACTTTGCACTTTGTTTTTGAAAACTTCATATTATTTTTCACAATTTAAATAAGGTTAGAATTCAAAAGTTGTTCATTTTTGCATGATCTTTAAAATTCTGGCCACCAACTAAAATGTGCACATTGTGCACAAGACTAGCATCTGTCTCCCAAGTGTGCCTAAAATGCACTATTTCTTCCATTTGATATGTATGATTAGAGCTGACCTTGATTTACAAAAATAAAATCAAATTAGAGCAGAAAAATAAATCAATATATAATATTTAATGGTTTGATTTATAGGTGTGCATTTTACGCACACTTGGTGACAGATGCTAGTATTTTTGAAAATTTGACCTAGCGCCAAAAATAATAATGCAAATTAACTAGTGTTGGAGTTAATCACTGACATATGCCAGGCTGCAAAAATCAAATAATATGTGATCCACTTTTTATGTAGTACATTGAAAAGAATTTTTTTTTTTGTTTTTTGCATCTAAAAAAATGGTTTGTTTACATTACAAACACGGCATTTAAAGGGTTAAAAATTGTGACAATTATTGAGTATTTGGTATTTTTATTTACGGCTCAAGTTGACGAAATAGAAAAAAAGTGTAAAAGAATTAAAAACAAACTGTATGAAATTCTTTTTGACATTATTCCACAAGTGTGCGAAAAAGGCACACTTGGTGCTTAGTAAGGGCCTTGCTGGATGGGATACCGGAGGGTTAACTAGTAAAGAAAATGTAGCTAGTCTTCGAACAATAAGACAATCTTTATGAAAGTAATTCATTTCTAACTACTATTTCATCACAATAAAACCAAAGATAACATCAGTTTATCCATTTAAAATCTAGTTTAAAGGGGTTATATATAGTACTGATATACCAAACTCTCACCAGCAGGGGGAAGTCACATACTAGACCAAACTTACAATTACTAAAACCAACGAATCACTGCTATGTATCCACAGACTGTATCACTCACTGAATAAAGTATAAAGCTCATTGTTTACGCACATCCATATTATGGTATCATCAAGTTTACTACTTCAAGCCAAAACTCATCGCTGGGTATTCTGACAGTCAATTAAAATAATGTGTGTTTTACAATGTTCTCGTGCTGAATCAGCTGATAGTTTACATTATAGCTCTGTTATCTTAGCTCTGTTTTTTGATGGAAAACAGCCACAGTAAAACCATAAATCACCTGTGTATCTTATTATATCTCTACAGTCCAATAAACTGTGTTCTTTGGCATAACTTCAGAGTTCTTTAAACATTAATGATAGGTAATTTTTTAAATATTTGAAAGTAGAAATACTACATATAACCCCTTCAAATCAATTCGTTAATCCAATCCAGAGTACACACTATTTCAACATGCTGGTGACTGGAGGCAGTATTTCCACACATGTGCAGAGTGAGTCAGGTTTCTGGTGTGGATCAGGGACTGACAGTTGCCGTTTAAAATAAAAGCAGTAAGACAATCTGTTCGCCTGCTTCATGCTCCTCTTCACTGTTACATAACATCACTTTACTCAGGACCCATTGGGGACTGGAGGAGTTTCGACTTTGTCAAGGTGCAGAGCTGCTGCGCACACACTTCGACACACTTCTTTGAAGTATGAATTGACTGTTTCCATGGCGACAATCTTGCAGGGAGCTGTGGTTAGCCTTGTGCTGCTGGATTGATCACATCTCTGAGGCAAAACAGCTGCAACATCAACCTAAAATATGACTTTTTTCAAGCCAAAATGTAAAGTGTTTAATTCCAGTTTACCAGCAGCATAATCTGAGTAGTGTCTAGTGTTGAGCAGTTCTATGTGTAGCTCATGTGTGAATGGTGTTATGTGGGCCTTACTGTTCCAGTGTAAAGCAGCAGGCCTAACGCAGCTTGGCCTATTTACACAGTAGGATAGAGAATCAGCTGTGCTTAGAACACAATGGGTCTGCATAATCCCTGTCTGGTAAACATAGGCTTTGTGTTATATGCTTGCCCTCAGTACAAATAGTACTTTACATACACACCTTGTCATTTATTACTACAAACCTGCTTGTTATTGATTGTTGCACCAAATTTCCTACATGGCAAATTTTCAGCTAATTTACATTTTTTCTGTGATTAAAAACATGACAGACATGCTTTCTGGATTAAAAGTCAATGATTCATGCAGTAGATACTTGTATACTCTCTAATTTCTACTGTAAAGTAAAGGACTGCATTACTGTGGTTTCATTGCTGCAGTCAGTGTTAACTTGTTTTACTGAAACAATTGTTTACAGTCTATAGGACTTTTGTGAAGGCTCAAATACATTGTTTTCTGGGGCAGTCAGGGTAGAAAACCACTTGAAAATACCTTCAGAGCACAGGCAAGTGTAACAAAAGTCTTAAAAACCAGAGCTAATGAAATTCTTGAGTGGGTTAGCAGCTCTGTGAGACAGGGTAGGGGTAGGGCAGGTTTCATTGGTGCTTTTATACCTAAAACTGATGAGTATAATCCTGCTTTTACCTCAGTGGTGAAAAGGGGAGACTCTCCATTTCAGTACTGATACAGTCTGAAAATGATGGCATGTCATGTGATAGACCGTTTGACTTGGCAAAGCTCACCTGGTCCAGAGTTGGGGATGGAGGGCGTAGGCACGGCGATGGGAATGCCAATACCGCTACTGCCGCTGTTCTCCCTGCTGCTGCTTCCCCCGCTACTTCCACTAAAGGATGAGGAAGACAGAGAGAAAGAAAGAGAGAGAGAGAAAGGACCTCGTTTTATTCAGGGCAGCCTCTCAGACTGCACAGCAGGTAATACTGCAGAAAGCTGCACACCACTGCACACTCTCTATGTCCTATTTAGATGTAAAAGAGGCCAAAACTTAATCTGTGCCATGTCTGACTTAGTCACGTTTTCACATTTTCTTCCATTTGTATCATTACTGGGAGTCTGTTGGTTCGTTGCTGAGACACACCCAGGTGAGCAAGACATGATTCACTGACTCAGTCAGCATCACATCATCCATAAACTGGAATTTGCCAGAACATAAGGATTTCGCTGATCCATAAAAATTCCATATATAACAACCAACAGTTCCTTTGATGGTCAAATCTTATGATCAATTCTGTGCATTTTCAGTTGCTTTTGTTTTTAAGTTGTAAAACCAAAACAAAGAAATACATCTGCAGGGTGCTGCTAACATTAAAACAGGAGCAATTTCTGACAATTTTTTTAGAATTAAAGAAATAGCAACATGGAAATAATACAAGTCAATGTAAATATCAATACCAATACCATCATGAATGTATAATCATAGATTTAAGAGCTTTTGCTTATTAATTAGTCATATCATCCTCCTCTCCTAAAGTGTTATGCTGCAAATGTATGACTATAACCCCAGAAAGTTAAGATTTTTTTAAATCTCAAAATAATTGCATTTTATTTCTGCACATCTTTGAGAGATTATCATCAAAAAAAAAAGTCGTTTCTAAAGGTAAGTTTTCTTGCATAACTTTGTAAGATTTCCCTTATGAATGTGTGAAATTTTCTCAACATTGAGAATAAAGTTCCCAAAGTTTTTTCTATATAACTTTGAGAACTTGAACAGATTCTTTCTCAAAAATGTGACTTTTTTCAAAATATTTGTGTTTTCTGACATACATTTGGAAGGCTTTCCTTCTGAATTAGTCAGATTTTGTTCATGATTTTTTTTCACATAAATTTGTGTGTTGTTTTTTTTTTCCTCACAAATTTGAGGTTTTAAACTCAAGGAAGAGGATACACTTTCTTCTTGGAATTACAACTCTTCTCTCCACCTTTGTAAACTGTATGTGACCTACATCAGCCCTAATATATCCTTGTAGTAAAGGTGAATTAAGTACATAGAGTCTAACCATTGTTACATTATATTGTTTTGGTCAAAATAATTTCTCAAAATATTATAGTTACAAATCTAATAAGATCATCGCCCTGTAACTTTGGGAAGTTGCTAACCCCCCCCCCCGCCAAAATAGGACACAAGTCACATCACATTATAGACAGAGCTGTTGGACTCTATGTGATTGAATGAATAGAGCCACTGGCCTGTGCAGATGTAGGACACTGGAATGTCAGATGTATGTCAGCTGTGCTTTGCCCTGGAGGGTAAGCGCTGCTTCATCCTATGTGTGACCCCCGGGCTCATAGATCAATATCCTAACCTACTAAATTCCCCTCTCCAACTCTCCGTTTCTCTCTCAGGCTGCCCTTGATCCTCATTTCTGCTCCATCTCTCCTTTCTTTGCGTCTTTCAACTGCTCCACCTCTCACCCCTGACCGGTCCTCTGCCTCACCCTCTCATCTCCGCCTGTAAAGTGATTCCCCATTCGTCTCCTCTGATTCCTTCTACCCGTCATTCGCCTTCACCTCCCCCCACATACATCTCTTTATCCCCTTTTCCCATCATCCCCCTCTCCTCCTCTCTGATCCATGTCAGTTGAGCCCTGGGGCTCTCCAGGCACAAACAGCAGGGGTTGGCCCTCTGAAGGAGGTTGGTGGCAAAGGGAGCTAAGTGTCAGGGGAGAAAAGGACTAAACAATATCATGTCATCCTGCTTTTGAAGTGAACGTCGTACTTCACCCCCACCATTTACATCTTCTGGATTTATCCCTTCTAATCCCCTATAACTTACTCGTTCCTTCACTAACCCATTTATCTCCTCTCCAGCTTTTCCTTTCTCCATCCTCCTCCTTTGTTTCAGTGAAATACCGCTCATCTCCACCTCATCTGCTTTGCTCATTCAGCCTCTACCCCAGACACTGAGTTGTTTATAAATCAACCTTCTGTAACGCACAGAAGGCTTTAAAAAGTTCCAGCTCCCTTGCTCGGAGCTGACAAAATTCCCCGGAGCCAATGAAAAAAAAAAAAAAAAAAAAAAAACACACACCAAAAAACACACAAAATCCTCAGTTAAGATGAACAGAAAGTGTATGCTCAGGCATTATGATAAGATGCAACTCGACATTAGCGGCAAAAATAGGCAAAAATTGAAGTAACCGAGGGCATGTTCTAAAGTGGAAAAGATGGGAAGCTTCTTGTTTGGAAAGACTAAAAACTGTCACTGATTCTTCAGATGTGCATAAATACCCTGAAGCACATGTAGAGCAGAAGCAGAACATGAAGGTTAATGCAATCTAACAAACAGATATAGAAGAGGATTTCAGCTCAGGGCCCGTCCTAAAGAATGCAAACAAACTGACGCAGGGTGTATAAAACTGTTCTAAAGCACTAGGAGAAGCCAAAGAATAAGGTTGTAATATTGTTGTTATATTTGAAGGTGGTTGGTTAATTTTTTTTTTTTTCTGCTTTTACCTTTAACCTTATGATATGTGTGAGAGGAACCTGGCGACACTTGTTGTATTTGTAGTTAAATATATCAGCATTTTCAACATTCATGTTGGATTTTTTTACATATTAAACAATAACGCCACATTGATTTTTACCTTCCAAATTTAGTGATTGAAATGTAGGGGAGATGATAAGACTGTTAGTCCCATAATACAAATAAAAATAGGACCAATGGCCCTGTAGCTTACCGGCCAAATTAAAAGCTTTGGGAAATGTATCCAGATGACATTTATTATCACCCAGTTATGTGTATGTATTATATTACAGAAATAGCCCATGTTTTGGTCATATTCCGTTCAGATCTGTCAAAAATTCAGATTCCGACTTGATATCATTGATACTGATTTATTGTATCAGTCCACTTCCTATCTGTTATAATGGGAACGTTTTTCAAAATGGCACCAAATCCAGAATCAGATCCGGATCAAAATAATTTCAATACCTTGTGTTGACATCATCATACAGAAGCTGTATACCAAGTTTGAAGTCAATCAGAACTGTAGTTTCAGAGAAGAAGACGACTGAAATTTTTTCCCCATAAGAGCCCATGTTAAATTTTCCGTAAGTTCCTGGATCCAGAAGAAGATCCTGATCAGCATGTGGCCATTATGTTTTGGTCATCTCCCCATCAGGGCTGGACTGTAGAAATTTACACTGGATATCATTTATATTTACTGAGTTATTGCATCAATCCACTTTCTATCTCTTATAATGGGGAAATTTTTCAAAGTTGCACCAAATCCAGAATCAGATTCGGATCCAAATAATTTCCCTAACTTTTGTTGACAACATCATAAAGAAGCTGTATACCAAGTTTGAAGTCAATCGGAATTGTAGTTTCGGAGAAGAAGACGATTGAAAAATTTGTAATGGACGATGGATGACAGACGACGGACGCCGCATGACGACAATAGCTTACAGCCTGTCGGCCAGTAAGCTAAAAAGGACTGTGTAG
Source organism: Sphaeramia orbicularis (assembly GCF_902148855.1). Taxonomy (NCBI): domain Eukaryota; kingdom Metazoa; phylum Chordata; class Actinopteri; order Kurtiformes; family Apogonidae; genus Sphaeramia; species Sphaeramia orbicularis. Next base: position 18,081,506 of record NC_043976.1, on the reverse strand, counting down.
GGCAGGAAGAACATCCAGAGCAAAATTTCTAATGTACAATGTCTGGATGGACCTCCTCACCCTCCCTCATCTCATCTAACTAGATGGACCCCCTCATGTGCCCCCACCCTACTGCATCTTTACAGACTGGAACTACATCCGCAAATGGACGTCCATCAGTCCTGGTGCATCTACAGCCTGTCCGTCCATGGGAGTGGATCTCTCCTTCACTGTGGTTTCTCTTTTTCCACTGGGTTTTTGGAGTTTTTTCTTGCTGAGAAGGAGGGTCTAAGGACAGGGGATGCCCGGGACATTAATCCATTTCCTTCATTTGCTGTTTATTTGACTGTTGTTTGTTTTCATATCCAACTAATTCTGTAAAGCCCTGTGAGGTAACTTTGTTGTGATATAAGGCTCTACAAATACAATTGAATCGAACTGAATATATTGTACTTGCTCCTAAAATCTGCATTTTTCTTAAAATATGCATACAGTCTGAACTGATTCTCCTGCTAGTTTGACTCAGATTCACCTGCTTCTTAGAATGATGACACAGAAGATGTGTGGAAGAACGTTGCATCTTTTCACCTTTTTGCATCTTTTGTCTTTCCAGGCGTATTATTTATTTTTTAAGTCACACACCATTATATATCATGGATTTATTACCTTCATTTGGTTTAAGTGGTGGCCAAAATGACTTGGATGCTGCACCTAAGCCTTATAACAGAAGGATAAAACCCTGCTGCCACCGCGTTGCCAATGGTAACGGTGATATCATGATGCTGCATGACAATCATCTATGATACATCACCAAGCCTGTGTAACTAAAGAAGAAAAATACCCCATTAAAAGGAACATAAAAACACAGGATTTATGTATTTATTCCCAAATTGTGGTGTCAGTTTTTATGTTATTTGAATTAATGAGACTAAACTATGCACAAAAAGTGTAGAGTCCTAGCTTAATGTGTCTTTAACACACGCGGGCTACAATTTCCATGTCCCAGGGTGCTGTGGGTTTCAATGAAAATATCAGTATTTTGTGCCAGTCTACTGATAATGAAGTAATAAGGTATGTTGTAGTATTTACATTTGGTCCCGCCCATACATGGTGCTGACGACAATTCAGATTCGAAAGAAAACCTGATATTGTAGAATGTAATCTTACCATTTCAAGGTCTTTATTTGAACTGTATTAATCACGTTGTGCTGGGAAAGACACACCTTACAGCCCTTATTAGCTCAGGAGATATTATATTTCATTTCCTATTAAATTAACATCTACTTATTGATGTAGAGTAAGCATGGAGCTCTTGAGTTATGTCTTCCAAGTTTAGTGATTGAAATGTAGGGGAGATGATAAGATAGTTAGTCTCCCAATACACACAAATAGGACTGAGTAGGAGGGGAACAACATCCAGAGCACAGTTTCTACTGTATAATGTGAGATATATTATACTTGCTCCTACAATCTGTTTTTTTTTTTTCTTCTAAAAACATGCATGCAGTCTGAGCCGATTCTCCTGCTAGTTTGACTCAGATTCACTGCTTCTATGGACATAGAAGATGTGCGGAAGAAGACTGTTTTGCATGTTGCATCTTTTCAGTTTTCAAACTCTGTGAAACTGACACTACGATGCAGCAAATTAAATAGTAAAACAGTTCCTACTTTTTGTCTTTCCAGGTGTATTATTTACTTCTTCAGTCACACACACACATGCACACACACACACACACACACACACACATCATTATATATCATGAAATTTGCAAAATTGCTGTACTGTGATATCACTATTAAAGGACAACAGCATATCAACAACATATCACGACAGTGTTGTACTGAGAGTTACTCAATACTGGTACTAATACTAATACTCAATTTCTGGTTAAGTTTTTAGTGTCTCCAGAAAAATGTGACAAAATTTAGGAATGATTTAGGGAATTATTTTGGGAAGGTGATGATGGAAATTACTACTTATGCAGTTTAATAACAAGCATTTTTTTTTTTTTCTTCGTTTGAACCAGACAATGGCTTCTGTTGTTCTAGAACAGAAAACACACAGTTTCATCATCACTGTAATATAAACATAGTCTTGCCAAACCAGATCTGCCAGACACCCTCTACTAACGTTCACGCGATCTGGAAAAGTTACCTGGAATGTTTAGTGTTTAGTTAATCCTTGTTTTTAAATATGTTCTGTTGAAAAAATGTAAAAAGTAAAATAAATATTAAATCATCATCAATTATTTTTTTTTGCAAAACAAGAAACTATCAGAAGTAAAGAACAGAACTATAATAAACCCTCTCTCCTTCTGCTCATAAAAAAATAGCATTTGACAAAGGTTGTAATGGAAAAGAATGCAAACAAGACAAAAGGAACATAGGATGAAACCATTAAGGGTTGTTTACAAACTAGCATTGGGTGAGAAGTTGATGCTGTGAAATGTGTGAATGTGGAGGTTTTTTGTTGTATTAAAAGGACTAAATCCCTACTAAAGAATATGGTTTATTAAAAGATATGCGTCTCTGTCTAAACTTGTAATTTTTAGGATATACCGTAATTTCTGGACTATGGAGGGCACCTGAATATAAGCCGCACGCTAATGTCTCCAACGTCTCACCATTGATTCACTGATGCCAAGCTTACGTGCAGCAGCTCTATGTCCTTCTTCGACAGCCAGATCGACTGCCTTTAACTTGAAAGCTGCCTCATAAGCATTTCTTTGTGTCTTTTCCATGATGAGGACAGATGCACAAAATGACTGATCTGAAGAATTTAGTGAGTGCGTTTGATTGATGGTGAATTAGCAGCATTATTGTTTAAGCCGCAGGGTTCAAAGCGTGTGAAAAAAGTAGCGACTTATAGTCCGGAAGTTAAGGTAGCTGCAGTTCAGAGGTTGAGGTTCTTCAGGGGGGATAACGCACCGATAGTGGAAATATGGATGGAAACATTCACCCTTGATCTGGCAGAGTGCTTCCAGTGAGGCATACAGACACAAACATTTAGATAATGATTGAGGAAAAATCAACTTATTTACACGTGCCATGCATTCACATTCCGACTGTGCACATTGGACTGATCAGATGTAGCAGAGTACATATCGAACATACAGTACATTCACATCACACAGCTGATCAGATTAAGCTCCAAATATCAACTACACTCTGATTAACTGGTGTCGAAGCTCAATTCTCTATTTATCACAAGTCATATATAAATCACTGAACAATATTTTCACACATTATAGATTTTCCTCAAATCAAGCAGGCTTAACCCTTTAACCCCCGAGACATTATTTTAATAAAGCGTGCTGCTGTGAATTTGCGTCTCTTTCAGTGCCATAAAAGCTGCTGTGAGTATGTGCTTGTGTTCCTTTTATTCAGTGTTTTTTTTTTTTTTACTGTGTGTTTTAGGGTTAAAACAGGGTGGAATAACAGAAAAAGACAAAGAGAGGAATAAAAGCTTTACAGGTTTTTACTAAATAAGGCACTCAGAATGTGAGCTGGAACAGCAGGTATTTGAATTTTGGTCCATTAGTTTTTGTTTTGGGTTGTTTTTTTTTTTTTAAATCAGTCCAGCTGCTTTTTGCTACTTGGTTGAACTCCAAAAAACAGTTACACGGACAAAACTCAGTAAAAACACAGTAAAAAAAAAAAAATAAAGGAAAATCACCACAACACTGCAAACAACAGTAAAAACAAAAAACGACAAGGAAAATGGTGTAAAAAAAAAAAAAGTCCAAACCATCTATTTTCATTGCAAGTCAGTCTCACTCACTGCTCTGAGTTTTACCCCCCATTCCTCAGGCGGCGGGGTGTGCACTGAGCATGCTCAGACATCTATGGAGAGAACAAGGTCTATTCTATCAACAGGTTTTGAACATTTTCCTATTGAGCAAATGATTGAAATTTTAGGAATATTTAAAATAAATCATACATTCAGAGCACTCACCACAGAAACATCAGGGGTTAAAGGGTTAAAAAGCTAGCATAAAAAGTTGGTATGAGTATGCTACATGGCTGCAAAAGGCTCGTTTTCTAAACCAAAACTGCAATCTTTGCTATAAAGAGAAATTAGATAACAACGGGGACACACTATATTGAATTTAGAGCTCAGCTGAGGATGGCAGAGACTGATGAGCTGAATAAGCACGGCTGACTTCGAGCCTGTATAATCAAATAGCGATGCCACAGCAATATTAGCCGAGGGAGGCTGGGTACTTTAGTTTGTTAAAGGGACATTAGGGCAGCTTTGAACCACACATGGTAAGACTGATGCTGTCCATTTCGTCTCCTGTTCCTCCACGATGGAGTGAGCTGCTAATTACAAAAAGGAGAACAAAACCCCGTAGCATAGATGTGGAAGTTTACCAGTGAGAGTCAAGGGTGCCGAGGGTAACTGTATGAAAGAGCAGGTTTGTGTAAACATACGTGAGCCCTAAAAGAGAGGCTGTGTGAGTGGAAGAAAAATACAAGTTGTGTAATATTTATGAGCATCGCAGTCAGCATAACAGGCTTTTTAGCTAATGAGGCAACTTCACTCACTCATAACTCAAATTTGATGAAAGCTCCTTCTCTGCATGAGAATTTCTGGGTAACAGTCCTTGAGAGTTGGATTCAAGGGTTTGGATGCTGCAGTTGACTTTTCAAACAGCACTTTACATTAGAGGCTTTTACAGATATTAATATCAGAGTGATTCAGGCTGCTGTAAGAAAGCCTCCAAGCTTTGGAAGACAAATGCTCGATTTAACGTAGTGGAGGAGAGGAAGAGGTGTGAAAGTGCTGTAAGCTGCTGAACTAAATGAAGAGATTATAACTCTGACGTACTGGGGCTAATGGTTTTGGAGAGATGCTTTTCTCACATTACGGAGAGCCTCGTGTTTCCAGGTGTGGTCTCAACATTAATTTTATTAGTGGATGTTGAAAAAACAATGGTTACAGCAGGGGTGTCAAACATGCGGCCTGTGGGCCAAAATCAGGCCGCCAAAGGTTCCAGTACGGCCTGTGGGATAAATTTGCAAAGTGCAAAAATTACACTGAAGATATTAACAGTCAAGGGTGTCAAACTCATGTTAGTTCAGGGGCCATATACAGAACAATGTGATCTTGAGTAAAATACTATTAACCTATAAATGATGACTGGTTTAATGTGAAAACAAAATTACATTATGCCTATAAAGGATGACAATTCCAAATTTTCTCCTTGTTTCAGTGCAAGAATAACATTCAGTTGTGAAAATGTTTACATTATCAAACTGTCCTTTAACAATAAACTCTGAATGACCCGAATAAATATGAATAACCTGGAATGTCTTCAGAAAATTAAGTGCAATTTTAACAATATTCTGCCTGTTACTAAATGTTTTGTGCCTCTGTAGATCTGTAATACACATGTATAACTGATAAGCTGAGGCATAATGTTGTTAAAATTGCTCTTATTTTGCTTAAGAAATCTCAGTTTTTTCAGGTTATTCACATCTTTTTTGTTTGGATAGCTTGTAAATGTGAATATTTTCATCATTTAATGTTATTTTTTTGCACTAAAACAAAGAGAAAATTTTGGAATGCTCGTTATTTATAGGCCACTATGTAATTATTTTACCGGTCCCACCCACTTGAGATCACATTGGGCTGAATGTGGCCCCTGAAAGAAAATGAGTTTGACACCCCTGGTTTAGAGTATAAAGTACCTGCCTCACCATTAAAAGCACAGCTGATTAACATCGTAGAGAGGGAGCCTTTTAACCATCAAATTAGCTGGGCTCACTGCTGTCTTTGTCGTAGCTGTATCAGCAGGGGGCAACAGTGTCTGGCTGGTATCAAACTGATGAGGTCATACTCAGTTTGGATTATGATATCAAACTGATGTAATTGTGTTTGAAAGCATTTCCCCTTAGTGTTGTGCAGTCTAGTACTATTGTGTTGCATGTGTAATCTTTCCATCCTCTGGTGCTCTTACTGCTTTTTAGTTTTTGTTTTGTTATGTTAAGTAAATGCAGACAATCGTGACATGATTTTAAGTAGCAGTAGCTCTAATTCTACATAAAGTAACTAAAAAGCATCACATAAGCTGTGTTTCTACCACAGGATCTTTCCCCAGAAGCTGGAAGTCTTTGAAAAAAAAAAAAAAACATTTCCACCACAGAGACCGGGGTCTAAAATTACAGTTATTTTACCCCCTACAAAAAAGTCCCTGTCTGGGGTGTAATACTTTCTGATAGTTCTGGAACTGGGAGTTGGGCTTTCAAGTCAGCCAGTACTTGCAGCATTTTATTTCAGACACTCTTTTGTAAAAGTTGGGGTTGTTCTTCCTTGTTCTCTGACGCATTATCATGGAGTTACAGAACAAAGTAGGCCTTGGCAATGCAGTCAAATTGTGATAGTATCAATCAGTGCCATGATAAAATATTCTTCTGCTGACTGATTTGTACATTGAACATTTTTGAAGAAACAATTTTGCTGAAGTTTACTGATCATATCAGGCATCCAGCCGCCATCAAAGCTCTGAAATTACACTGAGTATTTATCAAACACTTTGACATTGAAAAACATTTTAATTAATATTACTTAATCACCAAATTCTAGAGGAAAGCATGTGATGGAAGGATTGACCACAATGTCCGGGTCTCACACACAAGTTTGTTGTATCATCCTGCACATAAATGAAGTGTAAAAAGTGCTTTTTCCATGCAGTACTAATTTGCCTAACCTTTGTGGGTCTTTCAACCACAGTGGAAACAAAGACAACCAAGTCTGAAGGAACTTCGTAGTTCATGGGATCAGAGTTTTGGCTACTAAGGGTGGAAACGTGACCATACACTATTTGCATTTCAACTGAATAAGAAATGAAGTATGCATGTTTAGGTCTTCAGGGCACCCACCTGTGTGTGCGTTGCCTCTGGTTCAGGGATGCTGTGCGTCCGGGGCTGTGCTGCTGGCCGTGCTGGCTACCTAGTCGGGCAGGACTGGTCATATAGTCATTGGGCACCGTGGGCGGTTTCACCGGCTCCAGGGTCTTGTAGGGCGTGTTGCGTCTGTAGCAGCATGGGGACAAAAAAAAACAAAAAAAGTAAATAATCATGAAGGAAAATGGTCATAATTCTGAGCAATTTCTGATATCGCAACTGTGAGTGTTGACTTGATCGTTGTGAATCACTATCAGTTTACCCAGCTGGATGCAGGGCAGCAGTGATGTGTGCTACACTGTGTCACTACATCACAGTTGACTCTTGGAATTAATATCTGATTAGTGTCACGGACCGCTGCTGTGCATTAGACGTTGACAGACGTGAAAGTAAAAGATACGAACACAGCTAACGTCCTAGATATTTTTTCCCCATTTTTCTGTGGCTGCATTACCAGTTTAATAACATCTCATGTGCACATACAGCAGCAAAACAAAAAGAGAGGAACAACAATCAAAACCCCACTTGAAAGTAATGCTCAGGGGTAGCAAGCTTGGTGCTATTTCACTCAACAGCAACGTGATCAAAAGGCATAAATGGCTGAAAAAATAATAAAATTAAATGTGAAATGCACACTAACTGCATGTTCTTTGAACGCCCACACAAGAGCCCTGCGTTTTTCATTTTGAGTTTGATAATTAGAGGATTAGCGTTCCCTTTCGTGGTGACTAAAATGGAAATCTTACCCGAGTGTGCCACGCCCTGACATGGGAGGGCTTGGTGGCTTCTGTGTCGGCGGATTGGTCCTCGATAACGTTCCTCCTCTGATTGACTGATTGTTCCCATGTTGCTGTGGTTAGAAAAAAGACACTGATTTTACACACAAATGACTTCAATGACAGTATATGAATGCCATTTCTATGATGTTATGCTATAGGCTGCCCAGATGTAATCTTTCAACAGTATACACATATGTACTTACACACATCTGGTGTGCAATATTTGCAGGGTTATGTAACACCACTGTAGTGTGTATTTAACTCAGTCACAGAGTGTTTGCTGCCGATTGCAGGTTACAAACCTCTGCGTTGTTTCAACAAGGCTTCTCTGAAGTTATACAACATCTGGATTTGCAGTATGGGAAATCCAGCTTTTTAGTAATACCTCATTTATCAATTTATCTTCATCTGGGAAGCCTACGAGAATTTTAAATGAGCTACAAAACATGTATGGACAACTACACAACATGTAAAGTAACTGACAACATGTACACATGTACTACTTTGACAGGGTGGGTGTAACAGAGCCTAAGAGGACTACAAGTACAGTTAATGGGAAATATTATGGGAAATGACAACAAGAATCACATGTAAAGGGTTTCACTGTGAAAAGGAGGTGGACACGTCTATCAATAATACATTTTAGAGAAATGGGTCATGTGACAAATTGACTTACCTTGGCTTTTAGCCACTTAGTGTGGGCGAAGAAAAAACACAGAGAGGAGAGAGAAAGAGTGTATGTCAAAATGGCCATCTCTTAACGGATCAGCAGAAGTAAAAGCACAAGCGAACAAGAGAAAAATGATTTCTGACTCTACCGATACTGGGTAAAGACATGATAAGACACTAGGTCAGCACTGCCACAGTAAAACAGAGTGTAGCTACTGCCTGTGTTCTTTACTACACCCTGCACTACAGCCAAAGTGAAATCTGAGGTCTAATATCACAGCACCTGTCTATAAACAATAACGGCTGATTTTGTCTTTGCAAACAGTCCCCAAACAAATAAAAAGATGTACCTTTGGATATCACTACAGGTGTGTTACAAATGTCAACACTGAACAGGGTGCGGACTATACTGTGGCTTTCCGGGGTGCTCACCTTTTTCACAGATACAACATTTATAAAGAGCTTGATTTTGTTTTTACTTATTGTCTTTTCTCTAAGAACAAGAAAATAGACAGAGGTCTGATGCAGTCAGCTGTGCACAACAGGAGAATGGAGAGATGTGAGGTACTAAAAGGAGCACACTATAGAAAATATACTCTGTCAAAAACAGTTTATTTTTAATTTTACAGAGGAAGGAAGGAAATCAAGTTCTATATAAATGTTTTTTCTGACCAGGAAAACTAAAAAAAAATCTTTTGTTTCAAAATTTTCAAATGAGAATCAAGTCACTACTCAGTAGCTCTTCTGCTCTATTTTATAACAGTTTGCATCACTTTTCCTGATCTCCGATGATGCTAGCAAGACCAGGTTGCATGCTGGTACATTACAGTGAATGAATGACTAATCCACCCTCATTTATGAATCATTTTACACATGATTCATGATGATTAAGATACAGAAAAATATATACACCCTGCCCCTCTGCATCCACGCATTTGTGAAACACTTCTCATGTTACATTACATAAATACATAAATTTTCGTTTTAACACCATTATTATATCACTAACAGCAATAAAATGTGCCCTAGCGGTTCTTGTGTGGGCTGGTGTCAAAGAGAATAAAGCCATCATAGCAGGAAGGTTGATCTGCAGTTTGACAACTGCAGAGTCAAGTGGCTCATATATAATGCATTGTCCCCAGTGGCCTTTGCAGAGAGCATTGTAGCGTCACAAAAAGCACAAGAGAAAGAGCAGATGAAACCACTGAAAAAAAACAAAAAAACAAAATTGTGCCACAGGTCCATATGAAATAATATTTTCCTCTTTTAAAACAAACAAAAAAAAAACCTCCCTCGGTAAATGGTAAATTTCACGTTCAGCTTTCACTCCCTCTGGGTTATCAGCACCAGACGAGATTCATTTTACTATCTAGGTCATGCTAGAAATGCCAAGGTCTACTACTGCCCCGGTCTTATCTTCTTGGCAAATTGTGTATCTCTGTATTTGTGGTGGAGACGCACACACACACACACACACACAGACACACACACACACCAGACGGTCAGTGCATAAATACTTCAGTCAGTTCCAAGTTAAATTATGGACAGGCAGGTTCAGATTAAGGTCATTATGAAGTCCAAAAAGGCTTAGCTGGAGTAAAAAAAAAAAAAAAGGAAAGGAAAAAAGTCGAGCGGTGCAGTCTGTCGGAGCAGGGCGGGTCTGTGGGGTCAACATTTAGTATGCAGAGGACAAACTCTTCCTGAGGCTGGGACACTGGTCAAGGATACACTCCTATCAACCTGCATCACTGATTTAATCAATGTGACAAGGAATAATGCCAAAATTTCTCTGAACTAATCCTGTGAACTCATAACTGACGTAACACACGGTATCATCGGATTGTAATCTAACTTCTGAAGTAACACCTGACATTGCCGCCTCTGGATTCCTGAAAGCCCCGTTGACTAGATTAAAGCATCAGCTGACTGCAAGAATAAATCTCATCATTGGTACTAATGCTAAAAAGCCTCATGTCATGGCCAGCATGCCTTGAGATAAAGGAACACCCCAAGACTCTGGTGATGCGATGTGGGCTACGTTTCAATATGCTGTAAAACCACTCAAGGCAGCTTAATGAATTCTGTTGCTTCCTTTTTCTACATTCCTTTATTCTTTACGTCTCCGTTTGATGTGAAAACAGCCTCTATTCAATAATGTATGTGAGCATTACATGAGGATTCCCCTTTGTGTAACGGCGCCAGCTATGGTGTCTTAACTGTATGAAAAGCTGTGCGAGGCCATAAAAATAATTCAACATTTAGGCCAGGGAGTGTCACAGTCAACTCGAGGCAATAGACATGATTTAAACTCCCATTAAAGTATTGATTCTGGTCAGTAAGTAAACCATGGCTATAGATATTCTGCACAAGTCCAGCTAACACGGCTTCCTATATGAATTAATATGGAGTATTGACGTCGGGTATTGATTGGTTCTGTGGGCTGTGACATGCATAGACGAGGAGGAGATTGATGTGGGATTGGTGTGTGGAAGCTGGTGTGTGGGTGTGTGTTTCGCATCACGTTTGCTATACCTAAATGAAGCATTTATAAATGACACTTAAAGAAGCAAATCCACTGTGTAATGTGTAGTGTTAGTCTTAAAATAGATGCATCAAACGGCCTCTAAGCGTTCATGTAGCGGTTTAGTGTCTACAATTTTACATCATAGCGTAACTGTGTAGAGATGTCCTAATTCTCTGCATCTCCTATCTTATCTCATACAAAAAATACAAACACATTCACATGGATCTTATGTAAATGAATACATGAATGCACGTGTGTTGCGCTAAAAGTTTAACACCTTAACTTGTACTTTTGGAGACCTTTGTATGTCCCTGAAAGCAGTTAGTGCCAGGGCTTCTGCAGGTTAAATTACAGTTTTTCAGACTTAAACGACTCTCAAATTCAAATTTAAGATGTGTTTTTAAGAACTAACACTACGGAAAAAGGAAAGACTATTTCAACCTATGACATATTTGAGGCTGTTGTTGGTTCTACTATGCTGATCTGCATGACAATAATGTGGAAACAATGCTATACATATTTAAAAAAAAAAAAAAAAAAAAATCATATAAAACTTTATTGATATTAAGGCATAATGAATTTAAATTACCACAAAATATCAAAGAAAATCACACTTTGATTGTCTTAGCATTTTAAGACTTTTGAAATGTTGATTTAAGGGACTTTTAATCCAGTTAAAACCTTTTAAATTTTGCAGTCAATGCATTTGCACATGCTCATGTCCTTATGTTGAGTTTAAGTTGACGTCTGTTTTGTGCTGGTGGTTTGCTGATGTTTGCTAACTCCATTTCTATGCCAACAGCTGCCTCTGTTACATACATCCATGATGTCAACCACGATAAACTGATACATACTGAATTTTCAATAAAATTCCTTAGGCTCATTCTTCTTCATTCTTTTTCAATGCCTCTCTTCTGCCGATCTACATCAGGACCAGTGTGTAACCCTAGCAACCATTAGCTTAGGAATGGAGAACCAACCTGCACCTAGAATAACAACGCAAATGTAAGCCTTCATGCTGAACCTGCAGCTTCTTAAACCTCGGCTGCCCCCGGTATGAATAATTTCATAAAATAAAAGACCAATGGGACAACCTTTGCACCACTAAGCTAACACTGAGCAGATCAAGTATTATTTCTCTACAGTTAAAACTCAATGAACAAGCCAAAGAGGAGCAAATATAAAGGTTGCATTAAAACACGGTGATTGCAAATTTAGTCTTACCTTCGCTGTTTTCTGATCATAACTTGGTTTCATACGAATAAGGCTGTCATCTGCTATTGGGTAATCTATTCTTTATGTTACATTTAAATTATTCTGACTAGAAAACAAATTATCCAGGGCTTAACAGGTTAAGAGCTAACCAGTGCTAATTAGTGATAACTCTCCCTAAACCTGCTGTCTGTGTAGAGATAAGACAAAGGAAATAATATGTGCTGTTAACAGATATGTCTCAACATACAATACATTCTAAAATGCTGTACTTGCTTTGATATAAAACATATATAGAATAAGAAGTTTTCATCCAGTTGTCAGTGCATCATGTTGATCACAGTGGATGAAAACATCCAAATAATGTATTTCACATCGCAGTGACCGTGACGCCATAGAGGGACTAGACGTAAATCCCAAGCAGAAAAATCAAGAGTGGCACAATGGCTTTTATCCTTCCTTATCAATGCCTCTAACACCACAGGACGCTAATGGCGGGCCTCTAATCCAATTTGTGTGACAGCTGCAATTGATTGGTTGATTGATGGGATGGAGGATTGCAGGAGAATGCACAAATGCCCATAGCCATCAGGAAATGATGTCATTACCGCTACTGTTGGGACAACCCACTGACCCCCACAAAGTGAGCCCTAATGTCAAGGCAGGAAGTGAATATGCCACATAAACTTTCCATTTGCTTTAGCTCAACGAGTCGAAATCCGCCTCTTACCAGTCTTTCAGATAATAGAAACAAGTCTAATTCTAATGTCAATCCTACATAAAGGTTTTAGAGAAAGTGGAGAAGCAGATTATAAGGGTTGCCTGGGCCTAAGTGCCTTTAAAATGTCCCACAAATTTGAGTCTGCTTGCCTTTTTTTGTTTTTTGTTTTACAACCCTACAAGAATAGAGCTGTTTTCTGAGTGCTATACATGATGTAATCGCTTTTCAGTTCATCTCCACCCCCAACCCGTTCCCACCAACCCACACTGAAAGATATTCCTGTAGGGTCAGAAGGGGTGCTTTACTGAAGATGAAAGAGAAAAGCACAGAGACGGGAGTGTGAGCGAGAAAATGAGTGAAAGCAGAATGAGGCAGATAGGAATACCTCTTGGCGAAAGAAAGAAAGGAGGAGGGGGAGGGAAGAAAATTAGATAGAGAGCAAACCTAGAGAGTGGAGGAACAGGAGAAGACATAATGGACTGAATGTGGGGGGAAATCAGAGAGGTTTTAAGCAAGAGGACAAAGGCGAAACAACACAAAAACTCACCTTAACACCATGGCCAACATCGTCCAGTACAGTGTAGTCAATGGGCTTCCTGATGTACCTGACCGGCCGCTCCATGTTAGCTGGCGCTATGATCTTATGGGTCCTCGATGTGTTCTTGTTGGTGGTCAGGATGCCGATCTCCCGCCTGGCCACCTTCTCTTTATGGATGTCCACCGTCTGTAAATGACATGGTGAAGACAGGAGAAAGTATGTTGATTGATGCCAAAATGAAAATACTGAGACAGGCAATACAACGAGGAGCTCTGGGATTCGATGAACTCGTCATACAGAAGCTTAAGAAGGTTTAATTAAATCACCAGGCTGTGCTTTTCATCACGGAGGTCTTAATCTTTTTACAAGGCCAGTACACACTAATAAAATCGATTGTGGTACAAACTGAGTCCTGCACAGAATAATGACTAAAGCATGTGGCTCTGGGCATGGCAGGCTTCATAAATTAATACTGAGAATGACTCTGCTGACCCTGAACCTGGATGTAATGAGTGAATTCTGCAAAGTATGATGGAATTAAGAGATAATCCAAATGGAAGGTGATATTATGAAAACTGCCTCCATATATTAGAAGAGTAAGTCTACTGCACACTTAATAATATTCATTACAATATTATCAGGTAAACGCCTCTTTTGGGCCTTCATGTGCAAAATACCGACAGGAAAATATGATGCATGACTTATGATTCTGGAGACGAAGACATTTTTCTATCTGAAATTACACCTATGTAAAATTAATTAACCTGTGTCCTTCATAAAAACTAATTACTTGAGGCTGTACAGGAAACCTTTGCGTAGTGTTGATTATAAATCGTCTTTTTAATAACCGTGATGTTTGCTTGAGCCATATGAACCCTATTCACGTGGCAGCCATTTACTTCTAATGTTAATGTTTGTGGTGGGAGGCTTAACTTTGTCAGGCCAAAAGGATAATTTCGTACTGCAATGTTCAAGTTGCACAGAGAACTGAAATCTTACCCTTCTTGATGTGCCCCATAGGATATAACTTTGGAAAAAATATGGTGAGAAATAACCTTTTTATCCTGTTTGAACTGTATCACCATTTACACATGTTTGTCAATTTACAAGACAATTTTACAAGGCAAGAAAGTTGCTGTTTGTTGTAAAGATAGTGAAGTAGTTTATAGTTTTGTGTGGCCTAGCTCAGTGGACTGCATCTTTCATTGCATGGGATATATGTCATCAAAATGACAATTCCTCAGCTAATTTCACCACATTCTTTGAGAGAGATGTGAAAAACTATTAAAACAAGTGAAAACTATTACAAGTCTGGTCATTATGAAGCTGCCAAGACATTTTCAGCAACTCTGAACACACTGTGGACAGAGTTTCTGAAATAAGGTTCCATGGGGCACAACCACTATGGGCAGGACATCAGCTCTATAACCACAGTGAAACAGACAAACTTATCAACAACGACAATAGATGATGACATTTTTAAGGAAAATTAGACCATATTTTTAGGTAAAACAACATTATCACCTAACATTAGCCTTCAGTGACACATCATAGAATAGGAAAGGAATAAATAGAACCTGAAATATTCATCTAAACATTTTACCATCTTTTCACCAAACTAAGTGCTTGGAACACACTTTTGTGTTGGATGTTGGTCAACCATTAGTTGTATCTTTTAAGTCTAATATAATAGTGACAGTTTGGAGCAAGGAAAAATTGATGGCAACTTAATTGGCTGATATCATTCCTGCTTTATTCCAAAAATGTCTGGCAATGAAAACACATTGTGTATGTCTGAAAATATAACACTGGATAAGTGTGGAACTGAACATCTATGAATTCAAAGTAATAAACAAAAACCACTGAACATCAAACTCAAATGAATAAATGAGCTGAACATCAATGTAAAACCTGTAGGAGTGATTTTTATCCTTTGAACTATTATTTTCCCACAACATTAGTACCAACATGTTTTGCTACTGGCCACTCTCAGCTCCAACTGTGTTCCAGAAATGTGTTCCAGGGAGCATGATGCCACACACTGCAACGTCACTGATCTAACCAGAACATTTCAGAGGTAGTGTGAAAAGATGTAATAAGCTTGATTACATCAGTGTGTTTCACTTCCGGGCTTAAATATATGGGGATAGACATTTCATGCATCTTTGAATTTGGCAAAAGTGCCTGTGCAACATTTTAATTTGCAAACGTAGTGGAAATCTGGCCTGCACTTATCTGCCGCTTGCCCAAGATGACTGCATTTTAAAAATGGTGTTGCACTGCATCTTCAATCATCACACTATGTCTGTTTTATTCTGCATCACTAATTTAAAAAAGCCTCAGCGTAGATCTTCGTTATATGTGTCAGTCTATTAAAGCCATTACAAGGACCATTACATTCAAACACCACTGTCAGACCTTCTATAGATCTACTCTGCTTTACGCTCCCACTAAGAACAGAATAGTCCAGGACCAGCTGCCCTTCCTCAAAGATGAAAGAGTGCAATGTCTTGTGCGGGCAGACCAGTAAAACGATGGTCTCTTACATAGGGGGAAGGAGTCAGCGACCAGTGCCAACAGAGGATTCCTTTCATGCCTCAGGGATCTGGAGCTGGACTGAGCTGTGTCTCTTTATTCTGCACTGTTCCACTATATGGCTGAGTTAGCTCTCAAGTATCACTCATCCCAGAGTTGAGAGAATCAACAACACTGGTAGACTTATTTGTAGCACAGTCAGGTTGACATCTCTGGAAAATATCAAGTTATAAATGGCAACGTAAATGAGATAAAGGCCTGGGAGCCTACAATGAACTCCTGTCTCTGTAAAGAATGATGCAAAGCAGATTTACTTCAGGACACGCAAGGGGATAAGAAAACGGATTTCTCAAAATTACAAAATAAAAAAAAAAGAGCAAAAGAGCAATCAATATTTAATAACAGGCAAAGCTGCTCATACATAATTGCTCCCACAGAGGCTCCTGATACAAAGGGAAACATCCGCTCTGTTCCAATGCCCTGTTATGTCTGTTTGAATTAAGAGCGATGACAGTGCTGACTAATGCCATCTTTTCTAATTTTTCCTGAACTGCACTGCAAGAACATGCAAGAAAAAAAAAATTCTGCGAACAAAAAAAATATGTGAATGTTCCATATCAGCAGAAGCCCCAGTTAAAACTCCAGTGTGCAACAGCTCCACCAGGATGGCATGTGAGGTAATAGATGGAGAAGACTGCTCCGAGATAATGCCCAAACTGCCATTACGATGGTCTGAAAACACCTGGGGCAAAACCTAATCAGTCTGGTTGGCTTCTATTTGATGGGAAGAAATGAAGTTGCAGAAGGAATAAAAGGAGGGGGAATTAGCTCCACAGTTCTCACCCCCAAAAAAAACTCTTGGCCTCATTTCACCTTATCATGACCCTGTCCCTTTAAAGATGCTGTAAATTCATGGACATGGGACATCGTTGTCATAAGATACTATGAGGAAGTAAGTGTTTTCAGCTCCAAAAGAGGAAAGTTCCACTGAAACCTCTGAAAGAAACTCCTCCTCATGTTCATTCTAAACTTGGAATATATGTGGTCTTTGCTGAACATGGTCTCCTTATCAGAGTACAGCATGTGGACAAACAGTATTGCAGCTGGCAAAGGGGGGGAAGTGAGAAGGCGACATGGCGTTCAACTCCTTCCTGTATGACGAGAAAATAGGCTAGTGTTGCACAAGAGCAGACAGTGGGGTAAAGTCAAAATGGGCATTTTTAGAAACATCTATGCACCTGCACCCTGCCATGAGCGTTTGGCTACTTCGCAGATGACCCAGGGTATTTGTGGCTCTGTCATACATTGTGGTTTGACCTCTTTTGGCTAAATCAGTAGAGAGGTTCAATCTCAGCACTGCCCACGGCCTCAACTGACTTTTCACCTGGCACTAAAGGTGCTTACTTGTTCCCACTGGTCAATCTCTTGGGTATTTAAAAAGTAGAAGGTAGATGCTTCACATCTGTTCCACACATGCTTTAAGCCTGTGGTCTTTTCCCAGAACACTGAAAAGTTTTGGCTCAGTTGTTTGGCTTATCCATCAGCTACAGGCTTTTAAGATTTAAGCATCCCTCTTCTTGCTAGCTTCCTTGCCATTGCTGTGCCTTTCCACCATCACCTCCCTTATCCTTTGCTCTTCTTCCCACCCATGTCTTCTTCATCTTGTTCATTCCACACTTGGGTAAGTGTGACTCGTCATTACGACTGGTTTGAGGGTTTAGCTCATACTTTGTAACTGTTGCCAATGGTGTCATAGTCATCCACACATTGAAGCCAGACGGGGAAAAAAAAAGTCCAGTAAAGACCACTTTGGAGTAGAAGACTTCCTCCAGTTCTGGGATGGGAGTGAGTCAGCACAGTGGTTTCCACAATGAGAGATTCTTGTTGTGTTGTTAGTAGCAACAAGTGCCTAAATATTTATGATTGATTTATTTCTTTTAAATCCAGACACTTCTTGTGTGTATTGGAAAGCTTTCCAATCCAAAGAGGGACAGAAGGTCAGCTATTTTAAATGTTTGTACTACAATGCCCAGAAATCTAATGATATGACTACATGTAACTGAATACCAATGTTTTGCTTACAAAAGCTCACCAGTCTGGGATTGCTTTTAGACGAGTAAAGGGCTCAGAAGGTCTTATAAGGTTATGCGTATAAAGCTTAAAAAGGCAGTCTGCTGACAATTTCTTGCTCTTTAGTGTTTAGAGTTTTGAATGAATGGACGATAAGTCTAATTACCCATATGTTATTAGTAAAAGAAGGTGATGGTATGCACAAGTCTTCCTTTTCCATACCATTTTAGTTGGGCACAAAAATATTGTGGTTTCATTTGAAATGTTGGTTACTAAGCCATTGTGTAGTAATGGTAGTTAACCATGTGACCCTAATCTCAACTAAACTTTTGGTTTTTCCAAATGGGTAAAACCTGTGGTTAGTACCTGGGAGTGGATTTCTAAAAGCTAATATAATGAAAATAGTTTGAATATATTATCATTATTATATGTATATACATGGATATCACTCAACTCAACATCACAAAACATCTTTACGTACTGATGAATTAATTCATAACTCAAAATCAAACTACTTTAAAAATATATCCCTATTTGTGTTGTAAAGTGACAAAGCTTAATATTAGCCATCAACCACTATTAGAAACAAGTTTTCCTGTTCATAAAAGAGCTTATTACAGCTTATTAATCAGTCTATGTCCACATTAGTGAGTAGGCTCATCACTTTATTACCATTGTGTGAGACTGGACTGAATAAACCAGCCATTTTCAGAAGGCCAAGCTTCTTGGAGGTGAGGGGGAGTTGGGTAGGGCTGAAGCATTTGGGAAACAGGTCAGACTGTGACAGAATGTATCCACACCACATCAGTAGAGGGGCATAAATCTCTCAGTCCAGTGGCAGAGCCAATCAAAGGGCCTGGACTGGAATTTTGAAGCCTTGTGCAAACGTAACTTGACAACTTCCCACTAGATAAACACAGAAACACATGCTGTGCTGGCGAGTGTGGTAAGAAAAGACAAAAAAAAACTATGTCTCCAAACTTTGATATAGAAAATAGAAACAGCTGGTTTCACTTCAACACACGTTGGAGAGAAAAAAACAGCCTTTTCAGCTCTTTGGCAGACTGGCCGCAGGATGATATCCTCTATAAAATGCCAGCTATGCACAAACACAAAAAAAAAAAAAAAAAAAAAAAAAAAAAAGGGAAAGGCTGCACAGCATGTACTGTAGGCGTAGTGATGTTTAGCTGAAAGCTTACACACAACATAGGGAAAAGCCTACTACTAGACAAACACACCCTTCATACCAATGTGTCTGTTTGCATGTGCGGCTTACCAACACAGACAAATGTGCCAATGGCTAATGATAGAGTTCAACTGTAGATGATTATAAGATTAAAAAAAACATTTGAGCAAACTGGCTGAGGCATATCTTCCTGTTCTTCAGAGATACCACACACAACACTGAAGAGGACTCAGCTCCAATATTGAGCTGTCCAGGAACATAAGGCCATGCACTATTTCTATTGGCATGTAAAATCTAAAACCAGAACTACGCATGATTATGAAATAAGACATCGCAGAGGGTTTCATTAAAGGACATTTCTGGCTGAAGGCTAAGATAAGCTAGTCTTTACAGCAGTCTTGGAATTGGACGTTCTTGTTCTGTGGTATTACAAGGAGATAATGACTATGAGGCACACGTCTGTTAAAGACATTTGAACCTCAATTTCAGGCTTACTGTGCAAGATGATTTATCGCAATGGTCAGAGCTGCTAACAGGTGAAGACAGCCTGACGAGGACACGAACATCTTATCTTTTTAAATGTTATTTTTCCAGTAAACGCTAAAGGCATGTGGTCTTTCTGGGCACAGCCCCACTTCACGCTACCATCGCTACCCATGTTTACCCCTGAGAGTAGATTTAAGCAATTTGTGATGCTCTGTGGGTTCCAGCAGCTCTTCTGTGTTAAAGTAGAGCAAGTGCTGAAGTTCACTTTTTAGGTTGTACCCACCTTCTTTCAACCCATTTGGCCTGCTTCTATACTGTAGCCATGCCCATATTTCCTGTGGGAAGTACAGTAATTTACTCAGAAGAGTCTTGAACATGTAAGGCTGGAATGTGGATGTAAAGGCTGTTAAATGAAATTCAGCTCAATTATTAGGCCTAGGCGATCTTGTGGCTTTTGTTGCATCATTCCTCGCAAACTGGCAAATGTGCCTTTGGTTATACTGAAGCAAATGGCAGCAAAATGAGGGGAATTGAAAGCAAAGGATCATTTCATTTTCAGAGGAGCAGACGGGAGAATAGAATCGATGGCACTTGATGTTGTAATTACTTGTTAGGACAGTTAGAGATGACTGAAACTGACAAGAAATGGTGGGAATTAAGTCACAGTAACACTACTTTGTCTGTAGATTCTTTAGTAGATTTGCATTTTTGACGTGGTCTGTGGCAGTGGCTCTAAACATGTTTGTGTGGTAAACCTTTGAAATAAAGCTATGACTGTTGCTATAATGTCGTATTTTCATCCTATGTACAT
This sequence comes from Sphaeramia orbicularis, assembly GCF_902148855.1. Classification (NCBI taxonomy): domain Eukaryota; kingdom Metazoa; phylum Chordata; class Actinopteri; order Kurtiformes; family Apogonidae; genus Sphaeramia; species Sphaeramia orbicularis. The sequence goes on along the minus strand of NC_043976.1, from coordinate 18,061,087 downwards.
AGAGCTTTAAGTCATGGAATATATAGTTCCAGGAATTAACAGGTAGCTTGAAACCATTGGTTGTCTGCATTTCCACTGTGGTCTAAAGACTACAAATTATCAAATTAGTCAACTGATGTGTGGAAAAGTAAGGGCAGTTTTTATGTGGCGTTCTTGCTCCTAGACTTTGTCCTCAGTAGAAATGTTCAATAAGACCTGGAATTAACTTTTGGTCCATCTATCATCTATGCTTCTTTAATAACTCCAAGGTGATGAGTCAAAGGAAAACTGTATATAAAACTATAAATAAACATGGTGGCTGTATTGGCTGATCACATGTTCAGCACTGTAAGCACAACCTCAAAGTTCCTTAACAATCAGAAAGTTTTATCACTAAGCAGGAACATTTGTGGGGGTAAAATAAAATACTCAGAACTTAATTTAGACCCTGGTCCTTAAGGTGGAAAAGTTAGTTATTCCAAAGGTGGGGAAGCTGGGGAATGTTCCTAAAGAAGGAACATGGTAAAATTTTGATATATGTAAAGCAGTCTTTCGAGATCAAAATACAGCTGCTTGAGTAAGGCTTTTTTTTTTTTTTTTTTTTTTTTTTTTTTACATTTCCAAAGCCTTCTTTGAAACTTGGTATGACATTTGCTGCAGTGTAGAAACATTTCTGTATTTGAAAAACATTTAAAGGCCTTGAAAATGAAAAACTGTTTCTTATTCTTTTACCACCCAACCAAATATTGTTTCAAATGTTCACTGCTGACCTAGCTGATATTAGGAGGACATTTTATAAAAAAAAACAAAAAAAACATTGAGTCAACCCATTCTGATTATGTTACATGAATGTATATTATTTTCAACTCTTGCCTTGTCAGTCTCAAGTTGATCTTGTGACCTGCTAGGGGGCCAGACTAACAGTGAATACGGCCCTCAGGCATGTTGTCCTAGATTTGCACCAGTAAACGTCCAGTCACATGCCTCAACCTCTAGGCTGCAGGAACTCCCTGATTTCTGTCTTTCACAGTGTCCTGCCTAGTCAGGAGCACTGCAATCCAACACTCCCAACTGCATGCAGAGCCAAAACGGCTGTCGAGGCAGAGCAAACGCCTCTTTGTCTGCTCTGTTTCTCAGCGTTATTAAAGCCAGCACATCTGAAGCCTGTCATCTGTGGAGTCAAACAGTTGTCCAAAGGCCCTTTGCTGGGACTGTAATATCTATGTATTTAGTGCAACACAGAGCATGTCGGAGCTCCCATCTGTACTCCGAGCCAAATTGTGAGGTCAAATGCGCAACGGGGAGTTCTCAGTTTGGCAGCTTCTTGTTAAATATCCCTTAAAAACTGGATCCTTCTAGTAAGTCTAACAACCCATGTGTGGTGTGATGGAGCCAGAAGCGGAGGTTGCGAGGAGTGGACATGTGTAAAACCTTAGAGAAATAGACTCTCCCACTCACCCAGAGGGAAAAAAAAATATTCTCTTAAAGAGTCAGGACAGCATGCCAAGGTCGACGCTTTGTTTGCTAACACAGCACATATGGAAACACCTCGGCTGACTTTTGCCAATCTAACTATTGGGCTGCAGCCAAGACAGCGTTCTGTTACACTGGACCATGTTCTCGAGTTTACATACAAGCTGAATGTGTGCCTATGCAATGACCAGACTCTGAGCTAGACAACAAAAGAGACAGCAAACACTTAAAGCTGAATCTCTGCTGCAGCCTTTTTAAGCAGTGGGGAAGTAATCATTTCTTAATCAAGCTTTGTTTGCATCAGATAATTGCCTGTATTACTCTTACACTGGAGTTCCGCAGAACAGAGGTGCAGATTGGATGTAATTGCAGAGGGTGGTTAAATGGGAAAGAATGTTTGGATGACAAGGACGATGATGCTCTGAAGGAAGCACAGAAGGAAGAGCATAAGGGGAAGTCGCCACATAGCACAGGAGCTGATGATTCACTGAACACCGCCAATAACTATCATTTCACATCATCACTTGCTCAAATTTAACATCTATTCATGTAGGACAGAGTTACTAACACACAGACATGCTCCTCTCTAGCATTGCTATGCCATGCATTCAGGAAATAACAAGCTAAAAGTGTAGCACTGCTGAAAGTCACATTAATAATAGGGTAATCAATAAAGTAAACATACTGTACGTGCTGCAGATCCAAAGGGTACTAAAGGGCTCAACAGGGCTGTCAATACCAATGACTGAACTGTTACATTTTGCTGGTGGCTGAGCATTCTGGTTTCAGCAAGAGTAAAAACTGCCTTCCATTCCAAATTGTAAGCTATTCAATCTCCCTCCTACTGACTGCCATTAGCTACTCAGGGAGGAAAGTGGTGCCAAAAAAAGCTGTACCAACATCATTAAACACTTCAGAGATGATTGAAAAGCTCTCAAGATAAAAACACAAAGAACATTATTCTCATTATCAATTAACCTGAATAGTCTTTTATTAATCAAGTTTTGTTTTTTTGCTTTTGTTTAGTTTTTTTTTAATATCAGATGGAGTACATATCACATCAGAGACTACGAATAGTTCTGATATATAAGATTTGCAGCTGCTTGTGTGCTGTACAAAGTTTGTGCTTGACTCTGGAGCCTCAAGTTTTGTGTTGAGAGCCAGCTGTTCATTAACCGCAGCAACACTGTACACAACTAGAAGTAGTAGTACTATTTACTGTCTTGTTTATGTAGAAGAGCAGAAGAGAAGCATTCAAGAACATGAGTATAGTGAAAATGATCAGAGTCCAGAGTCCAACAAATAAATCACTATACAAAGCATTTGTGAAAAAGCAGAAGTTAATAAAATAATAAACATTTTTATTGGTTTCACTTACAGTATTATCTAAAATCTAACAACTAATAATCAGCTGCTGCAGTTCTATAAATGACAACTGCTGCCTGAAAGCAATGGACAATTTCCAACTACACACACAGACACACCCCTTTAATCCCCTGAAATGTGGGCCAGGCATGTGGAATGTGTATAAAGATCCACAACTGAAATAAATAAAATTAATAAAGTCTGCAAGGAAACAAAAAAGTGTCTTATTTCAGGGCTAGGTGAAGTGGAGGAGACCACCATGAGAGGCAGGACAGAGACCAAAATACACATACAGGAAAGCAGTTAGGAACACAAGAGACACACACAGAGATAGACACACACCCCTATAAGGCTTCATTTCCTGTTTGGATGCATGCCATTCCTCCTGGATGGGAGGTCAGAAAGCCAGCACTGCAGCACACAGACACTACAAACCCAAGACTTTGTGAGTGTGTTATCATCAAAGTGCTGCATACAGACACACACAGTCAGGCTGCAGAAGTGACAGCCCCGCCACATCTGAGGAATGAACAATATCCAAAACAATAAAATGTGTGGCAAGCACAGCTCAGGAGTACAAACAAAGGCCTTGTGAGATCACAGAACGGTGGGCTGACTGTTGATCAGATAAGGAGGTTGTGTAACTCTAGTAACTGTATTTCAGTGAGACGCACAGCTGGGTTTGGGAGTTCACAGTAGATGTGAGCATGTCAGCTGCTTTCCTGGCTGCTGTTTCATTGCTGTGCTAAGCGCTGGGCACTGAGTTCAACCAGAACACTGGCCAAATGTAAATCTGGACGAGGTGACTGCAATCACTGTAAACACAGCTGTCTGGTAAAAGCCAGTTTCTGCAATTACTCCCACAAACCCATCCCACTACTCTATCATCACAGGATAATTGATCAGCAGTTATGGCTGATTAATGAATCACATATTCACATTTTTGTAATTTTCTCTATCAGTCTGATATTCAGGAGGATAAAAACCTTTAAAAAGACACTTCCTGTCTCTGACACAACCGGTTCTCTGTCTGTAGCCACCAGCCTGTGGTCTTGAGCAATGTCCTGTCTGATTAGTTATACATCACAAATAATTCTGACCCTTTTAACATTAAAACGTAGAGAAATAAAGGTTTGTCCAACAAGTAATTAATAAGTAAAATCACACAGACATGACAGACAGCTTAAAGACATTTTAGTATTTTGCACACAAGTCACTCTACATTTGATACAAAGACCTTAGTTTGTACAGGTTCCACCCAGTTTTCAACCTACTTGATCACAAATAGGTGACCAAATTTCTCTTTACATAAATCAATAGTTTCATATCTTAAGAAATGTATTGATGCTTGTAGGTTTAACTGACCAGAGTTTCTCACTGTTGTTTCCAGGGACTGAGTCACCGTTTCCTCCCTCGCTGACAGGCTGTCATGAGACAGATGCAGAGAAACTGAGCATTTGTCATTGCTAATAATGTTCTATAAGACTATTTACAACAGTTTACTAAGAATGGAGGTGACTTTCTGACAGGGTACCACTACATTGGTTTCAACCGCATAGATGTAGAGGAAACCATCATATATCCTTCAGTTACACCTCTGCATGTTTGTTGCTAAGTGTGAAAGCAATACTAACCAGTGTCAATAATGTTCCTATTTTTGTTATTGCATTAAGACACAGCCACAAGTGGTCTAGATAAGTATATATTATGGGTCGACTGATCGCAACTTTAAAAACCAAGACCATCCTCAGTTTCTGAATCTGTGTGTGTACGTTTCCAGACACACACATACTCACTCTCCGATCTCGCTCTCTATTCGGGGTATCACCGAGTGGTTCAATGCGAGACATTTTCTTCCGCCAGTCAGACAAAGCGCTCCCTGTTCACAGTCTCTTAGCAGCCACTTCACACGCAGCACAAGGTGGAAGCCCCGCGAGCTGCCCTATTCTCCCATTACCCCCTCTGCCTCAGCGAAGCCTTTTGTGAAAAGGAAATGACAGCAGGGAAAGTGGCATGCAAACAAATACCTAACAGCGCAAATACATAGACTTGTGCACCTGCAGTGGCATGCATACACACAAACACAGATGCACACATACAGTACATAGGCCTACATATCCACTCACACAGTGACACTGCAGGAAGGCCACTAACGTCTACTGAGCATGAATAAACAAAGAACTAAAGTGACATCTGAGTGCACAAATATTACAACTATCATTAAAACATTTCAAATGCTCAGTGATTCAAACAAATGTGAGGATTTTTTCATTTACACATCTGAATTACATTTTTTTCATGATTTTTCTTACACATAAACAATATAAGTACATCTGTTCCATCTGCTTGACCAAAGCACTTTAATAAAAGAAAATACTGAATGGGGTGAGTGAAATTAAATTTTCATAGAGGTCTTTACTCTTCAAATGTGTTCTACACCAGATAATTCTTTAAAAAAAAATATATATATATATGTCACAGTAGAGACTGAAATCCAGTAGGATTTGTAATCCTACTAGGACAGATAGGAATTTTAGTTTGTCCTAGGACAAACTGAAATCCTACAAGAAATTAGGATCTGAAGATTGGAATTCCAATCTGTCCTAGGAGAATTTACAATCCTACTAGGACAGATTGTGATTCTATTTGGAAGTGGGATCTGAAGATTGGAATTTCAGTCTGTCCTACAATTTCACCATCACCATTCCAGCTGAATTATTTTCATATCTTAGATACAGTATATGGCCCTTAGGTCAATACACATTGTAACCAGGATGCCAGCTGTCCTATCTGGTCCAACCTTATTCAATGGCCGTTTGTAACTGTCATTGGTATGTAAATGAGACACATTTGTATTCAGAATTCGGTAGAATTTGAAAAACGTACCTGTAAACAACCTGTTGCCATGGCAACATACAATTTTATTATTATCTAATTGTTGCCAAGCCATTCAGAAAATGTACGATGTTAAAGTTGGCATTGGCATTTTGCTGCCCCCTGGTCTAGATGGTAGGGTTAAAAGTAAAAGAAACAACAATATTCTTACAAACCATGATTTTATTCAGAATTTACACAGACTTTGAATCTAATATTCTATAGCTAAGCTTCAAAGACTTTTTCTAAGACTTAAATGTGCTGCATACTACTCACTAGTTAAGTGACAATAACCTTAGTCTATACTACTAACTTCAAAATTTCAAACAAGTTATACTATAGAGGTTTTGTCAGTTGTTTTTTTCTAATACTTAAAGGTGCTACATACTACTCAATAGTGACAATGAACTTAGTCTATAGCTAACTTCAAAATTTCAATCTGCAGATCCAAATTTTTTGTAGGATTTCAGTTTGTCCTAGGACAAACTAAAATTTCAATCTGTCCTAGTAGGATTACAAATCCTACTGGATTTCAATCTCTACTGTGACATAAATATA